>NC_136810.1:51494027-51499027 GCF_951216825.1 Electrona antarctica
GGAGGAGAGGAGAGGAGAGGAGAGGAGAGGAGAGGAGAGGAGAGGAGAGGAGAGGAGAGGAGAGGAGAGGAGAGGAGAGGGGAGAGGAGAGGGGAGGGGAGGGGACCAGAGAGCCAGTGGTGGAAAAAAGTACTATTCTTTTTTTACTGAAGTAGGCTATACTCACTATGCAGAACGTGTGTTTAAAATAGCAGATCAATGCGGTGCATTGTGAGCTTGTAGATCGGCTATTTTCAAATAGCTGAAATGTACTGTATATAGGGTTGACGTGGGTAATATACGTTTTGTAAAACATAATCAAAATCAACAAAGTAACTACCGGTATACTAAAGTTTTCAAATAAATGTAGTGGAGTAAAAGTACAATATTTTTCTCTGAGTAGAAGAGTAGAATAAAAAGTATTTTACTTAAGTAAAATGGAAATACCATATTGTACTTAAGTATAGTACTTAAGTAAATGTAATTAGGGGAGGAGAGGAGAGGAGAGGAGAGGAGAGGAGAGGAGAGGAGAGGAGAGGAGAGGAGAGGAGAGGAGAGGAGAGGAGAGGAGAGGAGAGGAGAGGAGAGGAGAGGAGAGGAGAGGAGAGGATGCTCTGACCTAACTGCTGGCATATAATGAGAAGTGTAGTATTTGAGGACAAACAGATTATCTTAAAAGAGAGCACGACTAGTTGTTTGGAGTGAACCGGACCAGGATGAACTGGACCATAGGCTGAGCTAGTATTACGAGCATTGTCATAATTATAAAAATAAAATACAAATAAAGTGCATTTTTCGATAGGACGAGAAATCCCAGCAGTAGTGGGCACAGTCCAATGTATGTTTGCATTTTGCCAGAATTTTTCATCAGCCTGTCTGTCTGTCTGTCTGTCTGTGCGTGCGTGCGTGTGTGCGTGCGTGTTCATGCCAGGAAGCCTCTCCCAGCATCAGTATCACATGATTAGATGGAGTCAGTACACATGATGCACAAGACTGTGACTCTGATAGCGATGCATCCGGTTCCACATGCAGTTCCCAAGGAACATGCACAACACACAGGTTCTCACACACACACACACACACACACACACACACACACACACACACACACACACACACACACACACAGACGCACACACACACAAGTTCTCAGACACACTCACCCGCACACGCACACACACACACACACACAGTAACTGAAAACTAGTCAATTATGCTGGATACTGTAGTTTCAGTCTTTATTCTAGGTAGGTTTGATCGGAAATCAGGGCCGATCGCATCATTTTCAAATGATCGCAATGTGATCGGGAGCAAAATAACGTGATCGGGACATCCCTAAGAAGAAAAGTTTACTCTTTTGGGACAATTTGGCGGTTCACTTGTATAAAACAAATCCATTACAAGCAGGGTTGTCCCGATCCGATCAAGTGATCGGAAATCGGGGCTGATCACATCATTTTCAAATGAGCACAACAACGTGATCGGGACATCCCTAGTATCAATATTATATCCACATCATGATAGACTGGATATTGTCTGTGATTTTTGACATTGTACTATCGTGATATGGCATAAGTGTTCTATAAAAATATAAATATCAGATCGGGGGAAAATCGGTATCAGCAGATACTCAAAATCAAATGCTCGGAATCGGATCAGGAGCAAAAGAAAATAACATGATCAGGACAGCTACAAGTACAATTACAAGTATACTTCATGTGAGTATACAAATATGTTACAAGTATACTTGTATGAGAGTATACAGTATATAGCGTATATGTATAATGTACATACGGTAATAATTTCATGGCATTAACTGGCAGTGAAATGTGTAAATTCAGTTCAATTAGTAGTAGACCCCGCAGGACAGAGTCTGTGACCCCTCACCTCTGGTTCCTGGTCCTCTGCACTGTCATCTGATTGGATGATCCCTGGGTAGGGACCCCACGTGGTGTCGGGGCGGAGGTCCCTGCACGCTACGACCCTGGTGTCATCACCTGCTTCACTCAGCGCCACGTCATCTAGAGAGAGAGAGAGAGAGAGAGAGAGAGAGAGATCAATTTACGTATCTGTCATGTTGGTAGACCAGCAAGTAAGTAGCCTTGCCGAGCCATGAGGCCCATAGGGGCAGGAGCCTATCTCCTGTTTCTGTAGCGTGAGGCAGCTTGATGTACAAGTACACCCCCTGGACATGACGCTAGTATGTCGCAGGGACTTACCCCCCAATCCAACCCTTAATGCTGAGTGTCAAGCAGGGAGGCATTGGGTCCCATTTTTAGAGTCTTTGGTATGACCCGGGCCGGGGATCGAACCCCGACCTCCCAGTCTCAGGGCGGACACTCTAACCACAAGGCCACTGAGCTGGTCAACAGCAAGCCAACAGCATAATGCCAATAACAGTACCAGGCAAACTGATGAGAGCCCAATGCTCTAATCCGTTCAAAAGACAATTGTCTGGCCTGGATGAAGGTCTAACGACCGGAAAGTAGAATAAAGAGCAACATTAAAAAAAAAATAGCAAGTTCCTGACAGTGTGATCAGAGTGATAATATGCACTTGGTCCTATACGCACCTCTTACAAACCTCTTGAGGTGTGAATCGGACCAAAAAAGAAATCTGTGAAACTAATCTGTGTGAAATTGCTTCACACAATCATGCAGAGATACCGAAAGATATCGACTGGAAGTATATTCTTCTTATATAGAGAAGAAGATGTCCAATAAATAAAATAAACTCGTTTTAACCCATTTTGGGCGGGAACCCCTTTCGGTGTTAGCATTGTGTTATGCTTTAGCTATTGAAAAATAGCAGATCTACAAGCTCATAGCGCGCCACCGAGTGGCGCGCTACGAGCTTGTAGATCTGCTATTTTTGAAAAATCGTGAGAATATTTATTTCAGAAAACTGGAGGATTTATAAGAATTTAAAAAAAAATTGAGGTCAGGCCTAAATGGGTTAAGAGCTTCTCACGGGTTGAACCTGACACGAACCCACCACCATGACACATCCGTCCAGGGATAAGGTGCACCAGCACACCAGACACTAGGGGGAGTTTGAACCAAACGGACCCCATGCATGCAGCCACGTGCTGCCCGTTCCAGCCTCTCTATAGTGCACTTCCTCAAAGTGATAACTGTGCAGAGGGATGGGAGTCAGGGCTTGGGCTGGAGTCTGCTACAGCCCAGATAGAGGCTGATAGCACGGGGGCACCGCAGGGGGCATGGGAGATGTGTCCCATCTATTTAAAACTTAAGACAGCTAGAACTGCCAGGGCGAGCGTTAACGCTCAACTTCTGGAGGAGGCAATAGACTCATGTCTGTCGGCACATCTGGGAACAAATTGATGAGCTTGAGCTGTAATAGTAATACGGGCTGTTCCGTTGTTAGGCTCTGTGATCTACTGGGGTGGGATTAACACCACCTGCTTCGGTTACACCATGTGCCTTTGGGGTATGCTTCTGGACAGGGGGGGGGGGGGGAGAACCTCTCTGCCCGTCTCTCTCTCTCTCTCTCTCTCTCTCTCTCTCTCGGTTTTCCGACATTATCTCCCATTTTCTCTCGTTCTCATAAGCATGCACACCAAATTTAACCCCCTCCCCACACACACACACACACCAACTCGCCCTCTCCCCCCCCCCACACACATACACACACACACCACTACCCCCCCCACCCGCCCCGCTCTCCTCCCTCCACGGTTCAGTCCGAGTGTTTCGGGGGGTCGGCCTAAAGTGGCGGGCCGATAAGAGTGTTTGTCTAACACTCTCCATGTCAAAACACTCATCTATCTTCTCTGTATCTATCCTCACCAGAGAACAACGGACAGACGCTGATAAAATGGCTTTCCCACAGCCGGGGGGGTGGGGGCAGGGGGGGGAGTGTACAGAGGGAAGGGAAGGAGGGAGTGGTGGTGGGTTAGAAGAGGGGGAGTGGCTGAGGGAGGAAGGCAGAGGGAACACGGGTTCGAGGGAGATGTGAATTAATGATGACTTTTTAACGGCTGCATGTGGTCAAAATTCTGCAATCTGTCAATGTCTGAATAACTGTCGTCTGCAGTGTCATAACACATGAGGTCACGCATGACACTGAACTATTCAATGATACTCTGCTATACATTATACAGATAAATGCATCTCACGCTGCAATCAACCCAGCCTTTCAGTCTCAGTGCGGACAGCAGAGCTTGGCAATGATGGCAAGCAAACAAGAACTATAACTAACAAACAGGTGAACGCGCACGTTTTAGCGTGCTCGGTTGAGTCTCTCGTGGCTCGAGTTCGCTAGAGACGACGCCCCTCCGTCGTGGTCTAAAACGATACTTTATCGCCCAAAAAAAAACGAGTCTGCGGTTGTTGGAAAAGCAGCAGGATTCAAACCCAGGAGGTGTGGATTCAGAGTCTAACGATTAGACCAGCACGCTACCGAGTTGGCTGCCAGGATCAAGTTTTCAGGCTGTATTAGGGAGTGGAAATGCTCCGCCCAGCAGGCACCGTACTACTTTCTAGCCCTGCCCTACTATAGTAGGAGGAGGGGTCAATCTAGTAGGAAGGTCTTTACGCAACCGGGCCGTAGTCTTAACCCATTTTGACCTGAGATCAGATTCTAAAAATGTCTTCTACATCCTGACAGTTTTCTGAAAAAGCTATGTTTTCAATGTCAGTGTCGTTCTTCGATTTTTCAAAAACCTACAAGCTCGTAGCGCGCCACTCGGTGGCGCGCTATGAGCTTGTAGATCTGCTATTTTTCAATAGCTAAAGCATAGCATAATGCTAACACCAAAAGGGGTTCGCAACCCCAAAATGGGTTAAATTATGCGAACGCCCTTCAGGCGGGCTTTAACGTCAATATTAATCTCTCTCGTTTTGCTTTGAGCTCCAGTTTTAAATCACTGCAGTATATTACTGTAGCTTTGTATCTATTGCCTATCAGGGGAGCCGTGGGCAGCGGAGTGACCAGGTGACTGTGTTGATTTCGCCGAGTAAAACTGTGATGAAGAAATGTTCGTCGACTACCTTTTTTCA
>NC_136810.1:51501527-51560325 GCF_951216825.1 Electrona antarctica
ACAAGTCATTTAATGCTTGGTTGCATGCTGAAAATACTAGATCTACAAGCAATCTACACAAGCTTATAGATCTGCTATTTTCAGCATGCAACCAAGTCTATGACGCCATCAAGGCCTGACAAGATACATTTTAGTCGACTAAATCGAATAAAATTCTGGGTTCACTAAATCTGGTTTGAAAATCTTTGGTCGACTAAACACTAAAACATTTCACATGACAAGAATTGTACTAAATACTAAATGAAAAGGTATATTCAAAAGACTACGACTAAAACTATATCAACATTTGCTGTCAAAATCAACTCTACACCCAACCCCCTCTCTCTCACGCACGCACGCACGCACGCACGCTACAAGACTATAGGGGTAAGAGCTCATGTCACACAGTACCTCGACTGGGTAGCTAATCATCAACTTATCTCCGACAACACAGCGTTTAGGTCAACCTAACTTGCTCCGCGGGTCATCGTCGCGTATGAAAAAACCCACACTCTGGGACATCATCATCATCTTCCACATCGACCAATGCGGGAAGAGCGCCCTCAAAAAACGGCGCAGCCTGATTGGATATCGATGAGGGAAGAGAAAGGAGGGTGTAACCCAACACCGATGTCTCTTCTATCAGGGCTAATTGATTTTTAAAAAGACTATTGTTGATATCAAATGAGCACATCGCTGGCGGAGCTATTGATTTTTTGACACAGTACAACAGGAAATCTTTATCTGCGCGGCACTCCGACCCCGCACTAATAGGCGGGGTATAACCTCTGCTGAATGACAAATCCCCACACTTCCATTCCTACACTCTCTCTCTCTCTCTCTCTCTCTCTCTGTTTCTCTCTCTCTCTCTGTTTCTCTCTCTCTCTCTCTCTGTTTCTCTCTCTCTGTTTCTCTCTCTCTCTCTCTCCCACGTGCGCGAGGGGTTCCTCTGGACATAGGAGTCGCTATCGCCCCTCAAAGATCACACTTGTGTGAAGTGAGGGGTGCTCTTAGCATGATACATCATCATTAATCAGCCAATCAAATCATCACAGTATGTGCTACAAACCAGTGTTGTTCTTGGCAGCAAGTTTAGTCATATATACTGTAGTCTTCTGAATAGTTTTCATTTAGTCACCTGGTATGTTTTTGCGTTAGTCTAGTTTTTGTCGACTAAAATGTATTTTGTCGGGCCTCGATGCCGCCGTAATGGCTGATTTTACACTTATTTAGTCTTAGTTTTAGTCATCATGGCTTAGTTTTAATTTAGCTTCCATTTAGTTTTTGACAGCGAACATTTTTAGTCATAGTTTTAGTCGACGAAATCAACACTGCTACAAACCTACACAAAGCTGTGCATAGCAGGGGCTAGCGGCCCCCCAAAAAAGAATCTCTGACACTGTATTCAAGTTGCGGTCGATTACGTCATCGCAGTCACTATTAAAATGTCACACATCAGCAGATAAACAATCACCCCATGGATGTATTAAAAGAACACTCCCGTATGCGTGTGAAAAATAATTAACATTATCAATACAGTTTGCATGTTCTCCCCGTGTCCCCTAGGGTAGGTACCCTCACAAAAAACATGCAGTAATCCTGGTCTCTAAAAACTACCTCACCCTGGCCAGCCTGATGGAGGGGAAAGGAACTGGTCGGAATAACGTGTTCCTTCCGCGCGCTACGTCCGGCCGGGGAAACTCCCCTCTGTTAGGTGAAAAGAAGCAGCTTGGACTCCTCATGCATAGAAGGGGGCATGAGGTCAGTCCGCTGCCCCCCCCAGGTTGGCAGAGGAGGTGTATAGTGCCCAGGATTACATTAGATAATTGACACTGGGTGAAAAAATGGGTTGCAAAATTGTGGGATAAAAATTATATAAAAATAAAAAAACAGTATCATTATTACATCATTATATAAAATTAGGCTGTATAATATTATACTTGTACGACAGGTTCTCTCTCCCTCGTTATTCTGTGACACGCACCAACATTCTTGTTGTGGTTGCTTAGCATTGTGGGACTGGTATGGCTAGTGATCATCACCTGTACCCTATACACATCACGGTGCATTGTGGGACGAAATGAGTACACTAATAGCCGTAATAGGGTATAATAATGGTCACTATACATTTGAAATTGGACACCACTACAACATGACACACTAATTCACTATGATAGAGCACTAGTGAGTGATTTCGGACACAGCCTTGGTGTGTAGAGCACTGGAGCCAGTGGTCCTTGACGAGTGGTCCCCAGCTAAATGATGGAAAGTTGGTAACCAAATGGACCCTGACCCTGAAATGGACATAGATCTTTAACTCTTGAGAGTCCATTTGGTTTCTCTTTACACTCTCAAGAGTCACATTTTTGTTAAACACCTGCAGTGCTATTAACTTACACAATAATTGTGATTTTAATCAACGTTTGCCATGTTATCTCTCCTAATGGTATGTGTGGACTTGTCCACAAGTCCATGCTGTATTGATGCGGTATATACCGCATCAATACAGCATGGACTTGTGGACAAAGTCTTATCCAACGATAACGAAATATTATTATTCAATTATTAGTATTGGGTCTGAGAGGCTAATTGTCATTAAATGGTGGTCCGTGGCTCAAATACAGAATAGATAATGCCTTGATATGAAAAATGTTGAAACCCACTGGTGTACATGTGTATACTAGACTTAGAGGACAAAAAGACAGGACCAAGCTGAGCCCTGGCCAACAAACTATTCATTTACCAAGTATATATAGAGTTTCTTCCTCCGTTCTCACCCCACCTTCTCTTCCCTAATACTTCCCTGGCCTGTTATTTTCTCTCTCTCTCTCTCTCTCTCCCCATCATCTTCAGGCCAGGTCTGTGGCGTCCGGCAAGACTCAGCAGCTCAATAGATAGACATTTCTCGGGGATAGGCATCAACTGCTCAGGACCAACGCAATCATTTCCATTTTACCCTCTGTTGCAACAGGCGAGATAAGACACCTGCGTGGCCATGCTAATCAGATGAGCTTCAACAGAACTTTATCATTGACATTTACCACTGTTTACCCAACTAATTTCTCTTAACTGCACCGCTGAACTTTTATCTGCCGAATACATACGGCGCCAGAAAAGAGCAAGGAGCGAGCATGCAAATTCACCCAAATGTGAGGAAAGATAAAATGATGGTAATAAAAAAAACACACAACAACAAAAAACGAAGGAACTTAAGCCATTTTGGGCGGGAACCCCTTTGTGTTTATAGCATTATGTTATGCTTTAGCTATTGAAAAAATAGAAGATCTACAAGCTCATAGCGCGCCACCGAGTGGCGCGCTATGAGCTTGTAGGTCTGCTATTTTTTGAAAAATCGTGAAAATGTGGCCCAAATGTTTGAATATATTCTTTCAGAATGAACGTTTTTTTAACTCAAATATTTGCTTCTGGGGGGGGGGGGTCCCTGGAACTACATATTTTCAGATGGGGGTTGGCGGCACAAATACAGATAATTCTGGGGGTCCTTGACATGGAAAAGGTTGAGCAGCACTAACATAGAAACATCTTCAGAAAACCGTCATGATTCAGAAGACATTTCGTAGAATCGTCCTCAGGTCTAAATGGGTTAAAAGAACATCTTCCCCTCTGTCAGGAGGACGGAGGGCGAGAGACGGAACAAGAGAGAGAGACAGAGTGACGAGGATGGATGAAGCACTGACTGCACCGTCCGTCTCAAGACCAGCACGGATGCAAAGTATGCTGACATTCACAGGAGGGAATGGAAAAAAATAACTTCATTTTGGCATTCAAATATGTGGCTGAGTGATAAAGATTGTGTATATGTGCTGCAGTCTGCAGTGTGCGTGTGTGTGCGTGTGTGCGTGTGTGTGTGTGTGTGTGTGTTAGGGTTGTCCCGATCCGATCACGTGATCGGAAATCGGGGCCGATCACATCATTTAATATGATAATTTAATTTGATAACGTGATCGGGACATCCCTAGTATCTATATAATATTATATCCATATAATGATATTAGTCTGGAAATTGTCTGTGATTTGGGATATTGTACTATATTTATGACTATTGTGATATAGTATAAGTGTAAAAATATAAATATCGGATTGGGAAAAAAAGGTAATGGCAGATAATCAAAATCTAATGATCGGAATCGGATCGGGAGCAAAAAAACGTGATCGGGATGTGTGTGTGTGTGCGTGTGCGTGTGTGTGTGTGTGTGTGTGTACACGCACGCAAGAGAGCATGTTAGTCTCATCTAAGTAGTCAGTCAGTAAGGGAAAAGCATAAGTTTTGTGAAATCAAATAAAACACATCTCTCAACACAAGTAAAACGAGAGGTGACTTTGAGTGTGCCAAAACATCTGCAATGAGAGAAATCTTCAGCCTTCATTGTTAGATCAAACTAAACTGATATTGTCTAGGGCTGAGCGCTATGGATAAAATCTAATTTTATTTTGACAATAAAATCAATTTCTTTTACATTTTGCAAAAAGAAATCTAAAAGCTCACAAATCATCACGTTGCGAGCTTGAAGTTTGCTTATTTTTTACTTTTCGGTTTTGTTTTTTGTTTTTTTACTTTGCTACGGTCACGATATTACGATATCCAAAATCTAGTCCCACATCAAGAATCAAAAAGGCTCTATTTGTCACTACTCAGTACAATACAAGTACACAAAGTGTACCGTCATATCATGGTATCGATATTAGTTGTAGTGTTCAACATTCAAACACATGCACCCCATTATTCATGTGGTGATTCAGAGCAAACACACTAGAAAGAACAGCATTAAAAGGGGTCAAGATTCAAGGAACAGGGTGGGATTCTCAAGAAAGTGATTCTAGCACAAAACCATGGTGTGCGTGCGTGCGTGCGTGCGTGCGTGCGTGGGTGCCGTGCTCGTGTGCGTGCGTACCGTGCTTGTGTGTAAGGGGTTATGATAGAGAAATTGACAGAGGAAGGAGAAATGAGAGTGTGTGCATGTACGCAAGCATGCGTGCGTGCGTGCATATGCATGCGTGTGTGCGTGTGTGTGCATGTGTGTGCGTGTGCGTGTGCGTGTGCGTGTGCGTGTGCGTGCGTGCGTGCGTGCGTGCGTGCGTGCGTGCGTGTGTGCGTGCGTGCGTGCGTGCGTGCGTGCGTGCGTGGGTGTGTGTGTGTGTGTGTGCGTGTGTGTGTGTGTGTGTGTGCACGTGTGTGTGTGTGTGTGTGTGTGTGTGTGTGTGTGTGCGCGCCCACTCTCTCATTCCCTCTCCCTACACCCATCTCTCCCAGCCTCCCCTCACTCCACTGCTAGCCTTTCACAAATTGAAAGTGGAGACCTTCCAGAAACTATCCCTGATAATCACACATAAATTAATTAGAAAATGTTTCTTGACATTCTCTACGCAGACACGACGGCATGGGGGAAAAAAAGACTCAGGCAAAGCCACAAAATTAATTGTACGCTATGTGACTCCGATAATTAATTCAATCATTAATTCATGTCTAGCTTTCACAACTCCTTCTGGCTGCGCGATTCGAAGGACGTTTCAATCAGGACGGTATCGGCAGCAGCTGCGCGGGGCTGGCTGGGGAAGGGAAACGTGAAAAGTTAAAGAGTGATAGACTCACTTGACATACTCAGGGTCATTCAGAGGTTCGGAAATTAAACGACGACGAGGAGCTGTAAAATGTAGCACTTGTCCTCCGACATTCAATGTCTGCAACTAGAAAGAATACACGAACAACTCACCCTTAGAGTACGTATGTCTTGCACGGTCATGAATTGTAAATTGATTTGGGGGGGGGGGGGATTTCCCACATCCGGAGGAGTGCGAGTAAGGCAGAAAATTGCCATGGCGTGAATATGGTAAATGGTTCATTGTGGTAATAAATATTTAGTGGCACCATTTACCATATTCATATAGCTTGAACGTGCAAACTGTACTGTACACACACACACACACACACACACACACACACACACACACACACACACACACACACACACACACACACACACACACACACACACACACACACACACACACACACACACACACACACACACACACACACACACACACACACACACACACACACACACACACTCCTCAGACCTTACAACCAAACCGCGCTGTATACTAACTCTTGTCTAAGAAGTCTATAGGAAGGAAGCTGGTGAAAGTCTGGTGGGGAAGAGATAGATAGAGGACTCGGAGAGAAAGAGAATGAGGGAGAGAGAGAGAGAGAGAGAGAGAGAGAGAAAGGGAGAGTGAGCGTATGAGAGATGGAGGGAGAGAGAGAGGGCGACATGACAGCGATAAAGCATTATCGCGACGAAAGAGAGAGCACCAAAGGACAGAAATTAAGCAAAAGACAGAGAGAAAGTGTGTCTGTACGTGTTTGTGAGTGCTTGTGCATTTGTTTTTGTGTTCCGCACGTGCGTGTATGTGCGCGCACACGCGCGTGCGTGTGTGTGTGAGTATTTCTGCAGGAGAGGAAGGTCTGCAGGAAGTGTCACGGTGGCAGCAGGAGAGGCCAGGCATCTTGATAGGGTGCTAATCAGCATGCCAATGTCCCCTCCTCGTCCCCACCGTGGACAGCCCCTGCCTGCCCGGGCCCAAAACACACGCGGGGACCATGGGAGCAGCAGCTGGGTGATAGGGGGCTGCACGGACAGCAGTGAGAAATGTTCCCAGAGATTATGGCCCATGTGTGCCGATCAATCATCATGGAGGGGAAGAGAGTGACACATCAGAGACAAGCTGGAGTGAGGAGATGAAGGGGGGGGAAGAGGAGTGCGTGTGTGTGTGTGTGTGTGTGTGTGTGTGTGTGTGTGTAGGCACCCTGGAGGCAACACGTTCCATTACCAGCTAAAGTCTACATTTGGCTTGATCTTAAAATAGAAATCATCCAAAAGGTGAGTCTGTCATGAATTTCTAGCACACTGAGACATGTAATCCTATGCAGCAACATTCATTCATATGCCACAATTAAAAGGGGTTCATGAATGCACATGGGTGCTCCAACCCCAACGAAGTGAAACGCACACCCCAAAACGTACTCGAGAACAACGCTGTATAGTGTATACTGCCACATATTGCATTGTATTGTTGTATGTTATACAGTAGCTGTCATGGCTTGGATTTAAAAAAATTAACACACAAAATAAACTGTGTGACTGCAAACATGTGCCAAAATAAACTGTGTGCAAACATGTGCCCGGTTTCCGTTGCCGTTTCAGTGTCAGTTTTCCCCCCCTGCACCGCCGCCTGCACTCTGAGGTTAGCTCTGTTGTGCACAGGTGTCTGGCGGGCCCAGCTGACGAGACAAGCCTGCTGGAGACATGACAAGCAATCAAAATTCCAGACCGCCTTGATTGACAGCTGGAATTGACGGGGTGCTAACAGGGACAGAAAGAAGAGAGGAGAGAGAGAGAGAGAGAGAGAGGGGGGAGAGGGGGGGGGGGGGGGGGGGTCTGATATCTGCCACCTGTGATACTTTATGGCACAAGGTTACGGGGAGACACACAGACTAGAGGGAGTAAAAAGATGGAGAGAAAGTGCAAAGAAAAAGAGAGATAGACAGAGACAGACAGAAGTGTATCTTAGAAGTCCACTCTTGCTTTAACTCAGCTTCTGAGAATCTGGGAATAATAATAATACACAAATATAGCTGCTAGCAGCAATATGGGGACCAAGCAATATATGCAATATAGAAAATGAAATATGCGCAATAAGCCACAGAAACATAATTGAGAGAAAAACAAAACAAAAACAAAACAGACAAAAAACAAAAGAGCATTGGAACCATCTGAGCTCTGAGGGAATGTGGAATGGAGAAACACAAGTTATCAAGACAATAGTTTGCCAATTTCTCTGCAACAAATACACAACAAATACAATTGTAGAAATCTAACCAGTAAGACGCCCTGAGGGCGAGAAGCAACCTCACCCTAAAGGGCGAGGTCACAAGCACGCATCCGCCTGGGTGACGGCAGACTGCTGGGCGAGCGCCGGCGTTTTGGCATGGGGGGGTCAGATCAACATATGGAATGAATTCTGTACTGGCCATATATGGAGCGTGTCTTGAGTGTACATGGTTTGATGAGGTCAGATCAACATATGGAATGTCAGAACGGGTCAGCTCCATATATGGAGATCTAAGGGTGGCAGCGGGTGACCTTTTGTTTCACGGGCATCTTCTCTACCCAATCACCTACAACAGCCCTGTTTAATTTTGCTTACAGGACCACTTCACCACTTTTCAACTTCTCTTCCTATAATTGGTCCTAACTATAGGATAACTATAGGATAAAATACCACCATTTTTCCTACTCAGTCTGTCTCATAGGAAGGCTGTGGGCAGTTCAGAAACCCGTCCACCAGTGACATCATCGATGGTGAATCCAAGCTAATAGAAACGGCAGGCTTTCTTTTCCTGAAAAGTTGCAATGCAAAAGTTGAAGCCATCGTTCTCACGATAATAAAAATCTAAATATATTTTAAAACAAATCTTGTTTAAAAAAAAATCTGCCTAATGATGATGTCACTGGTGGACGGGTGTCCGAACTGCCCAAAGCCCTCCTATGAGACACAGACTGAGTAGGAAAAAAATGGTGGTGTTTTATCATGAACATTAGTGAGGAGCAATTATATGAAGAGATGTTGAAAAGTGGTGAAGTGGTCCTTTAAGCAAACCTAAAGTTTCGCCTTGTCATACAGTAATCCTGGATAAATTGGGATTCGAACCAGGGACCTTCTGACTGACAGGTAGACAGTGACACTTACTGAGCTACTTTTTCTTGTTTGTTTGCTTGTTTAACATATTCTCTTCTGATCCCTCTACATCCTAATCTCAAATCTGCACCGCTCTTAATGTGTGTTAAGTTTGTATTTCTCTCTCTTTCTCCCTCTTTTAATCTCTCTAAACGTGAATCTCTCTATCCTGGTCTCACCCCTGGCTGCCAACCTCGTTTGGCCATTGGTCTGGAGATGACATCTCATCAGGAGTTAACCGTCTTAATGCTACTCTCACTGGCCTACCAGATAACAGATAACTGAACAGAAACTACCACACACACACACACACACACACGCATGCACAGACGCACATGCACACGCGCACACACACGCATATTGTTTCATAATAATGTTTCACAATAATTCACTCACACCGTCCATAACATCATTACAATGAGAGAATTCAAATTAGCATCTCTCTGCTTTGATTAAAAGTTAAAGTTTAAACAAGATAAGGCATGTATGTGCATTACTGTAAATGTAGCCTGGCAGAGTAACCTTTCTGGTTTCCTTATTAGTTCCTAATTCCTAATAGTCGCACAACACAACGAACAGTACATATTATAAACCATATCTATGTGTGTATATATATATATGTGTGTGTGTGTGTGTGTGTGTATATATATATATATGTGTGTATATATATATGTGTGTGTATGTGTACAGTATACTCAACTGCGGTTCATCAAGTTTCAGTCATCCACACAGTAAGATATTTAAATAGACTTACTGTAAAATGCATTAATTGTTTGATCCAATACAGAAACAAGGGCATTGTCCCTCGGGATGAAAAATAATGATTCCAATGGAGAAAAACGCACACGCAACCATATGCAAATGTGCTTCAAATACACAAGTTAACCTTCAAGGTTATGTCCTCAACTATAATTATGCTCATACATTTCATGTCATTCCTTTTTCCAGACAATAAGAATAACATTAGCGTCTAGTGTAGCGGGTGCCACATTAGACCTGCTGATATCATGTTTACTTTAGTTTATGTTTTTTCCCCCCCAGTATATACATCCACTCACATTACTGTTTTAACTACAGTCAGGAACCCTATAGTGTTCCTATTCTAAGCATGTCACAATAACATTCAACGGAAAATAGCAGATCTACAAGATCACAATGTATTGCAATGACCTGTTAAAGTGGTTATGGCTATGTTATGTTTCGCGTCGTCACACCACCATATATGGTTGCCAATTCATCATGCCTTGTGACATCACGTGACATCATGGAGACCCTTAACGCCTCCATATATGGGCACGCCTCGTGACATCACGCCTCGTGACATCACGCCTCGTGACACGTCACGCCACCATATATGGCCATCTCCATATATGAAGATCGCAAAACACTGACCTCATCTAATAACCCTGGATAACCATACATGGAGAAGCCTGGATCATCACCTATAGATCTGCATATATGGAGCCGGCCAGCAACTTGTTGGTCCGACCTCATCAAACCCTGTCTGCCGTCACCCAGGCAGATGCATGCACGGGCGCCCTCAGGGCGTCTTACTGGTTAGCTCCCTTTTTTTTTAAATATTTTTTGGCATTTTTTTTGCCTTTATTGATAGGGTACACTAAGTAATTAGACAGGAAGAGGGGGAGAGAGATGGGGAGTGACGCGCGGCAAAGGCGGTCGGACTCGGGAGTCGAACCCGCGGCACTCCGTCCGGCTGGCTTGGCAGCCTAGGTGCCCAGACGGTTGAGCTAACCGTCCGGGCCTGGTTAGCTCCTTTTGACACAAGCATGGGTTGTCTGCTGACAACGAGAAAACCTGGAGAGCACACACACACGCACACACACGTGTGCGCGCGCGTATTCTCACAAAATACCTCGCTTTCCCCTATCATCCAGAAACTGCCTCAACCAAGCCCCCATATCTCTCGCTCCTTACCCTAAATAAATTAGAATCCTTTATACAGTGACGATAATATGCATATACCGTTGCCTCCTTGCTCCATTATAATTAACTACTGTACGATAACCACCAGCCCCCGTGCTTGGTAAATAATAATATCCATTATTACGCATGCCATTATAATGCTTTATTGGAGGTAATTTGAATGACTCTGTTGGGGGAGGATAAGGAGTCAAGGGGAGAAAAAAAGTGCTGGGCTAGGCAGGAAACCGTGGCGTCGCTTGAGTGGCCACGCCAGAACCCGACTCCTCAAAGCTCGCCACACTCCATGTGCAGAGGTGTGAGCGGGCATTTCAGAGTGGTCACCTCTTTTAAACTCATGTCACATACGTAGTGAAAGAAATCCGAGTTTAAATCCTCTTCTTTACTTCGTTGACTGGGTCGACTGATCTATACTTATGGTCCTCTCGATTTTTCCCTCTACACCTGATAACAGCTGATCTAATCAATCACACATTGTGAACCTTCGACGAATGTTTGTTTTATACGACAATGCCAGAATATAGGGTTGCATCGTGGTGCGTTTTGAGCTCGGAGATTTGGCCATTTTGCTTTCACTTATACTGTATAATAATGGCATGGCCCAAATTGCGATGCCAGGGTGAAAGAGTTCTTTTGAGTTGGAGGAGATTTTACTCTTGCTTTACTGGTGTGTGTGGGGTGCGGGGCATTTTTATTCTCCATGCTGCAGAGAGACGGGAAGCCAAGGACAGAGAGAGAGGAGAAGCAAGGCCAGGAGTCAGATTCAAACTCAGGTCCTAGAACGCTCACTAGGGACACTTGGGGCTCCATTTTTGTCACCGCTAAACCCCTTATCCCTAAACTTCTTTGCCTTTTTTTTCTATTTTGAAAAACATTTTTGAATAGTTCAACTAGAAACTCTACATTGACACGTTGTGAGCTTGTAGACTGTCCATTATAACTATTCAAAAATGTGTTGCAAAATAGTAAAAAAAAAAGGCAAAGAAGTTTAGGGATAAGGGGTTTAGCGGTGACGAAAAAGGAGCCCATGGTGTTTACACTAACTGTCTGACTGAGACTGTGTGACTCTGTGTGTGTGTGTGTGTGTGTGTGTGTGTGTGTGTGCGCGCGCGCGCGCCGCGCGCGTGTGTGTGTGTGTGTGTGTGTGTGTGTGTGTGTGTGTGTGTGTACACGTATATATATAATAGTATAAAAAATATTTTCACTCCTCATAAATATGGTCTGGTGACAAAAAAAGGAGAGAATATGAGCGCGGACAGCCAGGGAATGACAAGGGATTACTGTGACACTATTTGCATATCAAGAATTTTAAGCAGTGAGGGAGAAAATATCGAAACCCTCCAGCCAGCAAGGTCATTCGAAAGATAATTTTTTTCTTCTTCCGCTCATAATTTATTTTGCATATCATGCAGCATGGACACATTGTAGATTAAAAAGGCGGCTTTATGCGTATCATGCCATCCCTGATAGGGACGGACTGGGGGGGGGGGGACCAGGCAGCCACCGCCTAGCCTCTCACTCACCGTACACCACATCAAACTCACGTGCACACACACACACGCGCACGCACGCACGCACGCACGCACGCACGGATCTTACGTTGTGTTTTTGTTTTCGAGGAGTTGAAGACAGGTATGGTAGACCGGTATAGTCCTGTCCTGTACAGTGTTGTTTTGGGCAGTACATTTAGATTTTAGTTTTAGTCATAGTCTCTTGAATATAGTTTTCATTTAGTCTTAGTCACATTTTAGTCACCTGGAATGTTTCAGTGTTAGTCTAGTTTTAGTCGACTAAATATCATACGATTTTAGTCTACTAAATCTACTGATTTTACACTTGCGACGCGGTGTGAGCTTGTAGATTTGCTATTTTCAGCATGCAACTAAGTGTAAAATGAGTTATGACTTATACTGGATCTCTTGTCCATGCACTAGTCCCCTTCCTAGCATTTTAGTCTAGTTTATTTGTTGAGGAAATTGTCAGTATATTTAGTCGTAGTTTTAGTCATCATAGCTTAGTTTTTATTTAGTTATGTAGTTTTTGTCAGTGAAAAAGGGTAGTTTTAGTCGACGAAAACAACACTGGTCCTGTGTCGCTAAAACAAATAGAAATTCTCCATATTGTGGAGAAACCGAACATTGCATCCTGTAGCTTTCGATCCATTCCTGTGAACTTGTACATCTAATCCAAACATCTATTTACAGATCAGAAGACGATACATCCAGGCGATGCTTTGATAGCTATTCATGGACAGAGAAGAGTGTAGCAAAGACATATAGTCATTATCTAAGAGCATACACTACCAATAATGCCTTCCAAAAATACCATATAATGAATTGAATTATCATTATTATTGAAAAGTTAACAAAAACAAATGATAATGAATGTATTTCTTTCTCTTTTGCTGTTGTAGGTAGTTGGTTATTTTCTGTGAGAATAAAACAGGGACAGGGATATAATAAATAATACAAAACGGACACGATGGAAAGAGAATATTCAATTCAACTCTATCATTTATAAAATCGGAGAACATAAAACGAAACTAAAATGACACATACAAAACACACTAAAACAATAGTATATTATCAGCATTTCTATGAACAACCCCCATGGGAATTTTATGCAACGGAAATGTACATTCAACAGTTCTTGGGAGTCAGCTGAGCTATAGTACGGGGACGAGTAGCAACGCCTGCAGGACATGAATGGAGAATGTTGTGTATTTCTTCAGCGTGACGCATAACAGCCATGACATAAACATCCAGAGCAGAGGAATGGAGAGCCGGTAGAGATAGATGGAATGAAGTATGACAGACAGAGAGAGAGAGGGAAGGAAGGATGGATGGAGGCTGAGAGAGACAATTACCAGCAGACAGAGCCATGACTGCCTGTCTGCAATCGCCACGAGATGAGAGAGAGAGAGAGACGGCATGGACAGGTGTGGGTGTGTTTGCGTGTGCGTGTGCGTGTGCGTGTGTGTGTGTGTGTGTGTGTGTGTGTGTGTATTCGGGTAAGGTTGCGAGAGACAGTGACGGAGGAAGAGATGGCAGGAGGATGGAGGAAAGCAAGTAAGAAAGAGAAAACGAAGATATTGCCAAAGGGGAAAAAAAGATTGATTGTGTCAGAATAGGAGTGAAATGGGTGCGAGATGAACATTTGTGATGTCTGTCTGTCTGTGAACCTGTCGAAGGAATGAAATAAAAAATGTTGTCCGTTTGACAAACTGACGAATACTGACGGACACTTTATCACATACTGTAGATGCAATTGACCAATAAGGCTCAAGTAAAGGTGAAAGACACATCATGCGCATGAACGTAACAATAGATTGACTTTATATTTGTCGTTGTTTTCTCCCAAAAACTCGAAACACAAACGATAATAATGAGCTGAAACTTTGGGTCCTTCTTCAACAAACACAGAGCGAAACGTCCAGGGGCCGAGAGGGTAAGAACTAAGAACGCACGACAGTGAGAAACGCGTGGAATGCTAACATTCACAAATAAGATAAAGCTGTGTTTTCTTCCATATGAGCTAATACTCCCCCCCCCCTCTCTCACACACACACACACACACACACACACACACACACACACACACACACACACACACACACACACACACACACACACACACACACACACACACACACACACACACACACACACACACACACACACACACACACACACACACACACACACACACACACACACACACACACACACACAGCTCTTTTTTCTATCACTATCTCTCTCTCTCTCTCTCTCTCTCTTCCTCCCTTCCTGGCTTATGGGAAATGTCTGCCAGACGGCGAGCGTGTGTATGAACAAGAGAACGTTCACCGTTCGCCCACTCCTAACATGCCAGTGGAGGCTTGGGGAGGGGGTGGGGGGGTATAAGAACGTGAAAAACAAGAAACGTATAAAGGAGGGTGGGGGGCAAGGGGGGTACTGTTATGTGGCGATGGAGGAGAGAGCAGAGGAGAGAATGTGTGAATGGAAGAAGGGAAGAAGACAGAAACGAGGGGGGGTAGAGGAATGGCAGGATGGCGGGTGGTGTGTGTGTGTGTGGGGGGGGGGGGGTTGTGGTGGTGTTGGGGGAGGAGGAGGAGGAGGGGGTGGAGGGAGAGGGGGGGGCTTGACGATAAGAGAAAAATTCAGACCGGTCAAAGTTTCCCTTTTGCCAATCGTGCTCCTGATAAAGACAGCGCCTGCTCCGGAGCTGATAGAGGGGCTATCTCTCTCCCTCAACCCCCCTCCCCCTCCCTCCCTCCCTCCATCCCTCCTTCTCCCTCTCCCCTTGCTCGCCCGGCAGTTAGTTTGTGTGGACGGGAGGGGAGGGAGGGAGGGAGGACGCACACATACACACACACACACACACACACACACACACACACACACACAGACACACACACACACACGGGGTCCCTATCAAACAGCAGCATCACGGACGGTGCTTTACCATCAACCAGCCACCACCACACAGCAATTAATATCGCTCCAATTACTGTTAAAGGGACGAGGCTGGGACAGCACGATAATGAACACATCCTCTCTCCCCAGCAGAAGAATTCAAAAGCACACACACACACAGGCACACGCACACGCACACACCCAACCAAACACACACACACACACACACACACACACACACAGTCACAATCACACAGTGATGTATGTGCAGTTGCGCACACACATGTGGATGTAAACACTCATAAACATACGGACACACAACAGACACACACACACACATACACACGCACTCCATAAACCCACGTGTGCAGACAGACGTGTACTTAAAACGTGTGTGTATAGCTTGAAAAGGAAATATGTGAGATAGTGTGGTAATCTTCTTGCATTATTTAACTCATTGAAGACGGAGAGAGAAATAAATAACCAAACAAACCACGATAAGAGAGGAAATAAATAATAAAATTATGGCGATTTGCCTTGTTATCTCCTCTTAGCTCTGTTTGTGTTTTTGTCACGAGTTGAATAAATTCCCTGGCCTGTCACATTCTCCTCTCCCCATAGGATAGCAACAGGACAACGTTAATGGACACTGACAACTTATAGAGGCTAATGCACTATAGGAAAAACAGAGTAATAACTTCAACACATACATACATACATACATGCATTGTATGCACGCATGCACGCACGTGCAAGCGCGCACGCACGCATTCTTCCATTACTACATTGCACTACCTCGTCTGGTGTCTCTTTAGAAGCGTTAATATTCCAAACGAGATGCTTGTTAAAGTCAGAAATGAGGACACTGATGCCGAAACGTTTGTCTTCGATCCATTATGCAAGAATAGAAACTGCAGTCTCGGTGTGTGCGACCCATTACCTTTATTTCTAAAAGAAATGAGGACAGAACATTGCTGTTCTGATCAAAACCATGGAGAGCGCCGTAGATTTAGGCCTCACTCACACCTAAGACACACGCAAGACACACTTGTGTCATGGCCGCCTCAATGCATTTCCAATGGGAGTCACATGGTTTGAAGACACAACCTTGTTGCATGGGGGGGGGGGGCAGAAGACAGCCATGCAACAAGGTTGTGTCATGAAACCATGTGACTCCTATTGGAAATGCATAGAGGCAGCCATGACACACAGAAGTAGGTGTGAGTGAGGCCTTAGAGATAATAGACAGTTTTGTCGGCCCGTAAACAAGGAAGTGAATGATGTGCGCATGCGCAAAACATGTCCAGGAGCGCTGAAGAAGGCATGGCCAAGCAAAAAAAACAACAACAAAAATGCATTACAGTGATCCCGTTTTATATCATAAAAAAAAAGCTTTAATGGTAGGCCTGAGGCCTACCATTGCGTGGCACATCTATGCACGGAATGTCTATGTTCACAGGCTTCTGTGTGCGGCCTAGAGGGCATCTGAGCATGTGAGGCACTAAATGCGTTCGGGAAACCCAGCCGTTGCCTTTCATTTCAGCACGCTAACTTTCCAGGAAGACTTTGGCTGTAGTTTGTATCAGGCTTGGAATCCCCATCGATGAGGTCATTGGTCGGCAGGTTTCTGAACTATCCACCACCAACCAATGAGACGCAGAGCTCAGACCCCTTGTCCACCAAAATATTTGTTTTGGTTCCAGTTCCGAACCAACTTTAAGGGTTCTTCTGATCCAATTCATTTTCAGTGGAAACACTCTGAACCGGTTCAACCCCGGTGGAAAAAAGGGGCCTCAGGACAAAGCCAGGAAAGGCAAGAAGTGCACCACCTACGTGGAAGCACTGTGGCGCGACAACTTATCATTACTAAATTCACGGATCGCTGTCTGTCCTATTCCGGGTCACCAGTGAAATGCATGTTGGGACGGACACAGATTAATACTGGGACACACTTTTCCGCGTAACAGACCCACACGGGGAAAACAACTCGGACGGGGCATGTTAACGTGAACACACGCGCTGTTTCGACACCACACTGAACATCATTTGCTGTTCATATATTCAGAACGGGTAAGGACTAGTAGCTAACAACACTGTAGAGCTTGAGACACTGATGTTTGATAGGAGAGTACTGTGGAGGGCAGAGGCTCAGGAGTACAAAGTTGGTGTTGGCTATAGATCACATAATGAGCATTCGTAAGAAGGACCATGCAATTATATGAAGATAATTTTGTCGAATTGAAGGGTTCAATTCGACATGACGCAACCTAGCTTTTCCTCCCCGGGTGGGAGGGGCTGGAAGGAGCGCCACTGCTTGTGATTGGGTGAGATCAGTGGGGTAGGGAGCGCTCCACTGTGTTCATTGTAGAGGGGGGACGAGGATTTACTGTTCTGTGTCCGAGTTGAAACCCTGGCACTGAGCCGGCTCAAGCAAACTTGAGCCACAAGCTAAAGTGAGCGAGTTGCCGTGTCGAACGTTGCACGCCTCCACCGTGGTCTAAAACTACAGGGCGAAAGTCCCACCCACCCGGGGAGGAAAAGCAAAAACAACTTCAATTCCAGCAACTTTCGGTTCATCCATATATATACCAAACCAAAACATACGTTTTATAGAGTTCACAGTTAAAATGTGTGATGTGATTTATTCTTGATTGTTCGGCGTTGGTGAAGAGCAATGGTTCTCAACCAGTGGTCCGGGGACCACCAGTGGTCCTTCAGGGGGTTCCAGCCCAGGTGGTCCCCAGCTAAATGACGGAGAGTTGGTAACCAAATGAACCTTTATAGATCTTTAACTCTTGAGAGTGTAAAATGAAACCATTTTACGCTCTGAATAATGGACCTTGTTATGAACAGGGTTGAAAGGCAGTGGTGAAGAATTAAGGGGACTCACCTGGACCTCTCCAGTGCAGCACCTCCTCCTCTCGCTGTAGCTCCTCCTCCTCCCTTCCAGCGCTGTGCCTCGGACCCTCCTCCTCCTCTGCGTCCTCGTCCTCCTCCTCCATGTCTTCTGCATCAGAGGCCCGGCCCCCTGGGGGGGGGTCCGGGGGCTCCTGCCGCTGTGTGCGTGGCTCTGGACAGACGAGGATAAGCAACAAATAAGCAGGGATAACTAAACACTAGAAGTGGGCCAAAAAATAATCGATTCACTCAAATATCGCGATTTTTTTGTATTCACAAGTTTATTCATTCATTCATTCATTCATTCATTCATTCATGTAAAAAAAGACTGACTGGTCAACTTGTCACGGTTTATCTTGTTTATAATCGTTTTAAAATGTTCTAGTATAAAAAACGAACGTTGAGGGGAAAAAATTTGATATAGAATCGCTACAATCGTTGAATCACAGAATCGCAATAATTAAGAATCGCAATAAAAATCTAATTGTCACCCGGCCTAGGTATCGACATCGTATCGAATCGGGAGGTATAAGTGAATCGTCCCACCCCTACTAAACACGTTTGTGTAATGGCCACTAGCATAGAAGGAATGTGTGTGTGTGCGTGCGTGCGTGTGTGTGTGTGCACGTGTGCATTCGCACAGCACGATGTGCGAACATGTGGGGTAAATGTTTGCGTGCGTGCATGCGTGTGTGTGCACGTGTGCACTGCATTCGCACAGCACGATGTGCGAACATGTGGGGTAAATGTTTGCGTGCGTGCGTGCGTGAGTGCGTGAGTGCGTGCGCCTGGGCAGTGGCCGTTCCTGTCTGTTGATCAAAGACTGTGGTGAAAACGCTCCCTGGGCTGTGTAACACAACACCTCCACCAGCCAGAGATGGACCCTTTGATTCTCGTCGCAACGCCGGAGAAGAAACACTCGTCAGAAACAATGTCCTAACTCTCTCTCTCTTTGTATGTGTTGTGTCCCTCGTTCTTTTTTTTTTCTTCCCTCTTTTGGTCCGTCCGTCTGTCTCATTCGCTCGCTCTCCTTCAATCGACACCTGCTCCACTGTGTGTCTGTCCGTTGGTCTCTGTGTGTGTGTGTGCGTGCGTGTCTCTCTCTCTCTCCCACTCTTTGTCTGTGTCTGTGTCTCTGTCCTTATCTTCGCATCTCGTTCCTCCTCTCATCTACTCCTGTCACCTTCAACAAAGACAGAGCCCGGCTGTGTTCTCCTCTAATCAGTGGCATCGATATCACTGGCATTGATCAGGATGATTACAGAGCCTCCTGCTGCCTGATCAAAGAGATCTGTGAGCGTGTGTGTGTGTGTGTGCGTGCGTGCACTTATTTGTTACGTTATGTTTGTGTGTCTGTGTGCGTCCATGATATGATGTGTGCGTGCGTGTGCCTTTGTGAGTGCGTGCGCTGCTGTAGGTAGGTGTGTCTGTGCACATGGGTGTGTCTGTGTGTGGGCATAATGAGAATAATACGTGTAAATTGCGCGTGGACCCGTGCGTCTGTGCATGCGTGCGTCGTGCCGTGGACTCTGAACTCGTCGATATCGGCCCGGTTCATCACCACTGATGAGTCTGTCCATTAGTGTGACTAATGATAAGTTGGATCAGATTAATAGTTACATCACAGGGACTCTATCGCCACCGAGGATCTCTGTCGTGTCCTGCAGTTAACCTTACATCACAATCTCAGCAATCTGGGCAAGGGTTGGGGAGTTACTGACAACATGGAACTGGCTTACAAGAATAAGGGTTGAAGCATTATCTCTGTTTATTTATGCTGTTTAAACCAGTTAAACCCTCTATTTCAGGGGTCATCGCCACGCATGCAAAATGAGTGGACAATAATATTAGCAGAAACATCATTTATATAAGATTAAAAGAGACTGCTTGAGTTTGAGCAAGGAAAAGTGGAGAGCGGCGCTGTTGGGGTCCTGTAAAAAACAAAACAAGCCTGTATATTTGGCTAACATGTATTCCATTTGATTGCTGGATTCCTATTATGCCATATTAGTGTCATACATATTCTGTAGAGAAAACCTGGAGACTGAACATTCAGTAATTGCGGTCTTATGATCAAGATGAGAACATTATAATGGTGTGTGAAAAAAGAAAATGTAAAATTTCCCACACAGACAAGATCAAGTCTTGACACATGTGTCCACATATTGACAACCCCTGATTTATTCTCAGTAAATCGGAGCAGGAAATCCAGGAATTGAAACACAACAATTCACCCTTTGTCAGCCTTCTGATTGGTCCCTGACTGACTAACCAGCAGGCTCTTCTGCCTTGTTCCGCCCTGGTTCCGCCTAGTTTATGTTGAATTTGCTAAAACATCATTTTTGGAAAAAACTAAAAAACAAACATGATACTGTATGCCCAGTCACCATGCTGCACCTGTGATGTTCCTTTTTACTGACACCAAGTTTAAAATAAGAATTGAACGCACAGAATATCAATACGAAGCAACTGAAAAACCTGTTATTTCAATGGTAGTGGATGGAGAGAGAGGATTTTTGTCCAACCATGACACAGCAACCAATGGGTGTGAAGAGGGGCAGAACCACATGGGCGGGACTTGACAAAGGGTGAATTGCTTGACAGGAGAGCAGTGACGGAAAGACAGCGTAGTTGTACGCCACGCTCGGCGAGCTTGAAGATCAGATATATTTCTATAGGTCGTGCAAATATGGTTAGAACGTGACCCCTATATAGCACTGTCTGGCAGGGTTAGTCGGTTGTTGTACCGTCAAAAAATAAACTGTGTCGAGCTTATAGGCCTGCCAATTCCCACGGGTACCATCTGCTAACAATGGCCGCATTCATTACCATGTAAAAAGGCCTCCTTGGATAAAAGCGTCCACAAACTGGCATACCGTTTGTTTGATAAATCATCTTCCCTTAGTTGTTCTCCCACCAGTTAAATCACTTCCTTTCAAACCTCTCTTTCTCTCTATTCTAGTCACTTTCTCTGTAATACTTGTTCCAGGCCTCCCACAATAGCACAGAGGAACAAAGCCCCAATCAATTCCCTCCACCTACCAACTTCTCTCTCTGCTTTACTTCCTCCTCTTGCCATCGCCTCCCTCTCTCTCTCTCTCTCTCCCATCCCCAAATCCCGCCCCGCCATCATCACCCCACCTCCCCGATAACACCTCAGCTGTGTGCACAAAGGCCGTGTTTACCCTTGCATTCCCGCTTCGATAAACAGCGATAACGCCCGATCAATACCAGCCATAAACGTCGCGGGACCACGTGACGCCCTCACACTCGCT
The DNA here is from genome assembly GCF_951216825.1 of Electrona antarctica. NCBI lineage: Eukaryota > Metazoa > Chordata > Actinopteri > Myctophiformes > Myctophidae > Electrona > Electrona antarctica. The sequence goes on from NC_136810.1 coordinate 51,522,796, forward strand.
GTTATTAATGTAACAGTTAAGAGATCGCATCTGCATCGTCAAATAAATCAACACACACAGAGCGCGCGTGAACACACACACACACACACACACACACACACACACAGACACAGAACGTGACACAATTATCCCATGTGCACACACCATCCATCTTTACATCATATCTACCCATCAACCTCTCTCACACACACACACAAACACACACGCACTCACGCACACACACCTCAAAAGGGTACACAGTAACATACTGTGGGCACACTAAAGCGCACACACGTGTGTGTGTGTACACACACACACACACACACACACACACACGCACACACACACGCACGCACGCACGCACGCACGCACGCACGCACGCACGCACGCACGCACGCACGCACGCACGCACGCACGCACGCACGCCCCTCCCCTGCCCTAAACAGTGCCATTATTTTCAGCTATAAATCACATTGAATGGCACATTGATTTTATCCTGCAGGGGCTGAGGCGAGGGAGGGAAGGTGGAGACACAGTTATTGCGTTTAATATTATCAATATTATCTCCCATATCATCTCAGACAGGGAGGCAGGTATCAGGAGGAGTAGACAGACACCTCCCTCCCTCCACCCCCTCCCTCCTCCTCCCCATGGTGAGACAGTCTCCATCAATCTGATAAGCAGAACTTCCCCTGTCACACCTGCAGGGCAAAGTCACCCAACAATCTCCACTCCTAACTTCTACAGGCCTCTGTGTGTGTGTTTTAGCTTACTCTTTTACCCGATACCTTGATTTCGGCGTCGTTCCACCCCTATACGGACGTTCCAACTGTGGTCCTGATTTTGACCTGAGATCAGATTCTAAAAATGTCTTCTACATCCTGACAGTTTTCTGAAAAAGCTATGTTTCTATGTCAGTCGTTCTTCGATTTTTCAAAAATAGCAGACCTACAAGCTCGTAGAACGCCACTCGGTGGCGCGCTATGAGCTTGTAGATCTGCTATTTTTCAATAGCTAAAGCATAACATAATGCTAACACCAAAAGGGGTGCCCGCCCGAAATGGGCTAACTCGGCAGCTGAGAAGTTGTAATGTGTTATTATTTTTTTATTTGGGGAGGGAGCGATTAAGGCCTCTATTGTTTTTCTACCGTTTTTTTCTTCCACCGCCACTTTTTTGCAGTTCTGGCAGTTCTGTGCTGCATGTCGCTTTCCGCGAAATTCGGCAACATGTATAGAGGCTCATGGGAAACGGTCGGGAACTGAAGCTCGCAGTCATTCGTCAAATGGCCGCTGACCTTTAGATCTCCCACTAATATGATTGTATGTGATCCACTCTATCCACTCCTGACGAATGATGTCGGAGTTAACCACTCCCCCTTGAAATCGCATTTCCATTCATTTGTGTGGCGTCTGGACCCCTGCTAATGCATGGTTGGCTGTGGGACTACAGTGTTGACAGACAATTAACCCCTTCAGCCAATCAGCGTTAACAAAAAAGTGACGTCATCTCCAGTCTCCAACGTTATATGGCTTGGCCACATCTTATCGCTGCTTTTATTTATTACTTGCGCAAGTATTGTGGTCGGCTGGATCAAAAGTGGTATGCAGCATGGTACGCGCGTGTTTAATTGGCTGTTGATGGTGACGTAATTAAGATGTGTTTCAATGTTGGGTGGGTAAAGGGTAACGTATGTATGTACACACGTATGTAATGTATATATGTGGGTAAGAATGGTGGTCCCTTATTGGCTGTTGACGGTGACGTAACTAAGGTACGCTTCAAAGTAGGTAGGTATGAAGTAAAAAATCACACCTGTGTGATGTGAGGGGCGCTAATATATTAAAGTCTAACTCATGTTGATTAGGTGATGTAATGGTGATGTAAAACAAACGATGCAAACACAAACATTACGTATATGCCATTAACAATAAAGAGACAATATGATGTAACAACGTAAGTTTTCCCTTCATTGTCAATGGCGTTTATTAAGCAAACATTGAACTAAAAACAAACATTAAACCTGTATATAGGAGGGGCTAGCACCCCTCAAAAATAAGGTATAAGGTAAAAAATCACACCCGTGTGAACTGAGTGGTGTAAGGTTTTATATAGCATGATCAGCTGTGGTCTGACGTAATGTCTGACGTAATGAAATCACACAAAATATGTTAAGTAAAAAAAGCTATCATTTTTGATAAATGTATGTATCACACCCGGATGTGATTTCACAACTGGCTTTTTTTGCGCAGAGAAAATGACCACGGTTGCTACGGTCATCCAGTTCACCCGGGTGTGATTTAATTACGTCAGAAATTATTTTGAACATAGCAACCATGGTCATTTTTTTATGCACACAAAAGCCAGTTGTAGGAGTGGTTTACACCACTCAAATAAGTGGTATGTATGTATGGTATGCATGTCCCTAATTGGCCCTAATTGATGGTGACATAACTAAGATATGTCTCATATCTTGGTTACGCCCATCACTGATATGTCTCAGTGATGGGCGGGTAAGTGGTACTGTGATCGCTGCAATGCAATTGGCGATTGTGCCGCGGTAGGCTGGGTATGTATAACCTGACTCCGCCAGATGGGGCAGCAGAGAGTCCCCCCTCCTGCTCCCATCTGGGAACTCTCAGGCAGACTTGATGCCCGGCCACAAAACGGCCTGGCCAATCAGCAGCAGCTAGAGGCGGGATAGCTGCTGCTGATTTTTTGGTTCCACAGTCTGATTTTTAGGTTCCAAAATCGTTTATAAATCATTTAAAACCTTCACAGCATCATTATGGTAATTACTTGCGCAAGCAGAGCGTGCACGTACTGTGGTCGGATGGATCAAACGGAAGCGGGGGATAGAGGGAAATGGGAAGTGTAAAATCGCTATGTAACGAGTCCCGCGGATGTTATTTAATTCGGCGAAAACATACATTTCGTAACCAGCGATCATATCGTTTATAGAAATGAGCCGCAAATCCAGATTGTTTAGATAAAAAATGCAGCCTGGAAGAAGAATCCGAGATATTAGGATTCTAAAAACTCCGTTCCCATAGACAGCAGCGAAGCCAGCGAACCACTCACTTCCGGGTTTTTTTTTCTGGATTTTTTTCATCACACCAGAACCAGAGTTACTGGCAGCAGAACAGAGTTGTGAAGTGTAATCAATGATATCGGCGGCGAATGAGTTAACAAGCCTAATTAGGAGGGGAAAAAAGAACATACTTTATCGTAACGCCTGCGATGGCAAAGAAACCACAATGAATGAGAAGAATGAGGAACGTAGAGGAAGTGACACACCTGCACTACGCAGTAAGACTTACTGAATCAGATGACGATTCTCTCTCTCTCTCTCTCTCTCCCTCCCTCTCTCTCTCTCCCTCCCCCCTCCCCCTCCCTCTCTCTCCAAGTGTCTATCTGTGTGTCAACCTATTGTATCAGTGTGTGAACTAATATATTTGCTCTCTCTATCGCATTGGGGGAGGTGTGTGTGTGTGTGTGTGTGTGTGTGTGTGTGTCAGAGGTTTATAGAGAGGAGAACAACAGAGTGCTTGGTTGGTCCGGTTACTGGGAGAATGCGTTTTTTTCCCTCTCTAAAGTTATCGGTGTGGTTATCACACATGTTTTTCACACACACACACACACACACACACACACACACACACACACACACACACACACACACACACACACACACACACACACACACACACACACACACACACACACACACACACACACACACACACACAGTAACACGTAACACTCTCTCTCTCTCTCTCTCTCTCTCTCTCTCTCCCAGATGGTGGATAAGAGGCCCTGCCTTTATTAGCCAGCGCTGGCCAGATAAAGACCTGGTATTGATCCCAGGTTGAAAGAGCAGCTTCGTCAAACACGGCTGATTTACAGAGAGCTGATAATGGGCAGCGCCGGGCAACCGAGGAACCCCGGAAAAGAGAGAGGACAAGGGTGAGAGAGCATGCAGGACACACAGAGAGAGAGAGAGAGAGAGAGAGAGAGAGAGAGAGAGAGAGAGAGAGAGAGAGAGAGAGAGAGAGAGAGAGAGAGAGAGAGAGAGAGAGCGATAGAGAGAGAAAAATAAGTCAATCAACAGCATGATCGGCAGTGGTGGAAAAAGTACTCAAGTGTTTTACTTAAGTAAATGTATCAATACTACAATATGCAATGTAGAATTACTCTGTTACGAGTAAAAGTACGGAATTAGGCCCACTTGAGTAAAAGTACAAAAGTAGTCGTAGCAAAAGGTACCGGTGTTTAATGTTTCAAATGTACACAAATCTTTTGAAAATAGGAGATCTACAAGCTCACTGTGTATATCGGCTATTTTCGAATGGCCAAAATGTATTGTTTTGCTTTCCTGTCCGTCTTCACTGTGGCTATCAATAACGGCACAAGAGCCAAAAACAAATCTTTAATGTTTTGTAATAATAATAATGTTAATGTTAATAATGTTTTGTAATAATAATCAATCTAAAAAGTAACTATAGTAACGTAACGTTTTCAAATAAATGTAGTGGAGTAAAAGTACAATATTTGGATCCCGAGATGTAGTGGAATTCGTAAAGTACGAATACCTAGTAAAAACGGCACTTATAAGTACTGTACTTAAAATTGGCACTTATAAGTACTGTACTTAAGTATATGTACTTTCCACCACTGACGATTGGCTTATATTCCGCCGTGAGGTGAGGTGAGGAGAAGCGATCGGTGAAGAGACAAAGAGACAGAAGAAGAGACGAAAAAAGAAACAGTTGGCTTGTCCGTTTATCTTCCAATTGCAATCAACATACAAACACACACAATATCACACACTGTCTCGCAGAACTCTGCCATCTTCTCACACACACACACACACACACACACACACACACACACACACACACACACACACACACACACACACACACACACACACACACACACACACACACACACACACACACACACACACACACACACACACACACACACACACACACACACACACAGCCGGGTAATCTCTAATCTAGTCTCGATTAACACCTGACAGAATTTCCATGGCTTTATCTAACCCAAGCCCAACCAGCAGACGCTTATCGCTCCCAGCCCCAAATTTCACAAGAGCAGGAATTTTTTTAGATTAAAAAAAGAAGGTAGTGAAATCTTGAATAACTCAAAAGAATATGACTGAACACTCCACTATCACGCGGAACCGAGAGGAGGGGCTCAGGATAAGAGGGGCGCATGAGGGGGCAGATTCGCCGGAGCCAAGATTGAAGCGGTTGGGTTGGGGGGTGGGGAGTTTGGCTTTAGACACAAAGACATGAGTTCTACATGTGGGGAAAGCTACGTCCACATATTCATCATCAAATGGTTAAATGGACATGTTTAAATGGCGCATTTTTACAGTATATAGTGCCATTATCCAAGGCGCTTTACATATTGTGCATATACATTCACCCATACATTCACCCATTCACGCACACATTCATACACAAGATGGCGGCGGAAACCATGCAAGGCACCAACCTGCTCATCGGGAGCAATTAGGGGTTCCGAGTCTTGCTCAAGGACACTTCGACACTAACTCTGGGGGAGCCCGGGTTCCAAGTCCAGCAGACTTAGGAACAGCTTCTTCCCCTCCACTGTCATCTACCTAAACTCCTCATCCACTCCTCTCCCCCCTCCAGTGTCAGCCCCCAACCCATCCACCATCCCTGTCGTATCCGAGACTCTGGACTCATCCTAGTCTTGCTCTATGTGGACTCGTGCGATATGGCCACTGGACTTGTGGAATATGGTCTCTGGACCTTAGTTTAGCACTTTGTGCATTGGGCCACGGGCTACGTGCAATATGGACAGATCATGTTTTTTTTTTCCTTCCTCATATCCTTATTTATTTATTTATTTAAATGACTACTGCTCAGCCCATATCTACTGTTACTACTGTACTACTGTAATTAATGCATCCTCCTCCTTACTGACATGTTTGCAATATTGGTGAGATGCGAAAATACTTTTCGCTGTGCTGTACTTGTACTGTACATTGACAATAAATTGAATCTCATCTCATCTCTCATCTCAACTGGTTCCCATCCGGCCAATCTACCCCTGATCCACTGCCGCCCACTAATCACTATATCACGGGGTCATCAATCAGTCCAATCAGTCCGTACACGCACACAGACAAAGGTGTCCGTCTGTGGCAAAGACTTGGTTTTCTTTCTTTACACGCCATTATAATGTTCTCACTTTGATCATATAGTACCCAAATGACTGAATGCCAAGTCCCCAGGTTTTCTTCAGGATACTGTATGTATGACACTTACTGTACGTACATTTACTACGACACTATGTTCCTTAATGCAACTAGTACTAGTGGTTCTCAAATGTTTTATTTGCAAGGACTGTCTTAACTCTGAGAGTGTACAATACACCATAAGCCAACAGGGTGTACTATAAGGTGTACGTTTGAAACATTGTGACGACAGTAACGACATCAATCTTGGTCTTGTCTGTTGATGGGTGACAATTTAAGGAGAGAATTCCAGGAAACAGGAAATCAGCAAATAGATCTTGCAATAGGCTAATCAGGATTATCTTAACTGTCATTAATGATGATGAATGCTCGTCATTCGATGCAAATATCCAATAAGTCACAATACACAATTCATCAGGTTTATACAACCCGCCACACACATTCTCAGCAGCGCTAATACGCAAATATAATTCCCCCACAGACAATAGCATCCAATTCAAGGTAGTACTGGAAAGATTTCAATTTGAATTTTAATCTTAAACCATATAAACATATAACTATTTATAGATTTTAGACTACAGTGTAATCTGTGTTAATATATAGCCTACTAGCATGGAAGCCATGCGTCTTTACACCCGCACTGGCTTTTCGTCAACGACTCAATGATGTAGTTTAGATACTGGGGGCTCTAGTTTCGATCATGCTAAGCTTATCCCTAAACATCTTTGCCTTTTTTACTATTTTGAATTATTAACATTTTTGAATAGTTAAAATAGCCAATCTACAAGCTCACAACGTGTCGATGTGAGCTTGTAGGCTAGTTGAACTATTCAAAAGTGTTTTAAAAAAAAAAAAAAAAAAGGCAAATGAGTTTAGGGATAAGGGGTTTAAAAGCATGGACGAAAATATAGGGCTAGTGTAATTTACTTGATGACCTAAATTACTGTTGTAGCATATCTTTGTTTCCATGGTACTACTCCATGACCATAACCACAACGACTGACATAGAAACATAGCTTTTTCAGAAAACTGTCAGGATGTAGAAGACATTTTTAGAATCTGATCTCAGGTCAAAATGGGTTAAGAGAATATGCTAAATGCCAGAATTGTATACCTTGTATGGATACCGGTAGATTGAATTTTGGAATGTAACTTTCACTCTCACTTGGAACATGAAACTGCCTCATCAGGCTACAGAACCCAAACGCTGGATATCAGCCGGCCATGGTTTGGCACAATTGTTTCTACTGAGCAAACCCTTCCCGGTACAGTTTTGTAAACTGCTAACTTGGCCTCTTATGCTGACCTTATGGTGAGTTTCACATGATCCTTGTGTACTTCCAGAGAACTGACATTTTCCAGGGATGAAATGTTTGCCGGAAGGGTTTCGTTTAAATAAACACACCTGCCAAGACATTGTACAACAAAGACTTGTTGTGGCCTTAGGGGCAGGGTTAAACCCAGGGCTTAATTCTCTCCTCTTAGGAGGAAAAGACAAGTCGGAATGGGCACTGAGGGGGACACGTGAGATGTGGGACAATTTTAGCCTGGCTAATAAGCCAGACTAATATCACACGACACTGTCGCGGTATATTAGTCTGGGCTGGCTCCACTTGGATTTCATTTCCCGGGGGGCGGGTTCAAACATTTTCTCTTCGACGCAATTGGTCAGAGCTACTGTCAGTCAAAGGTCTCAAGCATTGAACGTCACTGTACCAAAGCCCGCCCATATTGCATACCGTGTCCCGATTGGCCCGACCTGTTCTCGGTTGTAGGAAAGAGGCGTGCTACTGAGCCTCGCCAGACCCTAATCCGCTGGCAGGCAAAAAAAAATTTGCCAACGGCTGATTCGGTCTGGTTTATTAACCAGGCTAGGACAATTTGGCTCGCACTCAATTGAAAACGTATAAAGAGAGCGAGAGAGATCGTCAGTAGAGAGAATTTTAGTAAATCTGTTTACATTGAGGACATTTCACGTTTTAGCCGTCGCCTGGAAACCTGGAGACATTCACATGTTGACGAAGAGCGCGGTCTAACTTAAACCATTTTGACCTGAGATCAGATTCTAAAAATGTCTTCCACATCCTGACAGTTTTCTGAAAAAGCTATGTTTCTATGTCAGTCGTTCTTCGATTTTTCAAAAATAGCAGACCTACAAGCTCGTATGATCTTGTAGATCTGCTATTTTTCAATAGCTAAAGCATAACGTAATGCTAACACCAAAAGGGGTTCCCGCCCATAATGGGTTAATCAAGAAAAACCCTTACATGAGGAGTATACTCGTCAATGGCAGTCAACCGATTGGCTTTCGATTGACGAGTATACTTATCGACACACAGCTGCTTCCACCTCACCTTCGTTGTACAGAGGTGTGAACGACGGCGGGCTGGAGCTGTCGCATTCCGCCGAGTCCTCTGGATCCGAGGCTCCGCCCTCCTCTCCCGATAGGCTTATGTCATCAGCGGTGTTTTCTTCACCGCCGTCTAGATCCCCGATGGAACCTTCAGGAAGAAAGGAAGGAGGAACACGGGATGAACGTTAGCCGCCTGCGACTTATTTACATCAGCGAAATGTAATGTTGCCTGTTTATCGCAGCTTCACGTGAAAGGTCTGGGTTGTTAATGGGTCAAATTGGCCCATAATTCTGAAAGACAGTAATAATATGTAGCCACACATCTACAATTTACAATTTAGGCATTTAGCAGACGCTCTTAATCCAGAGCGATTTACATTAAGCAAGAACAAAAAAGCATGGGAATACATCACATATATAAAAAGCATTTATCAAGAAACATGCGTAAACTAAACGTAACTAGAACATATCTATATAATGACACTATACATATAAACTATACATATATACTATACTATGCTGTACATATATACTATGAAGTGCTATGACTACATAGATTGCAATTATTGTGCTGTCTACATTACATGCTATAAGTCTGTTTCAAATGCTATCTAAGTCTAAAAAGTGCTGTCTAAGGGGGTAGGGTAAGTGCTATGGGCCATGATGGAGTCTGAAAAGGTGGGTTTTCAGACTACGAAATCTACAAGTATATGTGTGTGTGTTTGTGTATGTGTGTGTGTATGTGTGTGTTACTGCATCGTTGCCAATTCAAAGAGAAATAAATCCCTAATTGCTAATGAATGACTCTCTTTGACAGGGATCAACAATATCACAAAATAATGCTTTAGGGTTCCTGGAAGAAAACAGGATTCAAATGTAATAGTCCTCCCCAGAGCCTTGGCTGTAAATGCCGTAAATGGCCACAGAAAAAAACTAATAAATATATTGAAAAATGTTCAACAAGCCACTTATTATAGGGGGAGAAAAATATCATAAACACGAGTGATAAATTACTGTTCCTCTATATGACTCATTCAAACATGGTCTCAACAATTTGGTACGCTGAATGGTATAATCTGGAAGATTAATAGCAAAAGCCAAGGGGGAACTTGACAGGCAAATTACAATATACCTAAAATTGTAGTTAAAGGAGTGATTATCTCAGGGCTGATACGTATCAATTACAGTTTTATAATCCCCACTGACCACAGTAATTATACAGTACTTTTGATCTATTTTAGCCCGTTTGAAGATAACATAATTTTTTAAATCCTAGAGCGAGTTAATGACTTTTTAAAAACTGGTTAAAATTACAAGACAAACGCATAATTAGCCTTTAAGTAAAATTGGTAATAAAAGAAAAGAAAACTGTCCAGTGCTTCAGTCCTGACAATATTATAATTAAACCCGACAATAATAATTAAAATCAAATAAATTATAAACTCAAATAACCTGAACCGTTGTATGGTTAAAGACAATATGAATACATGTACCAAGAAGGACAGTTTTTTATTGTTTTTCCCCTCCCTTATCTCAATACAGTTGTATTTCAGAGTCACGCCTGCCATATGAAACCTCCATAATTACAAAATCCTGAATCCATTATGTTCATTTGCATTGGATGACACGGTTCATTCTGGAGACATAGAGCCGACTCCCATGGGGATACAGTGATGGACTTATTCAATCAGGGTAACTATTTCATTTTTAAGAGGATTAGGGCCAACTAAGAGTGAGACAGTAATGGTTAACCAATTTTGGGCGGGAACCCCTTTTGATATTAGCATTATGTTATGCTTTAGCTATTGAAAAATATCAGATCTACAAGCTCATAGCGCGCCACCGAGTGGCGCGCTACGAGCTTGTAGGTCTGCTATTTTTGAAAAATTGAAGAACGACTGACATAGAAACATAGCTTTTTCAGAAAACTGTCAGGATGTAGAAGACATTTTTAGAATCTGATCTCAGGTCAAAATGGGTTAATGTGCCACAGATCGCCACCAGAGAAAACAACCCACACACATAATGAGAACCCACCGGAAGGTCGAGGAGGGTACTGGGAAGGACATATCATTTATTTCTAAACAACTAAATCAACGTGAAATTAACACTGGGGACTAAACAAGGAATTTTTTTGATTTTTTTTTTTTTACGCCTTTCTCCCTCAACCCAGACAGGTTGTAAATTAAATTCCATTAGGAGTTTGATGAATAGGGAGGGATTGTTGCGGTGCTAAAGCCGTGACTAGGGGCGTATATATTTACAATGCTTAGAACAAAGACGTCTATAATCTATACAAAGCACACAACAATACCCGTGAATAAAGAACCTTGTTCGAAAATGGGAGAGGCAATTTTTCTAATTCTGTTAATTTCACTTCCAAAGCAATTAAAAGCAGGCAGAGATAATGCTTGGAAACAATCGCTGGCTGACAAAGTGTTTCTCTCTTTGTAAATGAAACATCTTTAGGCTAATTTCAACTTCCACGCCTGCATGGTTCACTCTAATTTCAGATAAAATTAACATAGCTAGATTTGGACCTTAATAATACAAAAAGTACAGAAGGGGAGAAAAAAAAGATCGATCCAGTAACACAATATTTTTAGAATTAGGTCTGTGTCGCCTGAGCATTGCTAGATCTAATTTTCAGTATCTGCGAGGACATTTTCATACAATTAATTTTCCTTTAATCATAATTGTACAAAGGGGACTTCTCTGTATAAAATTCCAATTATATTTCGTGTTTAACCCATTCTGGGCGGGAACCCCTTTTGGTGTTTTAACTAAGCATTATGTTATACTTTAGCTATTAGAAAATAGCAGATCTACAAGCTCATAGCGCGCCACCGAGTGGCGCGCTACGAGCTTGTAGGTCTGCTATTTTTTTTAAATCGTAAAAATGCGGCACAAATCTTTGAATATATATTCTTTCAGAAGACTTTTTTTTTATTTCGACGTCAGGCCTAAATGGGTTAAAATGTAAGTTTGAATTATGATTTCTCTGCTCATCATTACTGTTCTGGTTTAATGAATCAATCGCTGCATCACTGCTTTCAGAGACATCAAATGGTGCGGAAACAGTTCCGGCTCCTCCAGCCTCTCTCTTTTATCCAAGGAGAAATAGTCTGTGGCTGCCTTCTCTCTCTCTCTCTGTCTCTTTCCAGGATAGTTGACAGAAAGGATAGCGGCGAGGGGCTATGTGTGATAACTAACAGCACATTCTACTTCATTTACCCTTTTAAAAGTTACCAGCAGATTAATTGTACCATGGGCTCCCTCTCTCTCCGTGTGATATCCATGAGAAAACTGGACTGAACTAATTCAAAAGATGGGAGGAAATAATTGAAGACGCAGCCTACATTTATGTATGTCTTGTGAGGCACACATCAAGTGCTCTGACGGTGTGAATCAAACAAGACCTTTTCCTGCACCTACATAGTTTGTGTATGTGTGCGTGTGTGTGTGTGTGTGCGCGTGCATTTACGCACGCGTGCATATAAAACGTAAATGATTTAAAGTATCCATTTGTTTATCTTACACAATTTTGGCTTCCAGCTCATAAAACCCACTAAAACAGAAATAAATAAAAATTGAATACTGTGAATGAATGCGCATGAAGGTTTTAATCTGAATGCCACATTAAGAAATTAGGATCACATCAAATCAATCAAAATAAGGTACAGAAATGTCAATCTTCAATCCCTTCATCACTGCCTCGATACGCCGTGGCATTGAGGCAATCAGCCTTTGGCATTGCCCGGGAGTTATGGAAGCCCAGGTTTCCTTGATGCTTGCTATCAGCGCTTCTTTTGTTTTTGGGTCTGGTGCCGCTCATTTTCCTCTTGACAATACCCCATAGATTCTCAATGGGGTTTAGGTCCGGCGAGTTGGCTGGCCTGCAGTCAAGCACTGTGATGGCATGAGCATCAAACCAGGTTGTGGTGCTTCTGGCGGTATGGGCAGGGTAGCCTGGCTAATAAGCCAGACTCAAATCACACTGTCGTGTGGTATTTGAGTCTGGAGATGCTGTGTATGGATCTTGTTTCCCGGGGGGTGGGTTCAAACATTTTCTCTTTGACGCAATTGGTCAGAGCTACTGTCAGTCAAAGGTCTCAAGCATTGAACGTCACTGTACCAAAGCCCGCCCATATTGCATACTGTGTCCCGATTGGCCACACCAGTTCTCTGGGCGTACAATTGAGCCTCTCCAGACCGTAATCCGCCGGCAGGCAATTTTCTTTTGCCAACGGCTGATTCGGTCTGGCTTATTAGCCAGGCTATGGGCAGGGGGCCAGGTGCTGCTGGAAGATGAAATCTGCATCTCCATACAGATCCTCAGCAGAAGGAATCATGAAGTCCTCTAAAACATTCTGGTATACTGTTGCGGTGACCTTGGATTTGTGTTTACCAACACCTGCGCTGGACATTGCACCCCAAATCATGACCGACTGTGGATACTATGTCACACTGGACCTCAAGTGGCTCAGATTCTGTTCCTCACCCGTCTTCCTCCAAACCCTTGGACCTTGATTCCCACACGAAATGCACACTTTACTGGGATTCCATAACCCCCTGGGCAATGCCACAGGCTGATTGGCTCAATGCCACGGCGTATCGAGGCAGTGATGAAGGCAAAGGGATTCCCAACCAAGTATTGAAGATTGACATTTCTGTTCTGAAAGTACCATATTTTGATTGATTTGATGTGATCCTAATTTCGTTATGAGGCATTCAGATTAAAACAGTAAATGGTGATTTCTTCACAGTATTCTAATTTTTTGAAATTCTGTTTTAGTGGGTTTTATGAGCTGGAAGCCAAAATTGTGTAAAGATAAACACATAAATACTTGAAATAATTTACGTTGTGTGCACTGAATCTATAATCTATATGAAAGTTAAACTAAGATATATTTTTTGCGGCTTTCGCCTTTATTTTTATTTTTTATAGAGGGATAGGTATACAGTAGGCCGACAGGAAATGGGGAGAGAGAGACGGGGGAGTGACACGCAGTAAAGGCCGTAGGGATCGGGAGTCGAACCCGCGGCACACTGCCAGACTGGATTACCAGCCAAGGTGCTACGGCAGCCGCCAGAGCCAAGTTCAACTTTTTGAATGGAATTATGTAAATAAACCAACTTTTCCATGATATTCTAATTTTTTGGAAAGGTGCTGTAGTCGCTGTCGGTGGATACCTTGTATTTCCAGTATTTTAACAGTTCTCTTTTTAGTTTATTTAAAAATAAATAAAAATAAAACAAAGACAACAGCCGAACTACAGATGCAAGCTCAAAACACGCTCTTGTGCGACTCTCTTGTATGCTGAAGTAGGGCATTGATTTACAAAAAAAACTTAAAACAATATGGAGATATGCATTTCTGCCTGACAGACAGCTCACGAGGCTTCACGTTCAGTCCTTCAAAGTTATATGAAAATATGAAAAGGTAGCAGATATCTGCCATCAATGAAAGTGCCACTAAAAAAAGCCATACACCTTGAGAAGAGACAAAAAGGAAGGAAAACAACAAGAGGAGAAGGATGATGTAGTTAGTGGTGAAACTGAAGGAGGGGAGGGGAGGGGAGGGGAGGGGAGGGGAGAGGATAGGAGAGGAGAGGAGAGGGGAGAGGAGAGGAGAGGAGAGGAGAGGAGAGGAGAGGGGAGGGGAGGGGAGGGGAGGAGGAGAGGAGAGGAGAGGAGAGGAGAGGAGAGGAGAGGAGAGGAGAGGAGGAGAGGAGGGGAGGGGAGGGGAGGGGAGGGGAGGGGAGAGGAGAGGAGGGGAGGGGAGGGGAGGGGAGGGGAGGGGAGGGGGAGGGGAGGGGAGAGGAGAGGAGAGGAGAGGCAGAACAAAGTGTCAGAGCTGATGAAGGCACCACAGAGAGATACTGTTTTATTAACTCTCTCCGTCCACATCAAACCTGCACTAAGCAGCGTGCTGATTAGACACGGAGACAACACATCAAACCTGCATGCTCAACATGACTGATTAAACACACGCAAGCTGCTCCGCTCTCATGCTAATAACGCGTTACTAAAAAAAGAAAAAGGAGAGAGGAGAGAGAAAGGAAAAAAAAGAAGCACACTTCTATCAGACAACAATCAGACTTGAGAGAGAAAGAAAATCCTTAAAAGGGGTATATTTAGACAGAGCAAATAAAGAGATGGGGGACAGAGAGGAGAGGAGAGGCTCTTTGGTATACGCTCTTGAAGGAGTAACGAAGCTACCTGACACGGAGTCACGCACTGGAGAGGAGCCACTTATTATTCAGAGCAAAGAGAAAAGAACCGCCGATGATTGAGTACTTTTTCAACTTTGTGTCACTTGACATGGGGGGCACTTAACACGGTTCAGCTTCCACTGTTGGAAGATATAAAAATATATATATATATACAGTTTATACACACGTGCAGTGTGTGACGCACGCACGCACAAATATATTGGCTTCTGCAAAACGCCCACACAGCGCGTGGGGCCAGAGCGGTCTGCATTAAATGTGAATTTGGGATGGTTTACCGGGCTATAACAATGAAGTGCTCCAAAATAATCAGGATAATAAAAGGCAAACATTAAAAAAAAACTAGCATCTGCGTAAACATACTTTAACCCATATACTGCCTACTGCTTGATGCAGAGCCAACCACAGACTGCCGAGCCTATTTCAATGCAGCACACGCTGGACTGACGTCCTGTCTGGAGCGTCCATCTTTAATGCTAAATGAATAGCGTCAATGCTAGCGAGCTAAAATGAAGCCATCCTTGCTCTAGAAAGCGCCAATGTTTCCATCTAAACCACCGGATAATCAGCAAAGACCTCCGAACATCGCGCATTTTATCCAAACCATGGAGACCTCCGTGGATTTCGAGTTATTCAGCTTTTTAGTTTGCCTGTATAAAGGGAGGTGGACGGCAGCGCGGTTGCTCAATCCGGTCTAGGATCGCTATTAGAAAAAAGAAATCAGCGATCTGGTTTGATATCAATAATAAAGCTTATCAGACGGAACATTACGCCAGAAGCAGTTGCTAGTTGGATTCCTTATGACGGAACGCTCCGCCAGGAGCAGTTAAACCGTTAAGATCGGTGCACCTAACAAATTCTACGGCTCACTGACTAAATTATAGATTTATTTTGGGCTGATCTGAAATCCCTGTAGGACTTATTGATTGCACCACCACACCACACACACATATTCACACCCAATGCATACAGATGATGATGGACCAGAAATGCCACATGAACCTGTTTGACAAACCCAAGAAGAGGAAAGGTGACGTCAGACACTTGCACCAAAATGGGGAGTACGACGTGACTCACTATAAATCAGCCTCATGGTGTTCAGGAGCAGCCAGTCTCCAGAATGAGCAGCATGTGAGCATCGCTCATTTTAACAACGTGTCTGTGGACTATAGCCGTCTATAAGAGGGGCGGTCTGTGTGTCCAGAATAGAGCTAATCTCGCAAACACTCGTTAGCCTGCACAGACAGTACCTCAACTCATTTCACGTGTGTTTTAATACTTTTCGAAAATATTAAAACTTTAATCTTGTAATGGAAAACTCAATGGGAATTGGGAATCAAATCATACGTCATGGATTTGTCACAGACAACATCACAGGCCGACCACATGAAGTCTCAGATCCACATTGGAACCGTGCCATTTCCATGTGGAGAGATCCACAGGATTCCATTTTTGAGGAGCTTTTGTCCTAATGCATTTTCATTGATATCAAACAAGAGAAAAATATTCAGTTTTTTTTTCTTTTTTGGGGGGTTGGCCTCTCCTTCTGCACCATACTCCTTGCTGTTGGCGCATGTGCGCTGCCGTTCACCGTTTACCGCTCAGAAAGAAAGGCTCGTATCTCCTAATCTAAGGAGCTCTCTGTGGTTTTGACCAGATGGATATACTAAGCTCTTCATTTCTGACTTTAAAATATGAACACGAGGGATTATCCAGCGACTTTATCGTAATCATAGCGAGGTAAGCGAGCAACATTATTTCTCCCGGTTTTTGTACGGAACGGAATTGCACCCCAAGCTGCTATTTTGAAAGAAATCCCGGCGCTGATTGTGTTAATGTTTGTTTAGACTTTAGAGCACTTATGTAAATCCTTTGCCAGCCAATATGAACTTCAATGTTTGTGTAGGGCAGTTATGATGTAAATCCTTTGCCAGCCAAGTCTATGAACTTCAATGTTTGTGTAGGGCAGTTATGATGTAAATCCTTTGCCAGCCAATATGAACTTCAATGTTTGTGTAGGGCAGTTAAGATGTAAATCCTTTGCCAGCCAAGTCTATGGACTTTAATGTTTGTTTAGGGCACTAAATGACGACGGAAGACATGTGGCCGATATACAGTGGGTGCCCCTCACTTCACACAAGTGTGATTATTATAATACTGCATAATCGTTTTTGGGGTTTGGGTCTTCAAAGTGTGAGTGGTATAATGACTTCCAATGACTAGATTTCCAAGTACTAGATTCTGACGATCCATAAACGTAGAGTGGAGACACACACACACAGTGTAAAGTAACATTTAAGACTTGCTCTGCCAAAATGAAACATCCTGCAGCAATATGACATGTTTCACCATGCTGACATGATCAGACTGCAAAGCCAGGCCAGGAGTGAGCTAATGACTGGACAAACATCATTTTGAAGGGACATCTATAGCTATAGCTGCCAAGGGACATCTAGCTATAGCTGGCAAGGGACATCTAGCTATAGCTGGCAAGGGACATCTAGCTATAGCTGCCAAGGGACATCTAGCTATAGCTGCCAAGGGACATCTAGCTATAGCTGCCAAGGGACATCTAGCTATAGCTGCCAAGGGACATCTATAGCTATAGCTGCCAAGGGACATCTAGCTATAGCTGCCAAGGGACATCTAGCTATAGCTGCCAAGGGACATCTAGCTATAGCTGCCAAGGGACATCTAGCTATAGCTGCCAAGGGACATCTAGCTATAGCTGCCAAGGGACATCTATAGCTATAGCTGCCAAGGGACATCTAGCTATAGCTGCCAAGGGACATCTATAGCTGCCAAGGGACATCTATAGCTATAGCTGCCAAGGGACATCTAGCTATAGCTGCCAAGGGACATCTAGCAGGGACATCTAGCTATAGCTGCCAATGGACATCTATAGCTATAGCTGCCAAGGGACATCTAGCTATAGCTGCCAAGGGACATCTATAGCTATAGCTGCCAAGGGACATCTAGCTATAGCTGCCAAGGGACATCTAGCTATAGCTGCCAAGGGACATCTAGCTATAGCTGCCAAGGGACATCTAGCTATAGCTGCCAAGGGACATCTAGCTATAGCTGCCAAGGGACATCTAGCTATAGCTGCCAAGGGACATCTAGCTATAGCTGCCAAGGGACATCTATAGCTATAGCTGCCAAGGGACATCTAGCTATAGCTGCCAAGGGACATCTAGCTATAGCTGCCAAGGGACATCTAGCTATAGCTGCCAAGGGACATCTAGCTATAGCTGCCAAGGAACATCTAGCTATAGCTGCCAAGGGACATCTAGCTATAGCTGCCAAGGGACATCTAGCTATAGCTGCCAAGGGACATCTAGCTATAGCTGCCAAGGGACATCTATAGCTATAGCTGCCAAGGGACATCTAGCTATAGCTGCCAAGGGACATCTAGCTATAGCTGCCAAGGGACATCTAGCTATAGCTGCCAAGGGACATCTAGCTATAGCTGCCAAGGGACATCTATAGCTATAGCTGCCAAGGGACATCTATAGCTATAGCTGCCAAGGGACATCTAGCTATAGCTGCCAAGGGACATCTAGCTATAGCTGCCAAGGGACATCTAGCTATAGCTGCCAAGGGACATCTAGCTATAGCTGCCAAGGGACATCTAGCTATAGCTGCCAAGGAACATCTAGCTATAGCTGCCAAGGGACATCTAGCTATAGCTGCCAAGGGACATCTAGCTATAGCTGCCAAGGGACATCTAGCTATAGCTGCCAAGGGACATCTATAGCTATAGCTGCCAAGGGACATCTATAGCTATAGCTGCCAAGGGACATCTATAGCTATAGCTGCCAAGGGACATCTATAGCTATAGCTGCCAAGGGACATCTATAGCTATAGCTGCCAAGGGACATCTAGCTATAGCTGCCAAGGGACATCTAGCTATAGCTGCCAAGGGACATCTATAGCTATAGCTGCCAAGGGACATCTAGCTATAGCTGCCAAGGGACATCTAGCTATAGCTGCCAAGGGACATCTAGCTATAGCTGCCAAGGGACATCTAGCTATAGCTGCCAAGGGACATCTAGCTATAGCTGCCAAGGAACATCTAGCTATAGCTGCCAAGGGACATCTAGCTATAGCTGCCAAGGGACATCTAGCTATAGCTGCCAAGGGACATCTAGCTATAGCTGCCAAGGGACATCTAGCTATAGCTGCCAAGGGACATCTAGCAGGGACATCTAGCTATAGCTGCCAAGGGACATCTAGCAGGGACATCTAGCTATAGCTGCCAAGGGACATCTAGCTATAGCTGCCAAGGGACATCTATAGCTATAGCTGCCAAGGGACATCTATAGCTATAGCTGCCGTGACGATATCTCACTGTGATAATTAAGCATAATCTCAGTTATGCTTAATTTATTCTACTTTTTTTTAGGGGCGCTAGCCCCTCCTATATTCAGCTATTAGTGTCGATTTTCGTCTTACACAAACACTAAATTCCCATTGACAATGAATGGAGAAATTATATGTGGACGGCGAATCTGTATTTTTGTCCTACACAAAGATTAAATTCCCATTGACAATGAATGGAGAAATTATATGTGGACGGGCGAATCTGTATTTTTGTCCTACACAAAGATTAAATTCCCATTGACAATGAATGGAGAAATTATATGTGGACGGGCGAATCTGTATTTTTGTCCTACACAAAGATTAAATTCCCATTGACAATGAATGGAGAATTTACGGTACCCGTGGGGCCTCTACAGCGGTGCCCGTGGTGGAGTGTTGTGAGGTCAGCTCCATATATGGACGCTGCAGGGCAGGGGCCCGGTCCAGAGCAGAGGCCTTTTTGGGGCGGTTCTGGTCAACCACGCAGGGTCCGACCGACTCGACACCGGGCACTGCACCCCCTGCTGTGGTGTGGAACGCGCGTGTCGAATTTGAAGCCAGTGGGGCCGGTTCTCGAGTTACAGTACGTGGATTACACTCACACACACACACACACACACACACACACACACACACACACACACACACACACACACACACACACACACACACACACACACACACACACACACACACACACACACACACACACACACACACACACACACACACACACACACACACAGACCAGAGATAAAACGCAGTTTATAGTTAAGGGACGCAATCAAACGACGACCTCTGCATCCACGGGATGCACTACTGTACTGTTTTTATTCTAATTTATTTTTCTAGCTTTAGTTATAATAATCATTTCTTCTTCTGTTTTCTACATTAATATAACCACATTATGACCATATCAAATGAAATGGGAGTTAAATGCTGCAATTTGTAAAAAATATGACTCCTAACGTCGTTGAAGTGGGACTCATAAAATGTCCCTGCAGGGACTCATCTAAAAGACCATCCCTGCATCCCGGGACTCATTACATTGAAAACCTATTTACATCACTGCAGACAGAGACTTTTATATAGATAGATGAGCTTGTGGATCGTCTATTTTTGACTCTGGCGCGCAACAAAGTATAAATACGGCTTCACACATACAACATTGGCATTCTAGAACAACTCGGAATGCCCAAGGAACGCTTTTGGAACACACAGGAGCATCTTAATTCCAACAGGCCACCACAGCCATGCCTGGAAGAGAAACAGCACGGCTCGACACAGACGGAAAAGCTAGAGCAGAAATAAATATGCAGATGGAAGGGGACGGATAAGAATGTTCCAGCCCGCCAAACACCCGGAAGAGAAGAACTCCTCCTCGGCAGAGAAAGTGTCTGTCAGAGAGCCATCAGCGAAATCGTAACGAAAAGGGCGATTAGAATATTTATGATAATGAGCGATTACGATATGACAATATGCCAATGATATTCATGAACATGCAGGGGGGGCATGGACGCGTTTTCAACGGGGTGGCCCGCACCCCAAATCCACCGGCTGGATATTATGACAGCAGGACACCCAGACATCAGACATCGGGGCCGGTGTGAAGGCGACAATACGCCATGATGACCCATGTTCTCTGCTCCTGGGAACATTTCCAGAAACATCACTTTCTCCACCAGACATGAGTCTCCCTCTCCTTTTCTCCCCAACATCTTTTCAACGGAAAAAAAAAAACAAGAAAAAAAAAACATCATCCCTCCCTCATTTCTCTCTGCCATCTCTCCTTTGCTCTCTTTTCCCCTCACCCTCTCTCTCTCTCTCTCTCCATCATTATCTCTCCATTCTGCCCCTCCTTAGCAGCACCCCTGTGTCTTGCACCCCCCCCCCACAATCTTTATTCCCCTCTGTCCATTCCGATATCCCTCTCTTTCCTTACTCTATCACTGGCTTCTTGCCTTCCTCTCTCTCTCTCTGTCTCTCTCTCTCTCATTCCCTCTTTAACTCCATCCATCTATCCCCTCCCTCCCTCCCTCCCTCCTCTCTCTTTCTGTGAAAAAGCAGTGTGACTGGGAGCGTCACTCTGCGAGGATAGCTGGGAGCCGTTGGCGGTTATCGGCTCCTGCAGACTCTCTCTGCCGGTCTGATCTGTCTCCTCTTCATTAAGCAAATACGCCGACGTGGAAATGAAAACATAATAGCTATTTGATTTCCAGCGAGATATTTTGCATATTGGTTCGGAGCTGATAGTGGAATTTCATCAAGTCGTTTTTTTTTCTTCCCTCTCTCTCTCTCCCTCTCTCTCTCTCTCTCTCTCTCTCTCTCTCTACCCCCAACCCCCCCTCGCCCCCCTCGCCCCCATCCCTCCGTGCTTTAAAAACTGAATTACTGAGCTGGGCCAGCTTCAGCAGGATTTCTTTACATTGCTGGGAAGAGCAAAAGGGGAAAAAAGAGGGAAAAGGAGAGAGAGTGGGTGAGAGAGAGAGAGAGAGAGAGAGAGAGAGAGAGAGAGAGAGAGAGAGGGAGATAGAGGGAGGGAGAGAGAGAAATCTAGTTCCCCAGGAAGAGTACTTAAACGATTAAATATCCCCCATTCCCTTTTTTCTCCTTTTTTTGATAACACAAGGAAGAAATTTTAAAGAATTCACAGTGCTTTAGGTTGACTATACTAATCAGAGATAGGAGGGAGAAAATTAACTCCTTAATGAGCAGAGCTGTCTCCCTGATAAAGGTCTTGAGGAGACACTATGGGTCGGGACACACGCTGAACCTTGAGAGAGAAAGAAAGAAAAGAACGAGATGCAGAGACATGTGTAGAGAGGACACACAAAGAGATGGAGACATGTGTAGAGAGGACACACAAAGAGATGGAGACATGTGTAGAGAGGACACACAAAGAGATGGAGACATGTGTAAGGACACACAAAGAGATGGAGACATGTGTAAGGACACACAAAGAGATGGAGACATGTGTAAGGACACACAAAGAGATGGAGACATGTGTAAGGACACACAAAGAGATGGAGACATGTGTAAGGACACACAAAGAGATGGAGACATGTGTAGAGAGGACACACAAAGAGATGGAGACATGTGTAAGGACACACAAAGAGATGGAGACATGTGTAAGGACACACAAAGAGATGGAGACATGTGTAAGGACACACAAAGAGATGGAGACATGTGTAGAGAGGACACACAAAGAGATGGAGACATGTGTAAGGACACACAAAGAGATGGAGACATGTGTAGAGAGGACACACAAAGAGATGGAGACATGTGTAAGGACACACAAAGAGATGGAGACATGTGTAGAGAGGACACACAAAGAGATGGAGACATGTGTAGAGAGGACACACAAAGAGATGGAGACATGTGTAGAGAGGACACACAAAGAGATGGAGACATGTGTAGAGAGGACACACAAAGAGATGGAGACATGTGTAGAGAGGACACACAAAGAGATGGAGACATGTGTAGAGAGGACACACAAAGAGATGGAGACATGTGTAGAGAGGACACACAAAGAGATGGAGACATGTGTAGAGAGGACACACAGAGAGATGGAGACATGTGTAGAGAGGACAGACACAAAGAGATGATGGAGAGACATGTGTAGAGAGGACACACAGAGAGATGGAGACATGTGTAAGAGAGGACAGACACAAAGAGATGCAGAGACATGTATAGAGAGGACACTAATAGATGCAGAGACATGTGTAGAGAGGACACACAAAGAGATGCAGAGACATGTGTAAGAGAGGACAGATACAGAGATGCAGAGACATGTGTAAGGACAGACACAAAGATGCAGAGACATGTGTAAGAGAGGACACACAAAGAGATGGAGACGTGTATAAGGACAGACACAAAGAGATGGAGACATGCGTAAGAGAGGACGCACAAAGAGATGCAGAGACATGTGTAAGAGAGGACAAACTAATAGATGCAGAGACATGTGTAAGAGAGGACACACTAATAGATGCAGAGACATGTGTAGAGAGGACACACTAATAGATGCAGAGACATGTGTAGAGAGGACACACTAATAGATGCAGACATGTGTAAGAGAGGACACACTAATAGATGCAGAGACATGTGTAGAGAGGACACACTAATAGATGCAGAGACATGTGTAGAGAGGACACACTAATAGATGCAGACATGTGTAAGAGAGGACACACTAATAGATGCAGAGACATGTGTAAGAGAGGACACACTAATAGATGCAGAGACATGTGTAGAGAGGACACACTAATAGATGCAGAGACATGTGTAAGAGAGGACACACTAATAGATGCAGAGACATGTGTAAGAGAGGACACACTAATAGATGCAGACATGTGTAGAGAGGACACACTAATAGATGCAGACATGTGTAGAGAGGACATTATTAAAGAGATGCAGAGACATGTGTAGAGGACAGAGCAGTGGTTCCCAAACTTTTTCACGTCAAGGACCCCCAAATTGACACTAATTAGCCCGCGGACCCCCATTTGAAACGACATGCCAGGGTCCCCCATAAGAGAACATTTGTACGGTGCTAGCAGTGATTCTCAACCATTATAATTTCAAGGACCCTCAGTTTGACATGCAATAGGCTACGGATTTAATGGCATTTCTATCTCCGAGACCCCAATTTATATTGTAAAATCAATGTTAATTGAACTCAGAGAGTGTGTACACTCTCAGAGTTACAGACGCATAAGGGTCCATTTAGATCCAAACTATCATTTAGCTGGGGACCCCCCTGGGACTCCCTCAAGGACCCCTGGGGGTCCCCGGACCCCACTTTGGGAACCACTGAGAGAGAGAGAGAGAGAGAGATGGAGAGAGAGAGAGAGAATGCTTTCTAGACCTGACAGTGACAGCATGGCGAGTAACAACAATTCTTCTCTCCTCCTAGATATTGCGGCCTATAAGAAGAAGCAGTGGTGGTACTCACCTTTTTTACTTAAAATACTGCAATGTAGAAATACCCTGTTACAAGTAAAAGTCCGAAATTCACAATGTACTCGAGAAAAAGTACAAAAGTAAAAGTACTCATTGTGCAGATTCAGAATGTCCCATTTCAAGTTTTCAAAATGTTAAAAAATCTCATTTTTCAAATGGCCGAAATGTATACGGCTGAATGTGGTGTGTATGTTCTGTAATAATAATCAAATTACAAAGTTAACTAAAGTATAACTAAATTTTTTTGGTGAAGTAAAAGTACAATATATGGATCTGAGATGCAGTGCAGTAGAAGTATTTTAACCCATTCTGGACGGGAACCTCTTTTGGTGTTTTAAGCATTATGTTATACTTTAGCCGTTGAAAAATAGATAGATATACAAGCTCGTAGTGCGGCACTCAGTGCTTGTAGACCTGCTATTTTTTTTTTAAATCATGAAAACGCGGCGCAAATCTTTGAATATATATTCTTTCAGAGCGAACATTTTTAACTCAAATATTTGCTTCTGGGAGGTCCACATGGAACAACATACAGGTATATTCACACGGGGGGGTCGGCGACTAATTACATATAATTTTTGGGGTCCTTCCTTGACAAATAGATTGAGAACCACTGATGATATAAGTATCTCAAAATCATACACTTAACTAAGTACAGTACTTGTAGTAAATATACTCGATTACTTTCCACCACAGCTATACAGAAGGTCAGGTGCTGGGCTGGAGCGATGACGTGTCAGATAGTGATACAGGCCCCCATGCAGCGTCATGGATACCCCCGTACACCGTAACACCACCCCCACAATGCATGGCCATGGTGATGGATGGTCTGGTGCAGGGGTATCCTTCATGCCCCCTCCTCCCCCCCCCCCCCGGAGAGAAAAACTAGCCTGGGAGGAGCGGATCAGCAGCCTCTGAACAGCGGGGTCTATCTGATAGTCCAGCACCTCTCAGGAGGACTATCCCATTTAGGCCTCACTCAGACCTTTAAAACATTGATGCATGCTTGTTGTATGAATGTTGTGAGTGTCATGGCCGCCCCAATGCATTTCCAATGGAAGTCACATGGTTTGTAGTCCACATTTTGGACTACAAGCTGTTGTATGGCTTTCGGCTGTGTTTCGACTGCCCCCCTCCCCCTCATACAACACAAATGTTGTGTCAAACCATGTGACTCCCATTGGAAATGCATTGGGAAAAGATGTATCACACCCGTTGTATACAACAAGCATACATCAGTCTGTTGCGAAGGTGTGAGTGAGGCCTTAGGCCTGACGTCGGGAAAAAAAAAGTTTGCTCTGAAAGAATATATATTCAAAGATTTGTGCCACATTTTTACGGTTTTTCAAAAATAGCAGACCTACAAGCTCGTAGCGCGCCACTCGGTGGCGCGCTATGAGCTTGTAGATCTGCTATTTTTCAATAGCTCAAGTATAACACAATGCTTATAGTTAAAACACCAAAATGTGTTCCCGTCCAGAATGGGCTATTCAACAGCCCCCCGAACGGACCCAAATAAATCTTAGCAGCACGGACGGACGGCGCTGCTTGCTTTCCATGTCGGAAGTTGGAACGCCGTGTTTTTTTCCCCCGAGACCAGATAGTGAGCCATGCTGCTGTGTCTCACAGAGGGAGCTATGCTGTGTAGCATGTGTAGCCTCAAGTGAGCCATGCTGCTGTGTCTCACAGAGGGAGCTATGCTGTGTAGCATGTGTAGCCTCAAGTGAGCCATGCTGCTGTGTCTCACAGAGGGAGCTATGCTGTGTAGCATGTGTAGCCTCAAGTGAGCCATGCTGCTGTGTCTCACAGAGGGAGCTATGCTGTGTAGCATGTGTAGCCTCAAGTGCATACAGTATTGTATGCATATTGTATGCTTTCACACACAGCAGTCACTCTGGATTAAGAGTGTCTGCCTAAATGCCTAAATTGTAATTGTACACTACAGTACATGTGCAAGAAAACCTGTGCACGCGCACACGCACACACACACACGCACACGCACACGCACACGCACACACACACACGGGGTGGGCGATATGGGAAAAAATACAGTATCACGATAATTCTGAAGCAGTATCACGATCCACGGTATTACCACAATTCTATTTCATGTTGGTTTTTATGGTTATTTTTTAAGTTACTTAACAGTACCACCGACAAGGTAAAAAAGAAAAGAAGAGAAAGGAAAAAGGAGTAACAGACCATTTAGACCAAACTATGTTTGGCGAACGAAGCAGAAGTATGAATTAAGGTATAGAAATGAACACACACGTACAGTACGTACGCACACACAATGTATAATTTACAACTTAGGTATTTAGCAGAAGCTCTCATCCACTTACACATATGTGAATGTGCAACTCTGACAGAGTATATTTGCAGTAGTCTCACTACAGTATGTGCCTACATTTTATTCAATATTACAGACCCACTGTACACATACAAATGCAGAACAAGCCAAATGGAAACAATAGCCTACTTCGGGTATTTCAGGAACAATGATGTCTCAATCTCAACAAATCCACACGATTGTGATATTGTGATAAAACACTGAATCTAATCGGAAATTGGGTTTTTTCCCTGCAACCATATGCGACTAATCTATCATTCGGTCGGTCGGTCGGTCGGTCGGTCTGTCTCTGTCCCAAACTCTCCAAGTGCAAACCAAGAGGTCGGTCAGAGCTTATCGCGGGTTGCGGTACGTGCTTGTTTCACTGCCACAGACCCACTTCACCATCTACGCTTCAGTCCACATCTTCGTACCATTTCATGTGATCTTTTGACCGAGCGGGCATCAGTGTAATTTGGCCCATCCGTTTGCATGCAGCCTGGCATTTCCATCCAAACTCCTTGGTGTGTGTGCGCGTGTGTGTGCGCGCGTGTGTGTGTGTGTGTGTGTGTGTGTGTGTGTGTGTGTGGAGGGGTCCTGCGTGTGTGTGTGTGTGTGGAGGGAGGCGTCCTGTGACATGCCTGCGTGAAGCCTTTCCTCTGGCATTCTGTTTCACAACCGTTTCTGCTCTGGCAACACTTCAGACACTGGCCGTGTGAGAGATAGATGTTTTTTTGCTCAAGGACGCCTCACTCCCTTCACCATACATTATACAGAGAACACGGGGAGTTAAATGTTCAAATACTAATAGAAACGCAGCCTTTACGATTGTAAAAGTAAAAGTGAATGTGTGTCCGTGTCCATGTGTGTCCGTGTCCGTGTCCGTGTGTGTGTGTGTGTGTGTGTGTGTGTGTGTGTGTGTGTGTGTGTGTGTGTGTGTGTGTGTGTGTGGAGGGGGGGGGGGGGGGGGGGGGGGTTGTCTAGAATAGATAGAACAATGTTTCCCAACCAGTGGGTCAGGATTATTTGGTTTCCTACATTTTGTTTTTAAGTATTATTATTATTACTTCAAAGCATTCCCTAAAAAAAGCTAAAGTAATTTAATGAATAAATAAATGAAAAATCTAAGACATTGCATAAATTAGGAAACAAATGTTCAAGTATATCAATTGCTGATATACAAGCTCAAAGTGAGGCTTGTATAGTTCTGTTATTTTCACGTATAGTTTGGGTCCCGACGGGGAGACATCACATTCCTATTTTGGGGTCCACGGGCTTCAAAAGTTTGGGAACCACCGGCTCTCGAAATCCAAGTGTATACGTACACGTACAGGGCACCGGAGTCAACTGCTCTTTTTCACGAGCAGGTTTTAACCCATTTTGGGGCGGGAACCCCTTTTGGTGTTTTAAACATTATGTTATACTTTAGCTATTGAAAAATAGCAGATCTACAAGCTCATAGCGCGCCACCGAGTGGCGCGCTATGAGCTTGTAGGTCTGCTATTTTTGAAAAATCGTGAAAATATTTATTTCAGAAAACTGGAGGATTTAGAAGATTTCTTTTTAATTTTGAGGTCAGGGGGCGAAATGAAAGAGAGGCACAAAAGTAAAAGAGAACTGGGGAGAGAGAGTAGAACCAGCAGAGTGAGGGAGGGAGGGAGGGAGTGCGGTTACCATACAGCTCCAGCGCCTGCCCGGGACCCTGGACTATTGAAGCCAGGCATGCAGACGAGAGAGCCAGCCGATAAGCCTGGCTGATAAAAGATAGAAAATAGCAGCAGATTTGAACTTTCCCACCGTCCTAAGCTCTCTGCAGATGGGGGGGGGAGAGCAAGAGAGAGAGAGAGAGGGAGGGAGGGGGGGAAGCTGAATCAACTACTTATTGAATCTGTTGCTATCTATCTCACCCTCCCCTAAACTCTGTACAGCCAGCAAGGCCTTCGCCTCTAGATATATTGACAGCATTTGAAGCAGTCTATACACTCACATACGCACACACACGGTTCTGCATTGCAACCACACACATAGGTATTTTCGCAGTATGTCTATCTCACACACACGCGCGTGCACGCGCACACAGGCAGGTATATAATAATTACGCTGCAATTGCACATACCAAATGCACATACTTCTTTTCCATTCAATTATAATTTTCCATTTCGATACCATGGCATGAATCATGTGTGCAGTGCGAAATAAAAACATTCACCGCCAAATTGTGTGAATTGCATTTTTTCTTCCGTGTTACAATATTTATTATGATACCTAAATTACCTGAACACCAGTGTAGCTGTAATGTTCCTCTAGGCCTGGCTATAACACAGCTATTTGTGGCACTAAGTCATCTGAGATACAGTTTGCTGGTTGTAAATAGGTCAAAGTTAGAGACTATGGGCCCTATTTTCGCCAGTGTGTCTGTCTGTCTATATACATGTTTCTATCTATCTATCTATTTCCCCCGGCCGGTGCTGGTGCATGCCATGGTCTAGCACCGTTTCCATTTTACTGCACAGTAGTCGTTGTGTATTGGCTGCATATGTGCAGTAACTGCAGTTGCTCTTTAGTCTCAACTCGATCAAGGTGTCAGACGGGCTAATGCACAACAACATGGGTCATGACCATAGAGTAATGAAAGGATAGAGACCGAACCGGAGCGCTAGCCCCGCCCCCGCTATTCATTTCAATGGAAGTTGCTTAGTGGCGTTTTGAAGCACAACCTCAAATTTGAGGTCCGGGCTTACGCACGTGACGTCATGAACGTCCGTCCACCTCCATGAGAGTGCTGCAATTCCACATTTCGCCAGTAGGTAGTGGCACCTTCAACGTTGGATAGCCCTACTGGGTCATGACAACAATTTGAATGTGTTTTTCAAAATAGGCAAAAAAAGGCAAAGACGAAAAGAGGGCCCTAAAGGTCCACACACAGGGAGCATGATGCTGC
This sequence comes from Electrona antarctica, assembly GCF_951216825.1. Taxonomy (NCBI): domain Eukaryota; kingdom Metazoa; phylum Chordata; class Actinopteri; order Myctophiformes; family Myctophidae; genus Electrona; species Electrona antarctica. The sequence goes on from NC_136810.1 coordinate 51,552,204, forward strand.
ATGGCAAATAAATCAGGGTTCCCACACAACTTTATCCCATTGCTAGGCCTTTAGCAATCATATGATGCAATAATGAGACTCAGATCAGTGTGCTATCAACCCTTTTTGTGTTTTGTAGTAAATGAACACCCTACTACTTCATATCATGCTACAGTGTCACACAAAAGCATAAAAAGTAGCAGATCCACAAGCTTGTAGATCTGCTCAAATATTCAAAATAAATTCCTAAAGATTTGACTCATTCCAAACCTTTTCATTCCAAACCTTTCCAACGCCAAATATGCACTTTTTTTTCCTTCTAATTTTAAAATATTTCCAGGACTTTCATGACCGTGGGAACCCTGATAAATGATTTGAAATGATGTCGCTCATATTTCACAGCATCAAACAATTACTTGTGTCGACGAAGGCTAAAAGCCAGACAGAAATGCTTTTTAAAAAATTCATAATGTTTCAATAATGTTCAACCACAGAAAAACAATTAAAATGTTAAGCGCAAATTGTTATTTGAGTGACAATTAATCGTCAGGTAAAAATGTCAAATCGTGACAGCCCTAAAAGTGTATTATAGATAAAAAAACATATTATTATTATTATTATTATTACAGACAGACTGGCACACGCACACGCACGGTCATATGTTAAGTCTACCCGGTTCTCAGATGATAGCAGACATTGTTGCTGTCCATATCTCTAGTCCTCTCTCGTGATTATAAAGACAATTGGCCTTGACTAAAGGGAATTTTCACACACTTTTTTGAATATTGCAAGGCCATTCCCACGGCCGGCATGGTTTTGGCTGTGCGTATTTTGTTTACGAGATTGAATTCACACAACAGCAAGCCAGTTTGAAATGAGGTCAATAAATCTGCCGTCCAGTGCTGCTCATTATCACATTCTTAGCCCCGTCTTCGCCAGGTACCACTCCCTAACTCACCCCCGGACGCCAACTTTGTCCAAATCCACGATAAATAAACATAATGAGTGAGAAGACATGACGTCAAGTGTTGTCCATATATACAGCACATTTTTCTTATCCAACGGCAAATCAGACCGTGTGACATTTAAAAAATGAGCGACAAAGCAAGCAGTGGTCATTTTGACAGCAAATTCGGATTATAGTTTTAGTTTAGTCTTAGTCTAGTGTTAGTCAACTAAATATCAAAATCTTAGTCTTTTTTTAGTCACTGCAAGCAAGAATGCTGCGGTGTTGGTGATGGTGTTTTTGGCCGTGCGTATTCCAGGCATCCGTCATGTTATTCTGCAAAACGCTGTCCAATTACTCTGTATTCCATTATGGACAAATGACTAGAGAGACCTCTATCTAGTTGTAACAAGCCTGGGTTTAATCTGCTGTCACTGCTGCATCACATTAACGGAACGGCCAGATAGGAAATGGGAGATGAAAACTATAAGACACATCTGATCAAGTCAGATCGGAGCCTTTAAGCCATTTTGACCTGACGTCGAAATTTAAAAAAAATGTCTTCAAAATCCTTCAGTTTTCTGAAATAAATATTTTCATAATTTTCAAAAATAGCAGACCTACAAGCTCATAGCGCGCCACTCGGTGGCGCACTATGAGCTTGTAGATCTGCTATTTTTCAATAGCTAAATTATAACATAATGTTTAAAACACCAAAAGGGGTTCCCGCCCAAAATGGGTTAATGTATGCCAGAGTGAGCAACATGAGAGAGATTCATATAGAGATTGTATGACGTGTGTGTGTATGTATGCAATGTGTGTCTACTGTCTATATGCATTCACGTGTGCATATAATACTATATAATGGGGTGTGCGCACAGATTTATGCGTATACGGTCGCGCCTTTCCCTGCGCGCCTTCCATTGGTGCGCGTGCGCCGGCGATAAAAGGAACATGATTGCAATCCCTCCTCCTTGATCTTAACCCTGAATAAAGAAGGGAGGACGAGTGCTTATGATGGTATGTAGAGGAGAGAGAGAGAGAGAGCGAGAGAGAGAGAGAGACCTCAACTCCCCCCATTCTATTCCTCCCTCGCTCTCCCTGTTTCTGGCGTCACTGCTTGGTTTTGACATAAGGCAGGTTTGTGTTGTTCATGTGAACGAACGTGTTTGAAGGTCCAACACAGACAGACAGACAGGCAGACAGACAGACAGACAGACAGACAGACAGACAGACAGACAGACAGACAGACAGACAGCTTGTGATCAGAGAATACATCTTCCAAGAATTGTACTGTATACTGAACAGAACAGAACAATACTTACATCACATTTACACATTTACATTATCCACTGTAAATGTGACATCAAAAACAATCAAGACGACAAAGCCAAAATGATCAGCGATATAGCGAACGAGCAAACTACAGAAGACGACCCGGCTGGCCCTCCGTGAACTTCAATGTTTTCAGCCTCATGATGATGACTATATGTACAGTATGTATTGCACCATGCTCTATCTCTAGAGCATGAGTGGAACCTTCATCTTCATCCTAATCTTCATTCAATCGTCATTCATGCTTAACACTTTTTCAGAATAAAGGCACTAGAGTGCCAAGCAAGATGAGGCAGATTTTACTCTGAAAAGCCCCGCCTTCTATATTTCCCCCCCAAACCGGGAGGTGAAATATTATATTCCATTACTACCTCGCGCTAATAAGTCTGATCTCTCTTTTAGAAGCGTTAATATTCTAAACGAGATGCATGATGAAGTCAGAGATGAGGAGAGAACATCGGCGTTCTGATCAAAACCATGGACAGCGAGATAAGCGAGATAATAAGGAAGATTGTTGGCCTGTAAACCAGGAAGTGAATGGCTGCGTGTGCTGCAAAACAGCTATGGGACGGACGAGTAAGGCATGGCCTAACAATGTCAAAACAAATGGGATTTTAGCGATCGCGTTTTATATAATTAAAAAGGACCTGGGCCTCCTACGGGTGGGGTGCAGTACTTCGTTTAGACAGTTTTTGGTTTAGACTAGTCATTGGTTAGACCAGTCATTAGTCCTACAACTACAACCTATCTCAAACCTTCACCCTAAACCTAACCTCCCACGGGTGTAATTATGAAGACGTGTGGACACGTCCTGGGCATAATAAGTGTTAATATAATGCTAATATTAAGCATTTATTGATTTTATTTTCATTATAGGATGTGTCAACATACATTGTGTGGGCACAGTGGCAGCGTGGCCTTCGCGTAAAGTAGTTTTTGTTAGGTAATGTCTGAGAAAGAGCCTGGTCGGCTAAAAACGTTACCAGTAAACTTGCTCAATTGGGAGCATCAATAGGTGTGGACTGTACACCTATATTGACAAACAAAGTGTCCTTTGTAAAATGTGTGTGTGCGTGTGCGCGTGCGTGTGCGTGCGCGCGAGTGTGTGTGTGTGTGTGTGTGTGTGTGTTTTGATAATCAAGGTGAATGTTTTATTTGTCTTACACAAGAATAGAGTAAACTATTATAGTATGATACAATTGCTAATAACAATATGAAGCGTTGTCACTTTACTTAAACGTTCACAAAGTAACAGTATTGCACCAGCACTTACAATACGTCATAAATGAGACGTCAAACGTTGTCCCGATTATAAACATTGTGTTATAAATTATAATGGGTCATTATTAAAATGCATTATAAAATGCACTTCTAATGCATTATACAAGCACTCGTTAAGAACGGGGGTCATATAAATAAAGTTTATTGTTATTATTATGTGTACTATCTTCCTACCGCCCGACCCCGCCCATGCACTGCCATGAGTGCCACGGCCTTCGTGACTTCGGCTCTTTATCCGAGTTTCGACCCTGAGACCTCGTTTCAACTCTATAGCGAAACTCCAGCCGCATCCCCGTCCAACAACACGTGCATGCACACATGCACACACACACACACACGCACACACACACACACACACGGGCGCAGATGTTTCAGCTAGACCCAGAGACTAAACACAGAGAGGGAGGAGGGAGGAAGAGAAAACAGCTCTGGCCCTCAGAGACAGAGACATGACGGAGAGTGCAACAGAGGCTGCCCTGGGGAGCCTGGTGGATTGGTGTGCATGTGCGTGTGCATGGCTGCGCGTGCATACACGCGTGCACACACACACACACACACACACACACACACACACACACACACACACACACACACACACACACACACACACACACACACACACACACACACACACACACACACACACACACACACACACACACACACACACACACACACACACACACACACACACACACACACACACACACACAGTGTGCATCAGGGGATCTGGTGTAGACTAGACTGATACTGCTCCATGATATGACACGATTAGATGCTCAGAGAGTGTTCAGAGTAGACACATGGCTTACGGTGGGAGCCGGTGAAGAAACTAAAGAAAGCCCCCCGTCATTCAACCACACGTATAAAGTTTAACCCATTTAGGCCTGACGACATCAAAATATAAAAAATGTCTCCTAAATCCTGACAGTTTTCTGAAATACCTATGTTTCTGTATCAGTGGTGCTCAATATTTATGTCAAGGAACCCAAAAATTATATGTAATTGGCCGCCGACCCCCATCTGAAAATATGTTGTTCCAGGAACCCCTCACAAGCAAAGATATGAGTTTAAAACGTTCGCTCTGAAAGAATATATTCAAAGATTTGTGTCACATTTTCATGATTTTTCAAAAATAGCAGACCTGCTATTTTTCAATAGCTAAAGTATAACACAATGCTTACAACACCAAAAGGGGTTCCCGTACAGAATGGGTTAAGAGATTTTGAAAGAATACAAAAAAGAAAAAATAATATATCTCTACAGAACAAGCTTGTATATCTACATAACAAGCTCGCAATGTGCTGTGAGCTTGTAAGCTTGCTATTTTTAACATTTTTTAATTCATAAAATTGGGCTTACATGATACTGGGAGAAATTCTTTCTTCAAAGATGCTAACGATTCAATCAATCAGCCTTCTCCAAACCCACCCGATCTCACCTGATCTGACCATTCATTTGCAAATCTCCAAAAGAGTTAGTATAGTAAGGCATTAACGATTGGCTCCTTTGTCCTGTATAAATACCGTATATGTTGTATACAGAATGCAGTGGTAACATAAACCAAAGATAAAACACAATATGCAACGCAACAATAGACCTATACAAATTCTATATGTTCTTTCTTTGCTCCAACCACACATCACAAAGTGTTCCAGATGGAAGACTGGAACTCATCGTGTGATCTGTGTGACCGTGTCTGCCCTTCCCACTGATAATTACAGTAAGCCTCTACCAAGAAAGCATCTCCAAAAGGCCAGGAGAAGATACAGATGAAAAGATAGAAGAACACAGAGAGCGGAGCACAAGAGAAAAGAGAGACCGGAGTGAGATGAAGATGGAGAGAGATGGTGGAGAGAGCCTGAGCGAGAGAGACGACGGAGGGAGAGAGAGAGAGAGAGAGAGAGAGAGAGAGAGAGAGAGGGAGAGATCGTGGGATAGTTTGCAAGGCGGGTGGTGCTGTGTACGTTGAAAAGGAGAAAAGGGCGGAGATACAACTTGGCTTGGATCCCGTTATCTTCGCCTTCCTGTCAGAAGGCTTAAAATCAAAATCAAAAAATAAAGTGAGATCTCGTTGGCAGTGTTGGCGTGATAGCCCCGTGGAGCATGGAGACAGGGATGGATGTGGAGGAGATAGCTGGTTAAATATAACCCGCCACACGCCTGGCAACGGCGGAGAGAAGGGGGGGCATTTTCAAGAGGCAGGGGCATCACTGTAGCCCTCACTGCCCAGATAACACCCACGAGGCACACACACACACGCACGCACACAGAGATACATAATTGTGCGCGCACACCGATATAACACACCAAACACTCACACACACGCATGAACAATCCAAACACACACACACACTGAGACATGCAAACGGGAGCCAAGAAGAGAAGATGCCCTCACTCACATCTATTGTATCTCCCTGGCTCGCACAACCAAGGATCAGCAGCCCCCCGCCACCCCCCACCCCCGCCCCCCTCAAACGCAAAAAGTCACAACGGGATTTGTGATGGGAAAAATGTGCTTTCCTCAGATGATGGCCCGATAGGGGGGAGTACAGCCAAATGTCAAAGATGATAAATGGAAGGGTGCAGAGACAACATCACACGGTGCGCGCACACGAACGCACACATGGTGCACGCACGCACGCACGCACGCACGCACGCACGCACGCACGCACGCGCGCACGCGCACGCGCACACGCACACGCACACGCACACGCACACGCACACGCACGCACACGCACACGCACACGCACACGCACACACACAGTATGCAGTGGTAGAAAAAGTACTCACATTTTTGAGGGGCGCTAAAAAAAATGGCCAGCCTCCTATGCCCAGCTTTCCGGAGTTGTGTAAACACAAACATTGGCTTGTTTTGATTGGCTGAACACCCCATAGCGATGATTTGATTGGCTGAGCAAAGTGCATGTTGAAGATAAAAGTGAGGGCAGGAAAGTGAAGACGGAAAAGTGACGCTAATTGTGATTGGCCAGAATGAGCTCGATATATGATGATGTATGATGATAAGAGCGCCCCTCACTTCACACAGGTGTGATTTTTTTTACTGTAGAAATACAAATAAAATTACTTGAGTAATTCCAAAAGTGAACGCATAACAGAAATTGCAGAATGTCCCATGCATTTCACACGTTTTCAAATGTAATGTAAACTATAAATCTTTTGAAAATAGCAGATCTACAATGCTGAATGCTACATCAACATTCAGCATTGTGAGCTTGTCGATCGGCTATTTTCAAATGGCCGTGAAATGTATATAAGGCTGAAGTGGTTAATGTATGTTTGTAATAATAATCCAGTACAGTATTCGAGTAAATTTACTGTGTGCGTGCGTGCATGCTTGCGTGTGTGCGTGCGTGCGTGCGTGCGTGCGTGCGTGCGTGCGTGCGTGCGTGCGTGCGTGTCTGATACTAGTCTAGATATCAGATTGCGAGTGCAATACTGCACACACAAATAGAATAGAATATGTATTCTAGGATCTTGTCAACAATTGATATGTTCTCAATGAGGTCACACTAACCTGCGTTAGACAGGGATTTAAATTTGTCTACGTGGGTTGGATACAGCCACACTATCCCAGTTCTTAAAATACCTATTCATAATATTTACTTATGTCATGAGATGTTTGGTATTTAGATCAATGGGTGTCTATATTCAGTTTGCACGTTTTCCACTCAACTGTGGGATTCTAAATACACCGCAGTCCGTTTTTAGCGTGGCGCCGCCAACGAACGCCCACCTGAACCCGTGTCACAATATGTGGATGACGGTCTGCATGTTCCTTCCAGGAAGGAGAAGTTCACCCATGGTCACCTAATACCCTTTTCTTTTTTTCTTTAACCTATTTTGGGCGGGAACCCCTTTTGGTGTTTTAAACATTATGTTATAATTTAGTTATTGAAAAATAGCAGATCTACAAGCTCATAGCGTGCCACCGAGTGGCGCGCTACGAGCTTGTATGTCTGCTATTTTTGAAAAATCGTGAAAATGTGGCACAATCTTTGAATATATATTCTTTCAGAGCGAACGTTTTTAACTCTTCTGAGGGGTCCCTGGAACAACATATTTTCAGATGGGGGTCGGTGGCCAAATACATATAAGTTTTGGGGTCCTTGACATGAAATATTGAGCACCACTGATACAGAAAAATGAGGTATTTCAGAAAACTGATTTAGAAGACATTTTTTAAATTTCGACGTCAGGCCTAAATGGCTTAAGTTTCTTATTTCAAGCTGCTCTCTGACTCAGGTGTGGTCCTCCTCCTGGAAAAAGGGCTGCCACTTTAAAACCACAGTGTGGCGTTTTAAAGTGAAGCGAGAGGTAACCCTGGAATCCGACATTCATTATTAATTCCAAGATAGCACTTCCAACCACACTGCACTGCCCCTGAGTGGAGGTCCATGGGGAAGGGTGTGTGTGTGTGTGTGTGTGTGTGTGTGTGTGTGTGTGTGTGCGTACGCACCCGTGTGTGTGTGTGTGTGCGTGTGTGCGTGCGCGTGTGCACGCGCCCGTGTGTGTGTGTGTGTGTGTGTGTGTGTGTGTGTGTGTGTGTGTGTGTGTGTG
>NC_136810.1:51560525-51808025 GCF_951216825.1 Electrona antarctica
CAAAAATTTCCCTGCATCTCAAGGCTATCTTACACGAAATCTCGCGTGAGTAATACGTGGTATTAGTTTTAATTAAATTAATCAATGACAATGCCTGTTAGAGAGGGGGGGAGGGGGGTAAGGATGGGGGGGGGGGGGGGGGCAGAGAGAAAGAGCATGGGAGAAAAAGGAGAGAGAGAGAGAGAGAGAGATGGGGGGTAGAGAGAGTTATATATTATATAGAGAGAGAGAGGGGGAGAGGCATACAGAGATAGGATGGAGCGAGAAAGATTGAGAGAGAAAGAAATGCATTCACACCTATCATCTAATTATACAACAACATTAATCCCATTAGGGGTGGAACTGATTGCAGGGTCCAGGCGTTGCTGTTCTTGCCTCGGCTCGTTGTTATTGCAGTGGAGCCTCAGCTCCTGCCTGCTCCGGCCCGATAACAACTCTAATCACACTTGGCGATCTCTATCTCCACCGGAGATCAGGCCCTGGGGCTTATCGGAAGTTCACATCAAGCTAAAAGCAGAACAAAGAAGAAGAAACACACACACACACACACACACACACACACACACACACACACACACACACACACACACACACACACACACACACACACACACACACACACACACACACACACACACACACACACACACACACACACACACACACACACACACACACACACACACACACACACACACACACACACACACACACACACACACACACACACAGACTCATGCTGCGCCTTGGTGGCTTTCTCTTGTGTGTGTGACTGTGTGTGTGTGTGTGTGTGTGTGTGTGTGTGTGTGTGTGTGTGTGTGTGTGTGTGTCCTTGGAAAGTTAATCTCTCAACTGTGTGTCTATAACACACGTCACGTGATCCAAGCCCCGTCAGACCACCACCACCACGAAAAACTAAACAAAATAAAAACAGCAAAACGTTCCATTCCCCCAAAACCATACCACACACCACCGGGTCATATTTAAAGAAAAACAGAAGAGAGCCTAATAACGTCCACTTCTTTTACATGTATGGCTTAATGAAGTTCACAAGCACACACAAAGCGTGCCATTGCAATGCTTTGTGAGCTCGTATCGGCTATTTTCAAAATAAAAATCTCATAGACATTTTCAAAAATGTGGAATATTTTAACAACAAAAACCTTGTATGGGCGGTTCCTGGCACACAATGTTTACAGATGGGGGGGGGTCCACAGACATAGGCTATTTATATTAATTTGGGGGTCCGAAACACTGGTTTAAACAACATTATGAAACAGAACCCCCCAAAAAAACACAACAGGACCGCAACCACAAATATTTACAAGCAACTTTACAGGAAAAAAACAAAACAAAAACAAGCCCACAAAGTCGCTTATAATTAGCGGACATGGCAACAACACTGACTGCTTGTTGCACATGGAGAAGAGACGAGGAGGTCAATGTGGCAATTTCCTCGTCTGGACCCGCCAGACGTCATGGTTTGCTTTAACCGTGGGAGGCAGTGCATTATTCACGCTGACCCCTGAGCCCTCGCGGTGATGTCATATAAGGACCAAAGCCACACACACACACACACACACACACACACACACACACACACACACACACACACACACACACACACACACACACACACACACACACACACACACACACACACACACACACACACACACACACACACAATCAGCAGTGTGAATCTTGCAGGCTACGTTATCCATCTACCATCAGCAGGCCTTGCTTATCAGCCTCAAACATCTTACTGGGGGGATGGATGGGGGAGGTTATAGGAGAGCTGGTTCGACTGCTTTAAAAAAAAAAAAAAACAGCCACAATACATTCATCTACACATTCTGTATTCCAGACCTCCCCACCCTCCTCTCGATCTATCTTCTTTCCACTACCCACCTCCTCCTCCTCCTCTTCTCCTCATCCTTATCGGTCCTGCCATCCCCCTTTTTCTGCTCTTATCATCCTCATCCACTCTTTTTTCATTTTAAATTATCTATAAGGATACACCCCAGCCAGCTCTAAAACAAAACAACAACAACAGCAACAACGATGGGAGTGATAATATGACAGAGATGAGACTATGTCACCAGCAACCAGATGTAATTATAATGCATGTGCTCCACACTCATCTCTCCTTCCATCTCTCTGTCTCTCTCTCTCTCTCTCTCTCTCTGAGATATCAGCGGAGCGATCGCTGCCCTAGCTTATCCCGTCTCCCATCTCAACCGCCAAAATATAAGCCCAGGGATCCCAGCCCCACTGGGCCGCCTGCCTGCCTGCCTGCCTGCCTAGCCTCTCCTATCTCCCCATCGAGGAGAGGAGCCTTATCAGGCTGGGAGATCTCCAACCGTTGGGGGAGGATGACGCACAAAGAGACACAGACAAATATCTATCTGCTACAACACAGTCCCTTCAGTTTCTACTCTCTCTTTGGCCCTCCAAAAAGCCTGGACAAATCCACTCACTGACTGCTGGCTAAAATGGAACTGTAAAATAAAATAAAACGATGTTTACGACTACATTGTTACATCATGGGAGAGTGTACCACTGTGCTACCAATCTGAGAACGTCAAAAAAATAAAGGACTGTTGACGGAGTCAACTCCAGTCCACACACACAGACCAGGTTATAACAGTGTTAATATTATTGACAATATAATAACAACGCAGCACTCTTAAGTATATGTGGGTCTCCAACAAAAGCCATTACCAAAACAACATTAGCAATGTAGCACCCCCCCCCCCCCCCCCACCACCACTTCCACCACCACCTATCCAAAGTCCTTATCACTCTTCACTCTCTGCTATCAAAATGTCTGCCATGGCACAAGAGAATCATGGGGCTGTGGGAGCCTGACTGGCCTCAACCATGGCAAGGGGCTGCCCACATAGAGAAGCATGGTGGACTATACAGAAGCACTGATAAAGAACACCATGACACCCCTGAGAGAGAGAGAGAGAGAGAGACTGACATCAACACACACACACACACACACACACACACACACACACACACACACACACACACACACACACACACACACACACACACACACACACACACACACACACACACACACACACACACACACACACACACAGCACATGCCCTAGCTTATATGGTATGTCAAGGATTATCAGCCGGCCGGGAGTTCAGAATAGATAGATCTCTGTTGTTTGATTGAAATGTTTATTTCACAGTATGCAGAATGGGTACATTTCAAACGAGAGTCAATACAAGAACTGTCGAAAGCATGATAAAGCATTCATTTAGGGTCCACAGGGTCCACCAATGGAATCAGATGTATAAAAAGGGGAAGTGAAAGACTTTATGTTTTATGGGCTCTGTTCAGCACAACTTTAATTTGTGGTTAATCATATGCGTAGAATGTGTGCTACAGTAGGCCTACTATACGGTTCAGTAGCCTATACATGACCCAATAACTATATTTAATCAGGAAATTTAAAATCGGAGCGTGCACGTGCACTCGTGCAGCATGAGACCACCTCATAGTGGCATGATGAATTCGGAGTGCATGCAGTGCGCCTTTCCTTGGAACCAGTGTCAAGCCAGGCGCACTTTTACGCACGTGCTGCAGGCACAGCACATGCACACGTCTTAATTAACTGGTCCGTTTTTCTTTCATTCTGCAAGCATCGTTGCACACTATGGTTCATATTTTGGAGAAAGCTTTTCAACTCGACCTCCAAAGATATTGCTGCATGTGTTTATCACAGAGAAGCATCTGTGTCCCGGATGAAGAACTGAAACAGTGCACTTGGCACCAGGACAAGACAATAACTTCTAAAGCAATGTTTGTTGTTGTTGTTGTGCGTTTAGTTTCACGGGGTGGGTGGAGGAGAGAGAGAGCGAGAGGTGGGGATTGGTTAAAAGTATTATTAATATTTTGTATCAACCCCAAAGATCACTTGCGATAAAACCTTCACACATCTTATAAACAGGAAGAACTCGTCAGGCATGAAGACCAGCCAAGCGCCAGACCAAGGGAGAAAAGCCTTTCAAAGCGGACGCCCTGCGATGCATTATTGAGTTAAAAGGATAGATGAAAAAAAGATCCAATTGTAAGCTGCTATCGGCAGGCGAGATCAGCCAGGCGCGCTATCTGACGCCCCATCTCTGGAAAGAGAACTGAAAAGCCTGGGGAAAATGCAACGCCAGCCTCGGCGCTGCCTCAGACAGAAAACAAATAAAAAGATCCAATTTTAATCCTTATCTCGGCTGAGATCGGATCGCTGTTTATCTGTGTTCACATCTCTCGCTTTTTTTTCCTGAGAACAGTGACGTTTCCACAACAGAACTAAACAAGAGACCATATGCGTTCACATAGTTTGTTTAGATCTGCACACTGGACTAAAGCACTTATTTTGAAGCTGTCATAAATTAAAAACTTCTTTAGTTTCTAAGTTAATTCGACCACAGGCAAAACAATATGAACTTGAACGTTGCTAAAGTGAACCACCACTATTTGAGCACTTTTTCCCCCTCGCGTTCAATATTTCTATAGCCTACTGAATCTTAAAAATGAAGCAACATTTTTACTTTTACTTTTTTATTTTTTTGAAATTCATTTCTGTATATTTTACAAGACAGGCACACCTTGTGGGCTAACTTGGGTTTTCTTGGTGGCAGGCTGTCTATCATTATAACAAAGATCAGTCACATACAATGTTTAGAGAGAATCTAAATTGGTTTTAACTTTATCACAGGGAACGTACGCGGTCTTACGAGTCTCAAGATGAACTGAGCAAACATGCATGCGGCGCCTTTCGCGCACAAAGCACAACATACTAGTCAGTCAGTCAGTACTAGTCACGCACATTTATCACACAACAGTAAGTATATTTAGTTATTTCTTACGTTTGATCTGCCGGGGCTTGCTCTGCTTTCTTCGGGACATGATTTCCCTTTCGGTTTCCCGTCCGTGGATCTAATACGGAGAGCAGCAGCAGTCTAGTCTTCTTCCCACGAAGCAATAAGGACTACTAAACCTACTGCAACGCGGCGGTTCGATCTCCAACCGGAGATATCACCCGCATGACCTGCCTGGCTGGCTGCACTTTGATATCGTTGACACGACAGCTACCTGTGGCTAAGTTGAGTTACTTTTTTTTGCTCCTGTGACCTCCTTTTTTTTCTCCCACAGATGTGTGCGTCTCCTCTCCTTCTCCTTTCCTTCCACGCCGGTGGGTGGGTGCGCCGTGGTGTTCGCTCTCTCTGGGGGAGACCGTTGTGTGTGTGTGGGTGTGTGTGTGCGTGTGTGTGTCAGTCTTCAGCTGTCACAATAAACGCGTCCTCCTCAAAAACAATAACATGAAACGTTTTTGGTTGATCATGCGGGGCGTCAGGGGGAATGCGGTTGGAATTTTCTGTGAAGTTTTCTTTTCCACCGGTCCGCCCCCTGCGATCTGTCTGGTCTGTACAACAGTACAGCGGCTAGGCAGTTTCAATGGAGCACGGCCACGGACGGACGGAATGTTGAACTACACTGTGGCACTGTGTTGCCGGGTTTTGCGAGAGAAACAAGCAACCCGATCTATGAAAACAAGCCCAAAAGAAGACACCCACTAGACTAGGGCTATTTGAAAATAGCAGACTATATATATTATATATATATATAATAATAGCATCTGCTATGTTCAATACAAAATAAATAAAATTTAATTGTGGAATATTTCTTAATTATTATTATTTTATTTGTATTTTTTTTTTACCCCCTCCTATTCTATATTCAGCTATTAGTGTAGATTTTCGTCTTACACAATGAATGGAGAATTGATGTCATATGTGGACGAGCAAATCGATATGTTACGTCATGATCGATGCACGATGATAAGAGCGCATTATTATTATTATTATTATTATTATTATTTACAAAAAACACAAATCTTGTCCCTGCCTGGCATAAAGTATTTTCGGATGTGGGTCTGCAGACAAATACATAATTATCTGGGGGGCCCTTGACATGAAAATGTTTGAGAATTAAATGAATCACTGGTTATGAAACAAAAAGCCGCAACCCACAACTACCATTATTTACAAGCAACTTTACAGAAATCAAGCACAAAGTCGCTTATAATAAGCAGACATGGCAACACAGCACTGTGGTACTACAACACGCCTCTGCAACGCCCCTTACGTCCGACGTAAGCAAACGCACACGTTTCCTATTGGTTTGTTACATATATTATTATTGCGAAGCAATGAATATGGATTATTATTCTGAATGTGTTTATAAATTAGGATATTCTAATCCACATCTTTTGGGTTCATAATAATTAAAGTTTTGATTGAGTTTAGATATTGTTAATTACTATGTCTTGTCCTGTCCTCCTCAAGCAATTATCAAGTGTGTTCACTGCTCTAGAATTTACAATTGCAAAATATTTTTGATTGTTATTGTAACTTTATTGTAATTATTTTTAAACGTGTCATACTACATAGTAAATTCACATGCTCTGAAATTGCACGAGATTGGGGCGAGTTTGAAATTTCAATCGTTTCAGGCCACAAGTGCAACCCCCCAAAATAATCGTAATTGAACTGGGGGACCCCCCACATCCTGACAAGTAGGCTACCTGGTGCTATATGAGTTGAGGCATTACATTTTGTTTGACTCGGTTCCACAGATAAATAATGTGAAAATAGTAGATCTACAAGCTCAGCTATATTTTTTACTCACATCATCTTGTTGATTACTTTTGATGCAGTCATTTTTTCACTCTTTTCTTTCTTTTTTAGGTATTAAAAAGGTCTTAAAAGTCCTGAAATTGGAACTTCACTTCACTGTCATCTGGGCCCATGGGGACCTCCCCAAAATCATGTGGGGACCTCCTGGGCGTCCCGACCCACAGGTTGAGAACCACTAACTAATATGGTCACACAAGTTTGGTCCTCCGGATATTTGGAACTTTACGAGCTTCACCATGAACAACACGCACTGGCTTCTCACCATTCAGATTCACTGGTGCCATCTAGTGGCCAACTCTTGAGTTCACAAAGTGGTTCAAGTGCTTATAGTGTTCTGTGTTTTGCACTTTTGTTGTTTGTTGTAACCCAACAAAACAAAAACATAATTTGCAGCAATGTTGCATTTCACATAACATTTGGTTATGCTTTTATCCTGTCTCCTTAGCGCCACCAAAGCTTAAATTCCAAGATCACCATATAAGACCAAGTAGCAGGCTTTACAATCATAGTGCACTATATAGTGCACTAATATTTCTGTAGGCCGAATCCAACAGGGAATTAATGCAACAAGAACTAAATAGAAGCGAGAAGAGAACAAGAGCTCCATGCAGGTTTTTCTTCTTCTTTTTCATTTAATTTCTATATAGGCATACAGTATAAGTGTGAGAGACGGAAGATGTGAGCAAGAGGAACTGACTCTGGGGGAGAGGACAACTTCAGGTACAGTATGAGCATTTTTCAGCTTCCAAAGGGAGATAAGGAGGAGTGACTCTGCAGTTCTGACTGCAGTTTCAAGGTCATGCTGTCATTGAGGTGGCAGAATGGATAAGAGTGATGGAGTGATGTCCTGGGGGGGGGGGGGGGGTGTACTGTAGAGCGGTGGTTCCCAAACGTTTTCATGTCAAGGACCTCCAAAATGATACTCATTAGCCTGTGGACCCCCATTTGAAAATATATGCCAAGGAGGACCCCCATAAGAGAAGATTTTTGCGACCCTAGCAGTGATTTTCATTTCAAGGACCCCCAGTTTGACCTGAATTAGGCGACTGTGGGTCAAGAGGTAGAGCAGGTCGTCCAATGATCCATGGGTCGGCGGTTCGAATCCCGGCTCCTCCTGTCTACATGTCGAAGTGTCCTTGGGCAAGACACTGAACCCCAAATTGCTCCCGATGTGCTGGTTGGTACCTTGCATGGATTCCGCCGCAATCGGTGTATGAATGTGTGTATGAATGGGTGAATGTAATGCACAATCTATGTAAAGCGCCTTGGATAAAGGCGCTATATAAATGCACCATTTACCATTTACCATTTATTTAATGGCATTTTTATCTCTGGGACCCCAACGTATATTGCAAAATCAACGTTAATTTAACTCTGAGAGTGTACAAATGGAACCAAATGGACCCGTTAGGGTCCATTTGTACACTCTAAGAGTTACAGACCCATAAGGCTCCATTTGATTCCTAACTATCATTTATCTGGGGACCCCCTGGGACTGCCTCAAGGGCCCCTAGGGGTCCCCGGACCCCACTTTGGGAACCACTGCTGTAGAGCTAACAGTAGCAGTGGCAGCAGTGGTGGAAAAAGTACTCATTTCTTTTATCAATACTGCAATATAGGAATACATTGCAATACTATATTACAAGTAATATGCGTGTGCGCACGCGCGTGCGTGCATGTGTGCGTGCGTGCGTGCGTGCATGTGTTTTTGTGTGTGTGATACAGCTGCTACAGTAAAAGTCCAGAATTCAAAATTAACTTGAGTAAAAGTACAAAAGTATTGGCATCAACATGTACTTAAAGTAGCCTACCAAAAGCAAAAGTATACCAGTACTCATTATGTAGTGTAGAATGTCCCATTTTAAGTTTCAAATGTATACAAATATTTTGAAAATAGCATACAAGCTACGATCTACAATATATGAGCTTGTATATCGTCTATTTTCAAATGGCCCAAATGTATTATACAGCTGAAGTGGTTAATGTATGTTTTGTAAACCAATATTTACAAAGTAACTAGTAACTAAAGTTTTAAAAATATATAGTGGAGTAAAAGTATAATATTTGAATCCAAGATGTAGTGGAATAGAACTAAGTAAAAGTATTGGAAATGGGTAATACTCAAGTAAAGTACAAATACCTCAAAATTGTGTGGCAGAGCACAAGCTGGAGTGCAGAGTTGGCTTTAGTGCAGAGCAGTTGATCCAAACCTCTTTCAGCTGGAGACCCAAAAGAGAAATTCGATGTCTCCCCGAGTCCCCGGGCCAGGACCCAAACTAAAAATAAATCCATTATGAATTAACTTCTTATGCCCTATTTTAACAGTGAAAATAGCCGGTCTATAGAAGCACATCATTCATCACATCGGATCATTGTGAGCTTGTTGTAGATTTGCTATTTTGCACAATTTTTTAAAATGTATTTCTTTATTATTTCAGAAAACCTGCAAAAAGGTTTTGAATTTCTTTTTTTTTTTCTTTTTTTTTTGCTTTGGTCCATGAGCCAAAATGGGTCACGGCCCTATGTTTGGTAAACATTGGTGCATTGGAGGTTTCACATCTTTGGACATCCATGTCTTTCAGTCTCTTTCTCATAGTTTTTGTTTCTGAATGAGAAGCCATGCATGCTCGCTTGACAAAATGTAATGAAGCAAGCAACCCCCCTGCAAAGAACTGATTACATTTCTTTGCACTGCATGGGTCACTTCAATTAAATTCTTTGCACATTTTTGTCCTTTGGGGGCCCTTTTAATTGCTCAGTTTTTTTTGTCTTTTTTTGGAAGAATGTATCTGAAAAACGACTGGCTAGATTGATTGCCATGGAAGTTTCTGTGCAACTTTATGTGCCACACCTTCTGGGGTCACATGAAGAAGGTGATTTTGGTGACCCCATGGCCTTTCTTCCGGCCTCATCCTTAGACCAAAAGTATCAATTGCATACAAGATACCTCAAAAGCTAATTGGCGAATTGCCACAAAACTTGCTGAATGCATTCATGCTGCCTAGACGATTAACCCTAAGAATTTGAGTCACCCCCATGACCTTTCGTCTTTAGTCATCCTGATGTCACTATGTCAAACTTTGTAAACATGACATCTAATTATCTATAGGCAGGTTGCAGATCCCCTATAATATAGGGTATAATATATATTTTGTTTTGTTTTCATATATTATATGGAACCTGCCTCAACTCAACTAATTAAGCTTATCTAACCTCACAAGCCGTGGATTTTGTGTGAGTGTCCGTCTGTCTGTGTTCCCACAGTTGTCCAATTTCCTCCACACTGGACAAAATATCACTCATGGTTCTGGCCTTTGAACAGGCTACTTTTCCCCCTTTGAATTTGCTCACAATTTGCGCACTTTTCATAAACAGTCCATCATTGACCCAGCTTTGGCCACTCTGCTGGGAGCACATGCCCCGCATTCACATCCAGCTACTGTCCATGGCCTTGTTCACAGATGCCACAGTTGGTGCATAACTGAAAAGGCTCCTCCTGTCCACATGTCGAAGTGTTCTTGGGCAAGACACTGAACCCTACATTGCCTCCAATGAGTCGGTCGGTGTAAGCTTGCCACCATTGGTGTGTGAATGTGGGAAGTGAGGACGCTGGCGTCGACTGTTCGCCGCTTCACCTCCCAATGTATGAATGAATGAACCATTGTAAAGCGCTTTGAGCACTTGGAAAAGCGCTATAAAAATGCAATTCATTAAAGGGTGGCAAAGGAAAATGCTTCTTGCGTCTGCTCTGGTGCAGACCGGTGTTTCAGTCAGGTTGTGTTTTTGACTGCCACAGCCTGCAGATATCCATAAGGGGGGAAGCCCTCCCAGAAAACGGCATATAGCCCAATCCATCTTCCTTTAGGGATCCATCACCCAGGAGCCTTGTCTGGCTCAGGGCACTAATGTCAAAGTCGTATAAGTGCAGCAGCAACTAGAGTATATGAGAATCTCTCGTTCCATGATTCCAGTAATCCAGTTACAAGATTTTTTTGTATTTTGACCACAGAGTAGAATGTCCCGATAGATGTGGTAATCTATCCCAAAGTAGCTTGAGTTGGCCACTTTTTTTTTACACTCCTCCACGATTGTGGTGAGCAGTATAATAATAATAATAATAATAATAATAATAACTAGAAAAAAATCCTGCCTTAAAAAAAGACCAAGCATGAAGACAATAAGCAATAAGAATAATATGCACAATAAGCCATAGAAACATGGAAGACTAAACTTGAGAAAATGAAGACCATGGAATTGTGACAGGGTTGTTTTTTTTAGTGGGGGGCAGGGTTCTTGAAGACTCATACACTGAGTTGGCGGTGCCTGGATTTGAACCCATGACCTTGTGTTGCAAAGGCAAGAGCTCTACCTACCGAGCTAACTGGACACAATCAGTTCTTCCATTGTTAACAGTAAAATCATTCTGTGTTTTTGTAGCAAGTTGCGCAAGGATAACTAATGATAAAGGTGGGTATAACTTGACAAATGAATTGACTGCGTATAAATCAGAAAATGTACCAGATTCGGACGAGGAGCTCAATGACTGAGTGAAAACCAATGAAATGAGAGTCGGAAACAGGGATTAAAGGTTAACTGAAAAATTATTATTAAACTTCACACAGAAAATAAACAGCTTTGAACATTCATGAAAAACAACAAACAAATGGGGGCCCCTTTTAGTTGGTGACTTGAAAGTCCCAGTTCAGTTCCTATTCAGTTCTAAAGGGAAATCAGTCTCTTTTTCCAATTTGGAGAACTAGATTACCACATTTGTGGGGGGAAGGGGGTTCAGAGTTCTGGGTCGGCTTGCCAGGTCTGGGTACCATCCGGTACCAGAACCATCCATGGAAGGGAATCATTTCAGGACACAAAGATCCTGACCTGAAAGGCCAGGTGTCCAAATCAGTCTTTGTTTCAAAATCACTGTTGTACCCTCTACCATACTGTAAAGTTGCATAAGCATATGACGCTGCATGTATGTATTAGGGGCAAAACAAGAATTTTCACAAAACGGCAATTTTCATTGGCTCATGAAACCTTCATTTTTTTCACTTAAAAAACGTACTATAGATTACCTTGTCCATCCGTATAGGTCCAAAGTTCACGTGTAGAACCTTTCGTGCATTTTGAGATCCTGGGATGCATTTTAACTGATTTTCATATAATTCAAAATGGCGGGTGATCTAGAGGTCAGAGGTCAAATGTAAGAGCACGATATGATGGGATGAGGAGACACATATCTATACTTTTACATTGCATTGATACTTTTACTCAAGTAAAACATGTGAGTACTTTTTCCACCATGCACTGACCATGAACCATAAACAAAATTATGGCATGCACAGACTGACGTCAACTGACTGAGGCCTACACAGTATGTATGTTTATCTGTTCCAGTGACTTTGGACACAGGATCTTGGCATAAGGCCAAACTGTCCATCAATCAATGACTGTACTGTAAATACCTTGACATATTTAAAGTTTGTGATGAATGGACTTTTCGGTCAATGACAATACGAGACTATGAAATATGAATGAGCAGTGAGTCAAAGTAAACTTTGAGCTCATGCTCATCAATACGTGATCAATCTCATCTAGTCATGAGCCACCATCTTTCTTTCTTTCTTTCTTTCTTTCCTGAACATTTAGGTTATAACTCTGGTTATATACAGTAGCTGAGGTTATACACATATCCGCTGGGATAAAAAAAAAAGAAAGAAGAAAGGAAACGTGTAGGCTATTATACAAATATTTAAGAGCTTTAGTGGTCTGATCAATAAACTATTTCCTCAGTCAGTACAGTGTGTGCATGCATGCGTGCGTGTGTTGAAAACACACTAGTTTGTTGGTGTTGGTCAAAGTGCACGATTTTGTAATTTTGTGTCTGTGGTCAGAGTTCTAGTTGTGGTGTGCATTGGAGGTTAAGTCAATTGAGATTAGAGTATTTTGCTGAGTTGTGGTGGCGAGCTTGTGCATTCTAGGAATGAAGCGATCAGAAAGTGCACAACACTGGACCAGTCTGAGGCTGCAGGGAAAACTGGCTCTTCTTCCCTCTGCAAACCACTCATTATCACACTCTGTACTGTCAAATAACACCATAGGTGAGGACATTCTTATTTTGATGTACTCTTGTTGATTTTCAGGTGTTGCCGACCAAGTTCAACTTGGCAACCTGGTACCCATCAGCACACGACCCAAACCCAGTACCACATGACGAAGAAACAGTCGCACACATCTTAAATGGTTGCAGCCACTATAAAAGACTGTACATTGCCAGACATGACATGACGTCTGGTGGACCTGGTCTCAGACAAGATCAGAGGAGTACAGGACAGGACAACAAGAATGTATAAACACAGCACTGTAAAAATAGACTGGTTTGATCACAATGACACACATGTCAATTCACTACAAGATATTCCAAATACCCCAGATATTGTGTTCATCAATGAAATTAGAAAAACTGTCACTATATTTGAAATAGGCTGCCCATTTGATTTTTATATGGACACTTGTTTTACATCCAAACTTATTAAAGAAAGAGGAGAGACCCGCACACCGCCACTTGCTGGTTCAAGAGGTTTATTTTCGCAGTCTCGAATAAACATCCAAACTTATGAAATATCAGCTTTTGGTGGAACGTATTATGGCCTTGGGATATAACTGTCAACTTATTGTCCTTGTATTTGGAAGTCTGGGCCATATGTCCATAAACTTGTGCTCAGGGGTCTGCAATTGGGTGGATTGCAAAAGACAAATGCAAAAAATTGGGCTAAATACTATTCTGTCTCAGCTACCATGGGCAGTATGTCTATCTGGAGAAGGCGTTGTTTCATTTATCCCTAGTGGCTTAAAAAAAAAACTTTCAACAACTTAAAACATCCTGTCTAGTAGTGTCAAGTAATAGTATGTCATCAATGTGCTATCTTTTTTTCAAAGCATGTTAAGCATGTTCAGCAGTTATATCTGGTTGGACCATATAATGTAACCTAATTCTGATCAGTGTTTGGGTCTATTGTATTGTGCAGATCCAAATAAAATAATTCAAGTGTGTGTGTGTGTGTGTGTGTGTGTGTGTGTGTGTGTGTGTGTGCGTGCGTGCGTGCGTGCGTGCGTGCGTGCGTGCGTGCGTGCGTGCGTGCGTGCGTGCGTGCGTGCGTGCGTGCGTGCGTACAGTACGTGGTAAAAATAATATGTATCCTACTGCAGTGGTTCCCAAAGTAGGGTCCGGGGACCCTAAGTTCCAGGGGGTCCCCGGCTAAATTATAATGTGTAACCAAATGGACCCTTATGGGTCTATAACTCTGAGAGTGTACAAATGGAACCAATTTGGTTCCATTAACATTGATTTTACAATAAAAAAAAATAACATTGATTTTACTATATAAATTGGGGGTCCCAGAGATAGAAATGCCATTAAATGGGGGTCCATAGACTAATGCATGTCAAACTGGGGGTCCTTGAAGTTAAACGGGTTGAGAATCACTGCTAGAGCCGTAAAAATCTTCTCTTTTGGAAGTCCCTGGCATATATTTTCAAATGGGGGGTCCGCGGGCCATTTAATGTCAATTTGGGGGTCCTTGACATGAAAAATGAAATTAAATCTATATTTACCCAGGGTATCTGGGCTAAGCTCAAGAACTTGTTTCCAGCCAGGCCCTGCTCATAGAACACATTTCATCGTAGTGGTTCAATGCCTTGTTCAAGGGCACTTCAGCGGTGGTAATTTTAACGTGTCGGACGGCTGATTCGAACTAGGAACCTTCCTGTATCAAGACCGCGCCGCTATCCGTTCGGCCACCGCTGCCACACAAAAGGTTTGGGAACCACTGTCCTATTGGACGTAGGACGAGATGAGATGCATAATCCCCACCGGGCCGAGCCTGTGTGAACAGCTGCAAGGATTGTTGTCTAAACTAGGGTGAAGAGCACACCACAGGGCCTGTGGTGATGATTTCTAATAAACTTTGTGTTATTCCTGAGTGGAATTTTTTCACATAATTTCCTGCAGCATATTAGCATCATGTCCATGGGGAGTACAAGTTGTACCAGAGCCATAGAGTAAGACAGAGTTACGAGAACTCCGTTCCCTTCATGGGACCAGGCTCTTCTACATAGACTTCTATTGAATGGGGACAACCGGAAGTTTATGGACTGCATTGGAGTCTATGGGCTCGCGCGAGTACATGAACCATGTGACCAGGCTGTTTTCTGCCCCCTCAATGTCGCAACTCTGTCTTACTCTATGGCTCTGACTTGTACATGACATGCTAGATGTACTTTCAAACCGCCTCACGCTAGACAGGAGATACCGGTAGGCTGCACTCCTACCCTATAGGGCCATATGGCTCCCAATGTATTTACTAAAGTAGGCCTAATAAAGTTAAGGCACTAAAAGACAATAGGAAATCTTCAAAAAGCAAAGTGACCAGGCGGCCAGTAATATATGGAAGCTTTGTAGCCATTGTCGGGTGCAGGTAATGTTAATTTCATGCCCTGCTTCACAGTTCACAAAAAAGCAAATTAAAAAGTATTTGAGTAGGCCATAGTCACTGAAGCATTCAGTGTTATGTGGGCTTGTTAGTGTGTGTGTGTGTGTGTGTGTGTGTGTGTGTGTGTGTGTGTGTGTGTGTGTGTGTTTGTGTGTGTGTGTGTGTGTGTGTGTGTGTGTGTGTGTTTGTGTCTGTGTGTGTGCGTGTGCGTATGTGTGTGTGTGTGTGTGTGTGTGTGTGTGTGTGTGTGTGTGTGTGTGTGTGTGTGTGTGTGTGTGTGTGTGTGTGTGTGTGTGTGTGCACTGTTGAAGGGGAGGTGCTTGGGGGACATAATGGGGAAAACAAGGCATTTCTCCTGATGAACACTGCATTCCTCTCTATCTTCTCTGCAGGAACACCGGTCAGGATGAGAACAGCACATACCATTGTTTACCTGGTTACTTCTTTGACCACTATAGCCTTGGGAGCACCAGGTAAGAAATAGGCTACTTCACCTTTTGGTGAAGACCTTTTGGGTCTGTTTTTTGTGTGTGTGTGTGTGTGTGGTTTGTCTTTTTCCTTTTTGGTTTATTTTTCAGTATGTCTCCTATAACAAAAAAGATTGAGAAAGTGATATGATAATGTGTACATTGTCAATAATTAAATAAAAAAAGTATATATTACTACTAAGACTAAAATAATTAGGTTTTTCAGAAGACTAAATAGGACTAAGACTAAATGGTATGTTATTCACAGGACTAAGACTAAATCTTTTCTGGCAAAATTAACATTGCATTAAGACAAGACTAAAAGACCAGGGCTGGACTGGGTCAAAAATTCGAAAGATAAATAGAAGACATGCAGATACTCTACTGGCCCACTCCTTCGAGGAACACACAACACTTAAACAAGCCAGCCTCTTGTCTTTAGCGTAAATACAAATAATGTTTTTGCTTCTCACCAATATGACACCAGTTGTGTCATTAGAAAGCCTACTTTCCTTAGTGGAAGCACTCTGAGCCCCCCACCACACGTATAAAGGTACTTTTTGGCCAGAAAGGGATTTCTTTTCAACGGAGGAAAAATATTCTCTATGAGGGTTTTCTCTGGGCAATATCGGTAGAGGGCGCAGTGGAGTAACTAAAGGTATTTTTTTCCCCGGTGGAATAATAATCCCTTTTTGGCCAAAAAGTACCTTTTATACGTGTGGTGCATGGGGGGCTCAGAGTGCTTCCACTAAGGAAAGTAGGCTTTCTAATGACACAACCCGCCTTTGTATTGGTGAGAAGCAAAAACTTTATTTTTATTTACGCTAAAGACGAGAGGCTGGTCTGCATTTTTGCGAGCCCTGGAAGTCATCGGTAACATAGCTCTAAATGCAACGGCACTAGAGGGTAACAGGACAGGATTCCTCCCGGAATTTACCCCAGTGAGGGGAGGGAGAGGAGACGGCTGGACTTTGAATTTCTCTAACTATAAACTTTCACGACAGCAGACAGAATAAGTTGTTGTAGGCTATGTGGGGATTATCTGACAAGGTACCATTTTAGTGGTAAAAACCTTACATACTAAATTGTTTGTAGGGCCAATATAAGTAAAACATTATAGCCTTTCCATAGGAGTATGTTTTTGTATTTTTCCAAAAAGAATACAAACAGCCAATAGCATTACATAAGTTATCCCCCTCACTGGGGAAAATTCAGGGAGGAAAAACGGGCAAGCACCGACCAGAGCTAAAAACTGGTTTTTCAGAAGACTAAATAGGACTAAGACTAAATGGTGTGTTATTAAAAAGACAGACTAAGACTAAATCAAAATATTCTGAACAAATTAACACTGCACCTGCATTCGGAGGCTTTGAAGCCACAGTCGAAAGGGACAATTGTTTACCGAGTGGGCAATGATAATTTCTGCTCTACACCTCACACAAAAGCTGATGAAAAACTATTTGAGTAGTGTGACAGTATAGGCAGGCAGCCATGTACATCACACACAATTTGTGCAGCATACTGCATTCTCATTTCATACAGGACTCATATTGCATCATAAAATAAATATTTAGAGTTTCAGCACATTACTAGACAGTATAGGCTATACTGTGTACATACATACTGACTGATGTTTGCTGCTGTTGAGTGAAATCCAATCAGGCAAAGATTTTATTCATGTCTGCTCGCAGATCAGTTGGTTTGTCAAGACAGACATAATTATGCTAATGGTGTGAGTACATGTAGTACGGTAGCACCATAGGTAAACATTTACTGGAAAGATAAGTCTTCTGAAAGAATATATATTCAAATATTTGTGCCACATTTTCACGATTTTTCAAAAATAGCAGACCTACAAGCTCGTAGCACGCCACTCGGTGGCACGCTATGAGCTTGTAGATCTGCTATTTTTCAATAGCTAAAGTATAACATAAAGGCTTAGTTAAAACACCAAAACGGGTTCCCGTCCAGAATGGGTTAAAAGCCAAGAATAAAAAGCAATTAGTGATTCATTTGTTTCGTTTTTTACTTATTTTTTGTTAAATCGATTGATTGTTTCGTTGTCTCTTGTTTCTTTTTGCAGCAGGGACCGACAGCCCCGTGGTCTCTCTGAAGAATGGCAGAGTTCGAGGAGAATATTCCACGGCGAAAGGAACCGAGAGGAGAGTGCAACAGTACCTGGGGATACCCTTCGCCCAGCCCCCCGTGGGGCCTCTCCGCTTTGCCGATCCCGTGGCCGAAGAGCCGTGGAAGGGGGAGAGGGATGGCACGCTGCAGCCCCCCATGTGAGACTGTTTGACCACTGTTTCCTCAAAAGACAAAAGTGAAATGAAATGAAATGATTACTATATTTACCCAGGGTATCTGGGCTAAGCTCAAGAACTTGTTTCCAGCCAGGCCCTGCTCATAGAACATTTCATCGTGGTGGTTCAATGCCTTGTTCAAGGGCACTTCAGCGGTGGTAATTTTAACGTGTCGGACCGCTGATTCGAACTGGCGACCTTCCGGTATCAAGACCGCTACGCAATCCGTTCGGCCACCGCTGCCACACAAAAGTATAAACTGACAAGACCATATGGCCAACCTCTCTTGTATTTCACTAGAATTTCGCGGGCCTTCGGCCCGCTCATCCCAGAGTTGCGTTGCCCCGCGTTGCGATACAGAAGTCCACAGATACAGAAGTCCACAGTGACACGCGTTGTATGCAGCTGTTTTGTGTTGCAGCGCGTGCGCGCGCGCGCGTGTAGTGTTGTTGTTATCCATATATGCGCCTCGGTTCGTCCCGTTTGTTCCACGCCAGGTGTCGACGCAGTCGTTTGTGCGATTGGCGTGTTTGCATTATTGTAACTGTGTAGGCATACCATATTCTGAATTACCAAAAAGGACACATGCGCGCGTGCATGTGGATGTGGATGTGCTCATGCGCGTGCACGTCGTGCACGTCGTGCATGTGCCGTGCGTGGGCGGTTCTGTTAAATTGAGATGTCAAAAGAATCTATAGCCTAACAATAAATGGATCAAATATGCTCTGTATTAGTTATGTATTTATTTAAAGCAGTGGCTGTGAAAGGTGTGATCCAGGGACCCTCATGGTTCCTTGAGGGGGTTCCAAATGGACCCATTATAGGTCTGTAACTGTGAGAGTGTAACACATGGACCCAAATGGACCCTTACAGGTCTGTAACTGTGAGAGTGTACAAATGTAACCAAATGGAGTGTTGTATAACTGTTAACTGTGAGACTGTAGAAATGGAATGAAATGGGACTGTTATGGGTCCATTTGGTTTGACTCTCAGAGTTATGGGGGTCCTTGAAATTAAGAAGTTTGAGAACCTGTATGCAATGGCTTATCTGTTGTAAAAAGAGAGACCAGCCTATTCTCCAAACCATCATATGTTATGCTTTGCTAGGTTGTACGAAATAATATTGGGTCATTATAATTTGCAGGACTCACCGCGCGCACAGCTGCCTTGTCTGTGTTGACATGACATGGGCTTGCAGGACAGAACTTGTATTTGTGACAGACACATAGTTCCTTTGCAGACAATACAATGTGCTTCTCATTGGTCAGTCACAAAGCTAAGAAAACAGCAGCCTACTTTTTCTGCATGTCAATGATGAGATAGTTCTCCGCTGTCTGTCTATCTGCAGACAGCGGAGCAGCCAGCGAGCCTTTCTCTGATCTGCGGTCGGGACCAGTGGTAGTGGTGTGAGCGTGCAGCGCATGCAGAGTTATGAAGAATACACATTCCGGGGTTCGGGCTGAAAGTCCACCTCTCACAGTGTTTTGCCACTACGAACCATTGAACGTGCATTGTAATACACATTGGTGTGAATGGTCTGTGAGCGTAGCGATACACTACAGGCGATACGTGTGAAACCCCGGACATTTGAAGGAATGTATAAAACCACCCGGACTGGCCGGACAGGCCCCCAGAAGAGGACGTATGGTAAACTGTGTATGTAATCGCGGCGCTGTCCATCCAAGTTAGAATGAGTGTGTGTGTGTGTGTGTGTGTGTGTGTGTGTGTGTGTGTGTGTGTGTGTGTGTGTGTGTGTGTGTGTGTGTGTGTGTGTCTGGCTGCCCTGTGTTTTGCAGCGTGGGGATCGCCATGTGAGGGGGCTAGCCAATAAGGGCCCTGTGTTGCATGTGGAGAATTCTGTAGGTTAGTGTGTGTGGTGCAGCCGAACGGGGTGGTGAGAACATGAGGGGGATGTAGCACAGCAATCGGTGACCCCTACATTAAGCTGTGTTGCTCCCAAGATGCAGTGCAAATGCGTGTTGTAAGCAACCGTAGCCAATGGGAAAACAGGATGCAGTGTTGCCAGGTGCGCGAATTGTAAGCGAGTTGTAAGTAGCGTGTTGAATGGCATTTTTTCTGGGCTTGTTTTCATAGACGTGGCAACAAATTAGGCGGGGGTGTCGGTGCTTGTGGCGTGTTTGTGTTTATTATTGATATTGATATTGTTTGCGAGTGTGGACGGGAGCCGGCTTTAGTGGCAGTGCGATGACAATTTTTACGCGGCTGGTGTCGAGTGTGGCCGTGCGGCGCGACATGAGGAGATAGCCGTGGATCGACGCGGAGGGTAAGGCTGTGTCGTGTTAGTGTGTTGTTGCAGTGTGTGTTGCAGCGTGTTGCAGCGTGTCAGTGACGTAGTAGCTGGTGCCTTTTGTTCCTGTGCGTGCTTTTGGGCACATGTTTTCAATTGTAATATAGGATGGCATTTCTTCTCTCTCTGTCTCTCTCACCGTGTCTTTCTCTCTCTCTCTCAATAATTGCGAACGCAGTGAGCATTTACTATGAGACCCAGCAGATCCTGTCTGTGTGTGTGTGTGTGTGTGTCACGCTGTAACACCACCCGCCCACCACCAGAGGGCGCAGCTGTATCACACACAAAAACACACACACACACATGCACGCGCACACACACGCACGCACGCACGCTCGCACGCACGCACGCACGCACGCACGCACGCACGCACGCATGCACGCACGCACGCACACACACACACAAAACTTAACTTAAAAAAAACTTAACTTAAAAAAAAAAAAAAACTTAAAAAGGAAAAACTTTAAAAGGAAAAACTTTAAAAAAAATTAACTTAAAAAAAAACTTAACTTAAAAAAAACCTTAAAAAATTACGTAATTTATTCTAATTGTTGTTTTTGCAATTTACGAGCTGCGTTCGCTTCCCGCGTTCGCGCGTCTTACTTGTATGTCTCCTATAGGTGTATCCAGGATCCATCTATGGCTGCGCAGGTCTCTCAGATCATGTCCATTGATTACAGCCCACCGAGGGTTTCAGAAGACTGCCTGTATCTGAGCGTATACAGTCCAGCGGAGGCAACAGCAGAAGACAAGCTACCTGTATGTTTCTGCACTTATATACATTTTATAATATCACTCGTCATTACAGACGCTCTTAATCCATTTAGGCCTGACCTCAAATTTAAAAATAAATCTTCTAAATCCGCCAGTTTTCTGAAATAAATGTTTTCACTATTTTAGTATTTTTCAAAAATAGCAGACCTACAAGCTCGTAGCGCGCCACTCGGTGGCGCGCTATGAGCTTGTAGATCTGCTATTTTTCAATAGCTAAATTATAACATAATGTTTAAAACACCAAAAGGGGTTCCCGCCCAAAATGGGAGAGCGATTTACAATAAGCAATATAACACAAGGTACATCAAATGCATCGAAATAGTCATCTATAGGATCATAAGTAAACTATATCATCTGTCAATGCCAGATCAATAATAAACATGCATCTATGACTATAGACTATAGACTATAGAAGATGTCAATGTATTCTTTCACTGCAATAATCTTGTCTGGTCTTGTCCTCTCAGTTTAGAGTTGCCAAATCAATACGATGTGTGTGCATTGGTATGTCAACTCTGAACCCTGTGTGCTCTGTTGTTGATGAGGTCATGGTGTGGATCCATGGAGGGGGCTTGATGCATGGTGCGGCATCTCAGTATGACGGCGCTCCATTGGCCGCTTACCATAACATGGTGGTGGTTCTCATCCAATATCGCCTTGGAATTCTGGGATTTTTGAGGTATGTTGTGTATATTTTAACAAAGGTATGTGCATATAAATGTTTATGTTCTCCTACGATTTAAAAATGTTTGAAGTTTACTGGTGTATAGAAAAGTACAACATCATAGAATTATTAGAAGAAGAACACAAAGAAAAATAATATATGCTGTAATCAATGGCTATAAGAAGTGGAACTAAAGGACCACACCACCCATTTTCAACATAGCTTAATTTAATTGCTTCTAAATACTCATTATAAGATGCTACCATTATTTTATGCCTACTCGGTCTGTGTCTCAGAGGAGGGTTGTGGATAGTTCCGAAACCTGCCTACCAATGACATCATTGGTAAGGAGTCAGTAATGAGCATGTGGTGTCAATGCTCTTCTCACTCAAAATGATTCTGAAAGATTCAAGAATCACGGCTAGTTGTTTCATAAGCAGAAGTTGAAGCAGATTTGTTTTATTTCTGTTAAAAGCACTGGAGATGAACACGCTCGGGGTAATTGGGGTTTCCTGGACCAAATAGCAGCACTTGTATGGGTCAAGGAGAATATTGAGATGTTTGGAGGAGACCCACAATCAGTCACCATAACTGGGGAGTCTGCGGGAGCCATCAGCGCATCCATGCTGGTAAAGCAAACAATTAAGGCATTGTATGACATTGTATAACTCAGTGGCCTTGTGGTTAGAGTGTCCGCCCGGAGACTGGGAGGTCGGGGTTCAATCCCCGGCTGGGTCATACCAAAGACTGTAAAAATGGGACCCAGTGCCTCCCTGCTTGACACTCAGCATCAAGGGTTGGATTGGGGGTAAGTCCCTGCGACATACTAGCGTCATGTCCAGGCCTCACGCTACAGAAACAGGAGATAGGCTCCTGCCCTATGGGCCTCATGGCTCAGCAAGGCTACTTACTACTACTACTATGACATTGTACGCCCAAGTGAACGTTGGAATTACCGTGTGAAGACATAAAGATATAACAATAAAAATAAATTCTCAAACTCAACTTTATTAGGATCTTCACGATTCAAGATGTTTATTGTCACACAGATGTACAAGTACATGCATTGTGAAACATTTAGGTTGGGTCTACATTAATACAATACACATAAATAAAATCAGTAAATAAATAACAATACTATCTAGCATATATGCCTAACGTATGTCAACTTAAATGGCTTTATGTGATGTTTACATTTTTACTTTTGCTCTAAACCAAAATATGGTTATGAATCATCATGTTTTATTTGCTATTATTCCTAATCTGTCATATAGGCTATTCATAATGTTGTCATGACAGCATGATATATAAATACGATCCATATTCTTTTCTTTCCAACAGACCCTGTCTCCACAAGCCAAGGGATTGTTTCACAAGGCTATTTTTCAAAGTGGAGTAGCAACACTTGGGACTTACACAACAAACAATCCTTTGGCGCAAGCCCAGGTATATTATATCGCTGGTAAAGGTAGTGTGAATTAACGCGAAACAATTAAATAAAATTGAACTATTTTAGAAAACGTAAAATGCCTTTTAATCCATCCTTCTAATAGCAAATAAGATGCAACACAATTTATAATGCAGTACTTTTGACTTCACGGTCACAGAACATGCCTTTCTACTTCAAAGATGAAGATGTGTGTGTGTGTGTGTGTGTGTGTGTGTGTGTGTGTGTGTGTGTGTGTGTGTGTGTGCACTCCTTTCATACCTTCCACACCCAGATTATTGGCAACCTGACTGAATGTGACTACAGCACTACAGAGGAACTGGTCAGATGTATGAGAGGGAAGAGTCAAGATGAGCTAGTCAATGCAACCAAAACGGTGGGTAGACATCTTCCCATCTTGTTTCCCAACTCGTATTGTTTTTCCAACTTCAGCCACAAGATGGCAGTCTAAGAACATCCTCAACCATTGAACTTAAATTACCAATACCTGAACTAGTGTTGTAGGCTAGTAAGGCTACACTATTTTATCAGTGGTGGAAAGTAACTAAGTACATTTAGCTACTCAAGGACTGTACATGAGTAAGGTACTTTTTCTTTAGAGGGGTATTTCCAATTCCCAATACTTTTACTTCTACTCCACTACATATCGGATTCAAATATTGTACTTTTACTCCACTACATTTATTTGAAAACAGTTATTTGTATATTTTGATTATTATTATTACAAAACATACATTAACCACTTCGGACATTTTGAAAATCGCCGATCTACAAACTCAAAATGCGTTGTGATGCATTGTGAGCTTGTAAATCGCCTTTTAATTTTAAAATTATTTTTATACATTTGGAAACTTGAAACGGAACATTCTGCATAATGAGTATAATGTAATCCTGGGCGCTACACTTCCTCTGCCAACCTGGGGGGGGCAGCGGACTGACCTCATGCCTCCTTCTATGCATGAGGAGTCCAAGCGGCTTCTTTTCACCTGACAGGGGAGAGTTTCCCTGGCCGGACGTAGCGCGTGGAAGGGACACGTTATTCCGACCAGTTCCTTTCCCCTCCATCAGGCGCCCCGGCTGGCCAGGGGGAGGTAGTTTTAGAGACCAGGATTACTGCATGTTTTTTGTGAGGGTACCTACCCTAGGGGACACGGCGAGAACATGCAAACTCCGCACAGAAAGGCCCTTTCTCCAACCCCGCCTCGGGTATGGGCACTGATGACGCGGAGGAGGGAACACGCCCCCAGCGCCCACAGCGTCCCCAGCGGGAATCGAACCCAGGACCTTCTAGCTGTGAGGCGACAGCACTACCGACTGTGCCACCGTGCCCCACCATTCTTTTCTACTCAGTCTGTGTCTCATAGGAGGGCTGTGGGCAGTTCAGAAACCCGTCCACATTTTTTTTTTTAAACTTTTTACAAAATTATGTTTAGATTTTTATTATCGTGAGAACGATGGCGTCCATTTTCGCATTGCAACTTTTCAGGAATAGAAAGCCTGCCGTTTATATTAGCTAATTGCTTGGATTCCCCATTGATGATGTCACTGGTGGACAGGTTTCTGAACTGCCCACAGCCCTTCTACGAGACACAGACCGAGTAGAAATAAATGGTGCCATTTTAAATCATGATTTTTACTGAGGACCTATTATATGAAGATGGGTTGAAAAGTGGTGAAGTGGTCCTTTAAGTAAAAATTGTGAGTAGCCTATTCTTTCCTAACCTGATTCCGCCAGATAACTCTTTCCACCACTGCCTATTAATGAGGTTGGCCATTGTGTTCAGATGAAGGTCTATCTGGGAGCAGCAGTGGATGGCGTGTTTCTGACAGAATCTGCTGAGGAACTCCTGAAGAAGAAGGAGGTGGTGAAGGTCCCTGTCATGATGGGTGTGACCGACCATGAGTTTGGATGGATCTTGCCTCAGGTGTGAAGCTCTCAGATCGATCATTTGTGGTGCAAATATCTCGACAATACATAATACGACGAGTTATTTCTTTCTCAGTTAAGTAGCCCATGTATTACATGTAACTCATTAAAGGTATATTCAGTGATTTGATTTAATTCAAATATCACTTATTTTTTATTTTTTTCTGGATAATCCTCCCTACTATAGAGTGTGCTGACCATAAGGAGTTCCTCCCTGTCCCCAGTGAGCCCCTGGGGTCAAAAAACCCTAGTTTCAGTTTTGGTGGCGGGTGGCAAAACCTTCATCCAATCAGGATGAGTGGGGCCTTCCTCCAATCATGATCGAGTGGGGGCGGGCCTTGGTGCACATGCTGTTGGCCTGTTGCACTTCCCCCCACTGTAGAGCGTGCATGTGCACATTTTGTTACCGGGGCAGACTGGGTGGTTTTCCAAATCACCCAAATCACTGAATGCTCCTTTAAATACCCTATAAGGGCATTTGATTTTACAGGACCAAAAGAAAAGACCCAAATACAGTACAGTATCATACAATTTTGGGTCTTTTTTTTGGGTCCTGTGATGTTCCTTATGTGCCACAAAAGTCATAAGACTATAAGGAATTTTTAACACGAATGGGCAGTGTATTTTTCCCCAAAACAGCAGGCCCGGATGTAACCTTTCCCACTGGGGGGGGGGGCAGAAAAAATGGTATGGGGGCTGCTTTGCGGCGTGG
The DNA here is from genome assembly GCF_951216825.1 of Electrona antarctica. NCBI lineage: Eukaryota > Metazoa > Chordata > Actinopteri > Myctophiformes > Myctophidae > Electrona > Electrona antarctica. The sequence goes on from NC_136810.1 coordinate 51,586,343, forward strand.
GCGGAACAAAATTGGGAGGTTAAATCCCCCAAAACCCCCGAAATGCATAGAAAACGATGTATTTTACCACAGTTATACCTATAACACACAATCATCTATCATCCATCTATTTTATTTATTTATTTATGTTTCTTTAGTTGTGAGCCACAAGATTTGTATCTTGTACAGGGCTTATATTAAGCAAGTAAGCATCAATCAGTTATCTGCTTTTCTGTGAAAGCCCTAACAAATGCTTCCTTTTAAGTTAACATATTTGGATTTTACCAGAAAGATAACGCCATAAATCACTCACAGTGATTTCAACACTTGTCAGTCACTTGGCACTAGGCTAGCAGCACACAGCAATGACAGCATGCATGCATTGTCAGGGAGCGTGTGAAATACACAACACAAACGTAGCACATTTTTGTTTTATTTGTGTTTCTTGTTGAGCCTTGTTGTGTCTTGAAATGAGCAGGGAATTTATATTTTGCAAGTTGTAGGAGGGACTCATGCAAAAAGCAGGTCTGACTCGGAGAATTTTCTTTTTTGAATGATGAAATGGTGTTGGTTTGGTGGTGGTGCGACAGTTGTAGTTAGTAGTGTAGTGTTTCAAATAGTAAGTAATATAAGCACTTTAATTTGAAATATCTTTGGAATTTGGGATTTTTGCATGCCATCATGTTTGGTGGGGCGGTCAGGGCATTTAGGGGGGCATTGCCCCCCCGTGCCCATGCCTATATCCGGCCCTGCACAACAGTGACTTCACTGTTGAGATGCTTGTAATAATCCCACCCACCAAGCAGCCCACCAAGGAGAGAGTGTTTGAGGAGAGGATTGCTCATCCGAAATGCCTGTTGAGGATTTTGTTTTAATTTCCCTGTTTCTCTCTCATTTTAGACTTTTGCCCCACCTGGCTGGCAGGACGGTATGAGCAGAGACTCAGTGCTAGCAGTCATGAACCTTTTCAACCCTTCTGGGGTGAGTGCCATGGATGTTTACGTGGATGAAAATAAGTACAATAAATGTTATGACAACCACAGAATAAACCTGATTACAACTAGAAAGGTGCAATTAATGGAAACTGCAAGTGTGGCTGCAGTGACGCGAGTAGCGAGGAATCGACCGGGAACTAAATTCCGTCTTACCATTTATATTATATATTGTGATGTAATGTGAAGTGACAACAGCATGATCAAAAGCTTCATTTCTGCTGTGCAAAAGTTAACAAAAAGCGGGTTTACTTTGTTGGCAAAAAAAAACCCTGACCGAGAACAATAGTGTTAGTGTGTTGCCTATAGCAACCACGCTAATTTATCAAGACACTTGGGGGAAATCGTAATTTCATTCACCACCACTCTGTTAAAGTGTGAAAAAAGTTATCCTCTTTTTACAGGCCCCTGCTGTTAACGCCATGATAGCAGATGAATACCTGAAAGATGCCAAGACTCCAGAAGACATCAGAGATGGCTTCACTGAGCTAATCGGAGACATGCTGATGGTTCTACCTGTAGTCAAAGCAGCTGGCTACCACAGAGGTCAGTTCCCTCTTGTCAGAAGGCCCTATATGGGTATGTCATTCATTCCGCGTGAAAATTGACAAAAATTGTCTAAAACTGAAAAAAGGTAAATGGCAAAAAACAATAACTGATCGCTTGTAGATCTTCTATTTTTGAGGGGTCCTAGCCAATCCAATGTCTGGCTTTCAGACATGACGTCATGTGGCAGCCAAGTCTATGGACCTTTAATGTTTGTCTTATTCATGCACCCCCAAAAATCAGCATGCCCTGTGTTGCATCATGTGGCAGCCAGGTCTATGGACTTTTTGTGCCTATAAAATTGCTCAAAGCTCTATTGCTGGTTGCTTAGGTTAGATTCTAACCGACAGTCGGACACAAGGTGTATGTGATTGGACGGCGCAACAATGTAATGTGAACAACAGTGACCAGGTTGAAGTTCACGTCTTCAACACAGTGTCTTTGCGCTGGCGGAAGTTGACCCCAGTGACACCTGGAAGAGAACCTCACCTTGAGATTTCCTCCATGCGTGAGGGCCACACAGCTGTGCTGATTGAAGATGTCATCTACATATGGGGAGTTTATCCTTACTCGAATGTCTTTTATGCATTTGATGTCGACGCCCACAGTTGGTTCAAACCACAGGTTTCTGGGATTGTTCCAGAGGGGAGGAGGAACCACACAGCCTGTGTCTTTGGGAAGGTCATGTATATTCATGGAGGAAAGACAAAGAGTAGACTCACAAATGACATGTACAAGTTTGACACCAACACAATGGTCTGGACTTTAATTAACATCAGAGGAACTCCACCACCTGCTTCAAACGGTCACTCTGCCACCATCATCGGGACAAAGATGTTTGTATTTGGGGGCTGGGGGGGTCAGCACTACAACACCATCAGAGTCTTTGACACAGAGACCAACCATTGGCTGAACACAGCTTCTGCACAGCTCCTTCCAGAAGGATGCAGGGATCATTCAGCCTTTACCTACAATGGAGAGCTGTACATATTTGGTGGCTGGAACGGTAACAAGTTCCTCAATGATCTGTGGAAATTCAGTCCAGAGACCTCCTCCTGGAAGAAGGTTGAGCGCAACGGGGAAAGGACCGTTTCCGACATCTTGTACTGTATGTGCTGTTGCATGATTGGAGATCGTATCATGCTCTTTGGAGGAATCAAAACAACATATGACCTTTATGTCTTTAATTAGACTTCAGTCCTAGCCTCAAGACATTATGTAAGCTAGCAGTTATTCAGTATACGTAGCAGTAAGACCTCACACACATCAGGTGGGAACTGGCAGCCATGACTACCAACAGCAACAACTGGAACAAATAACGTGAGTGTTCTCACTGGATGCTGAAGATCTTCATATACTGGAAACACATGAGCAGCCATAGCTGAATGGGTAGAGAGGCCGCTTGGGAAAATCAGGGTTCCATTCCTGACCCCTGCTATGTGTCAAGGTGTCCTTGAGCAAGACACTTAGCCCCTAAATGCAAGACACTTGGTCATAAGTAACACTTTAAGCTGAGATGTAAAAGATAATTCTGTGTACAAATTCCAAAACATGTGATTCAAAAGAGTTCTAAAAAAATATTTAAAGTAAAAAAATAAATAAACATATCTTTTGTAGAAGGCTTCAGATGTAGAGTTGCTGGCCAATATTGATGACATCAGGGATCTCCATATATGGGCATTCCCAAATATGGGCTTAATATTGATGACATCAGGGATCTCCATCCCTGATGATGTCACGTGATGTCACGTGATGTCACAAGGTAAAGTCATGCCTGGGGTGACCAACCAACCAACTGACAGGAAATGCACAATTTCATCAAGTACTAAATGCGACCAGCATTCGCAATCAAACCCATGCTAAACATACTTTATGCAAATTGACAGTCCTTAAATGCATGGCCAGCAGTGGGTGCATTTTGTATTTCCCTGATTGAACCATCCCTTCTCTATATCCTCTGTTGAAAAAGATCTGCTTTGTTCTATTGTGTCCATCTCATTAGATGCTGGTGCACCAGTGTACTTGTATGAGTTTGTACACCGTCCCGAGATGCACAAGTTGACAAGACCCAGTTTTGTGAAGGCAGATCATGCTGATGATGTTGGGTTCATGTTTGGGGCATGTTTTTGGAATGGCCATATCAAACTCATAGGTAGGTATCAGTGTAAGGTTCCTGTGACTTCAATATAATGTTCTGTTATTGTATTAGTTTAGGAACCATGGTTATGACTATTGCTCGCCATAATAAGTGCTGAATTACTGTGGCTATTGTCAAACCTTTGTTTTTGTTCTGTGCTGTATAGTGTATACCCCAGTTTGGAGAAATAATAATTTTCCAGAATTACATGTAACATGAATAGAAAAGGACATTCTGGAAAATATTGTTTTTGTAGCCTCATGACTTTGCTATTATATTTGCCAGTATAGGCCAAATAATTATTGATGTCTTTCAGTGGTTTCTAATGTGTGTACCATTTTAGGCACAGTCACCAAGGACGAAGAAGAGCTATGTAAAACCATGATGGCATACTGGGCCAATTTTGCACGGACTGGGTGAGTGTAGGCTCTGAGAGGTGCAGTACCAACAAGAATACCGCATTGTGAGCTACAGTATCTGATATACCTCGTTGACAGATTCAGGGCTAAATTAGCCATTGGGCCAATGGGGCCGTGGTCCAGGGGCCCTTGGCTCCCAGGGGCCCTTCAGGGAAAATGTAATGCTCTGTAATGGGTTTTAGCTCCTGGGGACCTTCATTGGCCATTGATTTTGTTACATTTAGGTAAAAAAATGGATAAAAACACAAAATAACTGGAAAATTATGCACGCACGCGCACTAGGGGGCCCCCAAAACATTTACCGGCCCAGGGGCCCTTGTGGGGGTTAATCCGTCCCTGGACAGATTGATTAGTGCAATCATTGAATTTAGTATGAGGGCTGATTCGCTTGCCTGGTCAGTCACTGGAGGCTGCCAAACATAACAGCATTCATTGATTCAGTTCAGTTTTCTTGCAATACATTACCGTAGCGGTATCTGTAATCAATGATTTCACTTATAATGTTCATATAGTAGCTTTTACTACAGATAATTGACTCATTGATAATTGCCACTTTGTTTTTGGTTGTATTGTTACCACAATTATACATTTCAATACCTTATTGATTAGTTAAATCTATATCTTCAGCTCTCCTAATGGTCCTGGGCTGGTGCAGTGGCCATTGTACGATGATCAGAAGTACGAGTACATGGAACTTGGGCTGACGCAGACGGTTCGACAGAAACTGAAGAAGGACAGGGTCCATTTTGCTACAGTCACCCTTCCTGAGAGGATGAGAAGCTTGTATGCAGCAGCAACCAACGCTGGGAAGTGATCACATGACGGCTGCGATATTAGGTCAACATGCAGCCTGATCCCGTGAAAGAGTTTTTGTTGTCCCCCTTGCTGTACGTAATAGCTGGTAATGTCAAAGGTGGTGTGTAGGCTAAATGATATTTTCTGGTTGCTCTGTATTCAGATAATCGTTGCTAGAGTGTTTGTTCAATGACAGTGGTATATATGCAGTGCCTCCCCAGCTCTTTATTAACAGAAAATACATTTTCGGGTGGGTTAGGTTGCTAATTTCATCTAATGCAGGAGAGTACCTATTTATCAGCTTCCTTTTTATAGTGTCAAATGTGTCTGCTACTCTGCTCATTCCTTTATGTCATCACTGTCTTACAAGTTCACTTGTTTATTTTGTATCATGTATGAGTTCACTCTATTGATTGTAATCTATTGATTGCATGGGATGAGGAGAGTGTGGAAATCAGATATGGGAGAAGACCTTAAGAGGCGGCTGTTCATAGTATGCTGTATGTGGCCGACTCTAGACATGGACCCTCACAGTACAACAGGAAAAAGCCCTGGATGGCCGTCTACACAAGAATGCTACGAATGGCACTAGGTGTCACATGGACGGACCACATCAGAAATGTGGACCTCTATGGGGACCTACTACCACGGGTCACGGACAAAGTCAGAGAGAGAAGGATGAGGCTGGCAGTGGCAGGGCACTGCGTCAGGCACACAGAACTTGAGGCAAGTTAAATTGACTCTATGGGAGCCGACCCAGGGCAAAGCCAGGAGGGGAAAGATCACCTACCACCTATGTAGACAAGACATACTGCGGCTTGACAGCTTAGCTAATAACACTGCAGAGCTCAAGAAGCTGATGTTAGATAGGAAATTGTGGAAGGCAGCAATCCAGGAATCCCGAGTTGGTGTTGGCTATAGACCTCTCTCTCGCAGTAACTATAGCTATTGATTGTATAAAAATGGTATCCTGACCTGAAAATGCATTTTCTGTTTGCTAAAGAGCATGAGAGACAGGGAAACCCCTGTTACAGAACAAGCACTCTATATTAGCAATGATTGCAATTGATTCATCATTTTATAGAGATATTTAACACATATTTTAACATTGTTTTTAAAACAACAGATCACTTACTAGTACATACTATATCCTTGTGGCTAGTGTTTATTCTTAGAGGGACTGTTATTTGGTTCCAGCCCAGAATCATAGTCCCAGATGGCAAGCACACACACACACACACACGCGCGTATGCATGCACGCACACACGCACGCACGCACAACCACGCATGCACGCACGCACGCACGCGCACACACAACCACGACCGTGGCTTTAGTCCAATTAGTCTTGAAATAGTTACATTTTTATAGATGTCTCTTCTAAATAATTTAGATGATTCGTTGCTTTTGGTCAATTCTTGTATAATAATAATAATACACTGCAAAAGATATTGTTAGTTGTCTGTGTGTCTTTCTTGAACATATTTGTTTGGAGTGTGTGTGTGGGTGTGTGTGTGTGTGTGTGTGTGTGTGTGTGTGCGTGCGAGCGTGTGTGTGTGTGGACGAGGGGGAATATTGGCCACAATAGCCCACAATAACATATTTTGTATCTAGTTTATTTCTATACAACAAACATAATTATCAGAGCTTTTTGCGAATTCATTATTTTCCATTTATGCTAGGTAAATTAATCATAATAGCTAATGACTATAGGGTCAGATTTGTTCTAAATAGCTTGATTGATTGATTGATTGATTGATTGATTGAATACTTTAAGTATGCAAGGACAGGCACATGCAGGGTACAGTAGGCCTACAATATAAGGTCTGCTAAAAGGATCATGAAACCAGAAAAGCCTTTCGGTTGGTTTCCATTGGTGTCCTCCTCAGAATCACATGCTCAATTCATCGAAAAATCATTCTTATAATAAGCCCAGATACATAATTTGCCTTCAAATGCAGACTAGCGAGAATTGCTCTCAGTCTGGACATTCTGTACATTCGGGCTTGCCCCCACCATCATCAATAAATCCATGTTGCAGTCTAGCAGAGATGCTTGCTCATAGGCAGTCTTGTTTGTCGACGTCATTGGGTTCCCCCTGTCTGCCAGCCTGCACCACGTTTAGCCAAACGGAGCATGCGCACTTCATGCCTACAGTACCAGAGCAGAGCTTACGACGCACACACACAATACAGAGAAGACCAGCCCCTCTATTGCTGCTACCTCGGAGGGACCTTCCATGTACGTACAGCTGTTATTTACACAAATATATTAATACGTTGTAGCCTACGGTATTTGTTTTGATGATGTGCTGTTGCATTTTGTTTATTTTAAAGAGCGAACCTGGCCAAAGAAAGCATTTAGGTCCATGATTCCTTGATTCGCATTTAACTTGTCCCCCGGGGGTGTTCATACATCAACATGTAAATCCTTGTCAGACGGGGGTCGTGACGTGTTGATGAATGTTGTTTTCAGGCAAGCGCTGCTTTCGGACTACCCACACCACACGGACATGATGGGGACAACCCGTTTTTATCATGGAACTGTTGCGATGCTATATTTTGGCCATGCCATAGCCTACCTGCTTAACATTACAGGAAACGTCAGCCTTTTTTTGCCCTGTTTATTCAGTGCTGTTTCCTGATAGGAAAGCTGTCAAGTGCGCACGTACTAGTGCAGTCTGCGCTGCATAGTGCAGAGCAGCAGTTTGTTATAGCCAGGACGCCAGTATGTTCAGCACATTATATTAATGATAATAATAAACTTTATTTATAGCAGCACCTTTCATACATAAAAGGCAACCCAAAGTGCTTCACATAAAACAAACTAGAAAAAGTGCCCTGTGTGTGTGTGTGTGTGTGTGTGTGTGTGTGTGTGTGTGTGTGTGTGTGTGTGTGTGTGTGTGAGACGCGGCTTGGCCTGTTGTAGCGCCACCATGAGGCTGATTTGAGGCTGACATTTCTTCCTCAGCCTAGTGGGAATATGCATGCACAGTTTCACCGCGATTGGACGCTGTGTTGAGTAGTTGTGGCGATTTGTACAAAACGGGTACAAAGCGGGCTACTCCTGAAAAGTTTAGAAGCCAATCTTAGGCAATGAAGGTGGATTATGAGAAATCAAACAAACCCGTCTTGATCACATGACTATGGAGAGCATGTGTACCGATTTGCGTGAAATTTTGATAAAATCTGAAGGAGTAATATTAGAAAATGTGTTTTACATATGTCGGCCTCCTGGTGGCGCTATAAAGAGCAGATGTGAAAAATTCCAGGCAAAGGTTTTTCCTTGGCTTCTAGGGAGTGTGCATACAAAGTTTTAGACAGATCTGTGCAGTTGGAGGTAAAAACACTTTTCGGCCAGTTATAGCGCCACCATGAGGCTGAGTTGAAAATGTTCACGTGGCATTTCTTCCTCGGCCTAGTGGGAATGTGCGTGCACAATTTCACGGAAATCACACGATGTGTTCATGATTTGCAGTATCTTGTTTGAAACTGAGCACTCCTGCGAACTTTGGAAGCCAATCTTAGCCAATCAGGATGGAGTCTGAGAAATCTGAAAGACCCGTTTGGTTGAATGGCTCTAGAGAGACTGTGTACCAATTTGCGTGATGTTTCGACAAAATCTGTAGGTGTACTGTCCAAAAACTTGCACAAAGCGGCCTCCTGGTGGCGCTATAACCAGCCGTTCTGGAAATACTGGGGCAGAGGTTCATCGTTGGCATCCAGGGAGTGTGTGTGCAAAATTTGGCATCGACCGGGTTAACGGTGCCGGAGATTAGCTGTTCACAGACGGACGGACACACGGACGGACGGACGGACGGACGGAGTGCAAAACATACTCTCTCCCCATGCCTTCGGCCTGGTGGAGACAATAACAAGCAGCGGAATGCCAGAGAAATACAAGAAAGAAAATAAATGTATACAAATTAACAAATCAAAATAGCAATACATAAAGTAAAATGTCATGGGCAAATGGGTAATTACTACTACTACTACAATAAAAATGAATCATAAATAAATATAAGAAGAAGAAGAATATAATTTACAGGTGTATTTGGATTGTGGTTATGGATTTTGTTTTTTATTAAATATAAAAATAAATGGGATATTATTAGGCTTTCATTAGAAGGCTTCAATAGGACATTGCTTAGTCTACACGTGGTTTTGATTGGCATTTATATGCCTGTGTTTTTGCTGTTATCTGGAATTGCACATTGAGGACAACTTCCTTTACAGTTGTTTTTAATAAGGTCCATAATTACTACATAACTCTGCTGGCATTCTTTTGACATTTTTGGTCTGCGACACTGTCAGTGACAATAATCTGATACTTTGTTGTGTTCCCAAAACGTACAGTAGGTCTATTCTGGGAAACGTACATTCTCAGAGGAAAGGAACTTATAAAGTAGAAGTGTTCACAGAGTAATTGACACATTTTCAACGAAAATAGATAATAACATGTTGGAAAAAACACACAATACAATCCTGGAATATTGGAAATTAAATCCTATCCATGGCAACGCATTGAGTTACATGGGACCGTGTTTTTTGTATAGGTGTCTCTGGTAACACAACTGGCCAAACACACTCACATAAACAAACACACTTACCGGTATGTACATAATAATACTACCGTAATAATATCTCTCTCTGTGTCTGTCTCTCCCTCTCTTCCTCTATAAGACACATTCTGAACTATAGCATCAGTCTAGCCATTGTGTGGGTCATGTCATGTGAGGTGAAGAGAATTTAGTCAATTTAGCACTCAGCCATAATACTGACCAGACACAACTAATCACATTTCCACACGCGTTATCTGCCATCAGCCACTTCTGCCTGTCACATCGCCAATGACCAGTGTGTAAGGTGAAGTTACACAGTTCATTCATACAGTATATATACCACTCTTTTTTTAAAGATTTGTTTTTGGCTTTTCTGCCTTTTATTGATAGTATCAAGTGAAGATAGACAGGAAAGAGGGGGAGAGACACGCAGCAAGGGTCGTCATGAAAGGGACTCGAACACGCAACACGCTGTCAGGCCAAGGCCAACAGTGGGCCTATGTGGCATGCGCCTGGACCACTAGGCCAGCAGGCGCCCCATATATACCACTCTTTTGCACAGCGGTGATCTATACTTGCACTGAGTAGTAGTAGGCCTATAGGCCTAGACTAGGCCGCCTAGTGGTACTGTATGTTTGCATTTTGTGATCACATTTGACAGTGGACAAAACATTATGACTACAGAAGAGAGATGCTGAGGGCAGACCAGGTATCAACATGATACTTCATCTAAACCCTCCCTATGTCCTAGTTTGTAGTTGGCCTGAAAGAGCCCAGCCCACCTCAGCTATGGATCGTAGGACGAGGACGACATTCCATCGCTTTGGACACTCGTTATCACAGGATACTGACAGGCCGCCTGGTGTTGAAGACTAGTAGAACTTGGGGAGAAATGGGTGTTGAAGACTAGTAGAACTTGAAAAATCACACCCGTGTGAAGTGAGTGGTGCAACTTTGTGTGGGGGTCCTCGGGGGGGACAGTTAATATGTGCAGTTAATATGTGCGTGTGTGTTTGTGTGTGTGTTAGGTTGCGCACAGGTGGTGAAAAACAACCATGCTGTTTTCGTGCTCAGACGCACCCAGCCACCCACCCAGCCACCCACCCACACACATAGTTCCGTAAGGGAGTGGTTGCACCACTCAAAAAAGAAAAGAAAAAGAGTGTCTAAGAAGCCACTAGTATATATTTTTATCTACAGTACCCTCTGCAAATTAGTGGAGGAACTAGGAGATGGTTTCAGTGATCAGGAGGAGACAGAAGTCCAAACGTCTATGAAAATACTGAACTACATACCGTCTCAAATTACAGTAAGGCACATACTGGATTAGTGAGCACTTCAGTGGAATTATCGGTTCCTTCTTCCTTGACTTCCTCGTTCTTATTTCAAGCTTTGGAATGTTAAAGAGAATGAGGAAAAGGAGCGGTGAAGAGGGTTTTCCAAAGCATCTGGTCTGGAAGGTCCAAGCTCTGAATTGATATTCATTCACAGCGTACAGTATTGGAAGTTTGGAACCATTCTGGTATGTGCAAATAGTTGGAATAGGCTCTGTGCATACTGTAACTGTAGTTCTTGGTATCAATAGGGTGGCATTCATTTCTAATGGCTTAATTTGATTGGCTCGACAGCAGATTTCAAACAGAAACTACAGCAGACTCATAGAATTGCATTTACAGTACATTGCTTTTTGCTTGGACTGAGACAGAGCTGAGAGCTTGTTCCAATGGCTTATTTATGTGTTGCGTTTTTCAGCCTGAAAACATGTTATTTTCAACAAGCGATACTGTCTTATGTCATAGGGATAACCGTTTTAAACCCTATCTGCTCCAGTGACTGCATGGGGTTCCCCGGTGCTCTATGCTAGGTCCAGTAGTATTTCCCTCTACACCAAATCTTTTTGCTTGTGAGCTAAGCTTGTAGATCTATTTTCAGCAAATTATGTTCACCACAGAATAGGGACACTAGGGTTGATGTGGTTAACCCATTTTTGGCGGGAACCCCTTTTGGTGTTTTAAACATTATGTTATAATTTAGCTATTGAAAAATAGCAGATCTACAAGCTCATAGCGCGCCACCGAGTGGCGCGCTACGAGCTTGTAGATCTGCTATTTTTGAAAAATCGAAGAACGACTGACATAGAAACATAGCTTTTTCAGAAAACTGTCAGGATGTAGAAGACATTTTTAGAATCTGATCTCAGGTCAAAATGGGTTTTAAGTAGCAATCTGGCTCTCCTAACTTGTAATGTTGCTTAGCCTGATGATCGTGTGGGACATGGTCTGTGTGTAGACTAGCGTGATGAATATTATTTCCTGGAGGGGAAATAAGACAGGGGTTGCATAACCAACCAAGCTGGCTTCTATGTGTGAATCGTGCCAAGTGTTCCCTGCATGAAAGGAGAGAGGGCAACGTTACCTACACAGCGTACCTTATGCTGCTATCACACACAGCTGGTGCCAACAACAACACCACCGGGAGCTTTTATTGCATTAGAAGAACACTTTGTTGCAGTCGTGTCGTGGCAGTACGTGCTGTTGTTCGTTTCGGCCCTAGAGGGTCTGATGAATGGCTGTGATTGCGACGTGGAAGAGGGCAGAAGTGTGACAATTCATGTTTAGTGTTTCTCCATGACAGGATATGTCGTTACATTAGGCCACTGTGGGCAGTGTGCTATACAGTATGCAGTATATTGGTGCTGCACGATTCCTGCTCAAATGTGAATCTCGATTTTTGAGTGGTGCAACCACTCCAAGGAACAGCAATGTCCGTGTTAACCTATGTATGTGTGTGACTATGAGTACCAGTAGGGGCAAAAGTGGTGCTGTTGTGCCAGAAACAGAGAGAGAGAGAGATAGTGCTGCACTGTTGCCTGCTAATGAGAGAGAGAGAGGGGGGGGGGGGGGAGAGGGGAGTTGCACCACTCAGTTCACACGGGTGTGATTTTTTATAGAGGGACAGACAGTAGGCTGACAGGAAATGGGGAGAGAGATGGGGGAGTGACATGCAGTAAAGGCCGTCGGGATCGTCGAACCCTGCCAGGCACACTGCCAGACTGGATTACCAGCCAAGGTGCCTGGACCGCTCTGAGCCACGGCCCAGGCCCGATTCTCATTTTTTTCCATGAAAATATTTATTGTCTTTAGTCTGTAGTTGCTGAACATTAATACATAAAAGATGTGGCACCTAGAGCCAACTGCTGCGGCTTTAAATAGACAACATCAAAGTGCTTGCCTTATCTTAAAGTCTCTCTCTCTTGTAGCAAAAATATAAGAGTAACTAAAATGAATTGGTCAGCCAGGTAGTGCTGCCCGATTCCGGCTCAAATTTAGAAATGAGATCGCATAGGTGTCTGAATCTAGATCGCAGAATCTTTTTTCGATTAATCGTGCAGCACTACAGTATATTCTCGACTCTCTGTCTCAATGAGCTTATCTTAACCACATTCTTTTTTTTAATGTTTTTTTTTGTGGCTTTCGCCTTTATTTTATTTATTTTTTAATGGAGGGACAGACAGTAGGCGGGGGGGTGACATGCAGTAAAGGCCGTCGGGATCGGGAGTCGAACCCGCGGCACACTGCCAGACTGGATTACCAGCCAAGGTGCCTGGACCGCTGAGCCACGGCCCAGTGCCTTAACCACATTCTATATTAAATCATATGATGGTGTTAATAGCTTGTATATTTGCTATTTTTTTGCACATGCCCAAAATAGAGTTAGACGGTGCCAGATTGAAAGTGGTAAAGAAACCCTGCCAAGGCTTTCAATTTCCTACCAATGATGATGATGATGATGATGATTTCAGTGATGGAAGCTCCTCCCCCTGCGCATATTCCCTAGGGCCTAGAGGGGAGAGTGGGGGCGGGATGGAACAGGAGGTGTGTGTGTGTGTGCGTGCGTGTGTGCACGCGCGCGCGTGTGTGTGTGTGTGGAGGTGGGGGTGTGTGTGTGTGTGTGTGCGTGTGGCTGTGTGGAGGTGCGTGTGTGTGTGGCTGTGTGGGGGTGTGGGCCCGGGGGCTAACCCTCTGCTCATGGAACCAGAAATACTGCAGCCTGCCTGTGCACAATGACTGATGGAACATCAAGATTTACTGAGCACAATTTCCTTGGTGTGTGTGCGTGTGCGTGTGTGTGTGTGTGCAGGCGTGCATATGAGTACATTTGTACATGTACATGCAGACTCCAGTTAGTGTGGGTTGGACAGTACACATTACTCAGGCCAATGGCTTCACTGGTCAGTGGAAGATCGTGCCATCGCCTTTTGCAGTATTATAGGACATTGGGACTGCTTGCAGCCTGGTTGTTCTCAGCTCAGGCCATTCACACCCACTCTGCTTCCTGTGAACATGTGTAGAGGATGACAAATCTAACTCGACGGTATGTTAGAGGATGACAAATCTAACTCGACGGTATGTTAGAGGATGTGTGTGTGTGTGTCTGTGTGTGTGTGTGTGTGTGTGTGTGTGTGTGTGTGTGTGTGTGTGTGTGTGTGTGTGTGTGTGTGTGTGTGTGTGTGTGTGTGTGTGTGTGTGTGTGTGTGTGTGTGTGTGTGTGTGTGTGTGTGTGTGTGTGTGTGTGTGTGCGCAACGGTATGTCGTCCCTCATTATTATATAACATGTCCAGTGTTATGGTCTCCATCCATGGATGCAGTGGTCCAAGCATAGGCCAGAGGGACGGTGTGCACGCATGTGCATAAGCATGTGTGTGAACCATAGATGAGAAAGATGAGACAAAATATGGAAATAGAGGGCATTATACTGGTGGTGAGGTATATAGTTAAAGTTTAAGGGCCCCAGACGGAGATCACCGTCAAGTTCAAGTGCACGGTCAGTTGCCCGAGACGGAGATTGATAAAAACGACGGAGATTAATGATATCAAAACCGGTCGCATCGCTCCACAGCCTAGGAGCGCTTGTTGCCCAATCCTCGGTGTTGCACAACAGTGACACGTCATCGAAAATGTTCCCTGCCTGTTTAGCGGACGACAACGGAAATCTTAAAACGTTCATAACTCGCGATCTAAATCATCCCGTCTAATTATGAAAAAAAGATCCTGTGTTAGACGGCGCTCCGCGGTCCAGTCGCTAGTCGCGATAGATTTATTCTTACCTCCCGTTGTTGTCGATCGACTCTAGAGTGGCGTGGCTATTGTTAGCTGCTACACAGACATTCACAACAACTTCCGGTCCGCCGGTAAAAGTGGTCCGGGCGCTATAAACGATGGGCACATTTTATTAATGGATTAAATAGGGCCGAGCCCTCAAGGTGTTAATCTGAGCAAGGTAGAAATCTGTGCGTGCGTGCGTGCGTGCGTGCGTGCGTGCGTGAGTGCGTGCGTGCGTACGTGCAGCCAATGGTTTTGGAACACCAAACAATGTCCCCTGATAGAGGGCCTGAAGCAGATTAGCTCAAGGACAGAGAGAGAGAGAGAGAGAGCAGCATTAAACTGAGAGGCCTGCAGGATGCTACTGTGTCCGAGCAAAAGACGACGGTTATTTTTGGCCCCTTGTTGTGCTGCTGGTGGCAGTTTGTGACTCATGGGAGGCCCTACGTCTGTAACAGTGACAGACAGTATAATCCTGGGGGTTACTTGGATTTGAAAGGGGTTCTAATTTGACCATCACCGTGTCATCACTACACAGTTTGAAAGCGCACAGTAAAAAACGTTCAGGATTTTCTTCTTTTTTGTTGTTGTTGCTGACTGGTAGAAAACCTTTACTGCTGCAGAGCTGTCTGACTGTCGATGGTTTGGTGGTGGTGTGAATTTCCTGTCGTAGAGTTTAGAATTTCCTGTGTTACTGTACCTACTTGCAACTGAGTCTGTGAAAGGTTTTTGCACAAGGCAATTTTTTTTTACATGAACAAACATTAGTGTTCACCAATAATTTTGACAGTTATTAAAAATGTCATCTTGATCCAAACACCAGTCTGTGACTGTTTTTCCAAATTGCATATTAAAACATTCACATACAATATTATTTCTCTTTTAACTGTCTTCCTTGCCCCCTTTTGTACAGGTGCTGTGAGTTTGTGGGTCGACTTTAACTTCAGCACCCCTCGAGGGTGGGTGGCTGGCTGCACATACCTGACTGACGACTTCTTGCTCCTAAAGAAGGCTCGCAGAGCGGCCATACTGAGGACTACCATCTATACATACAGTACATATCATCAGCATATTCATAAAAGCTGTTCAACGGCTAGAGAGGAAAGCGACTTTCTTCCAACATGGAAGGCGTCGCTGTCGACAACCTCATAGACTTTGACTTGCCCTCAGAGGTCACGGAGCCCTCCAGTGGTGGCGGCGGCGGTGGTGGAGGTCAGCACCAGGGCCATACGGACTTTTTCTCTCCCGAGGCCGAATCCACAGGGTTACTGCCTGAGCCCATAGCCCCCTCGGCCCCCAACTCACACCACCACCAGCACCACCACCACAACGGGGGAGGGGAGGACAGGGACAACGACAGCGATGCCACCGAATCGGCGGACAGCGAGAACGACATGGGACCGCCGTCCTCGGGGTGGGAGCTGAGGCGGTCGTCCTCCTCGTCCAATCACAGCGGGGAGATGGATGGGGGCGGGACGGAGGTGGCGGAGAGGCGGGGGTTTATGAAGGCCTACGTGGAGAAGATCTTTAACGGAAGGTGAGAGAGGCTCGGTGTCCAGACGTGTTTCTGTGTGTTTGTGTGTGCATGATGATGCGTTGTCAGCTTACCTATCCTCACAGTGTGTGTGTGTGTGTGTGTGTGTGTGTGTGTGTGTGTGTGTGTGTGTGTGTGTGTGTGTGTGTGTGTGTGTGTGTGTGTGTGTGTGTGTGTGTGTGTGTGTGTGTGTGTGTGTGTGTGTGTGTGTGTGTGTGTGTGTGTGTGTGTGTGCGTGCGTGCGTGCGCACGGTGACAGGCAGGATATTCCTCAAAAATGTTTCACAGTCTCAAAATATACAGCTCCATCTCAATGAATTAATGAATATTGTGTAAAAGTTCATTTT
This sequence comes from Electrona antarctica, assembly GCF_951216825.1. Lineage (NCBI taxonomy): Eukaryota > Metazoa > Chordata > Actinopteri > Myctophiformes > Myctophidae > Electrona > Electrona antarctica. Next base: position 51,602,753 of record NC_136810.1, read on the forward strand.
CTTCCGTAATACAATTCAAAAAGTGAAACTTTCATATATTCTCAATTCATTGTGCGTAAAGTGAAGTATTTAAAACCGTTTTTTGTTTTAATCTTGATGATTATGGTCGCGGCGCACAGCTCATGAAAATCTCAAAATATTAGGATATTTCACTACACACACTTTTTTTTAACGAGAAAGGTTGACCATCTGAAAAGCATATTAATGTATGCAGTTAAAGGGGAAAACCACCCATTTTCAACATTTTACTATGTCATTAATATACCTTAGAGCTGTTGTGTGGAAATAATAAAAAGTCCCCCCCATTCTGTGTTTCCTAGAACTGTAATTATGAAAAGAATCATTAACATGGTGAAACACATCTTGATGACATCATCAAGATGTGTTTCACCATGTTAATGATTTTTTTCAGACCTCTAGTTCTAGGAAACACAGAATGGGGGGACCTTTTTATTATTTCCACACAACAGCTCTAAGGTATATTAATGACATAGTAAAATGTTGAAAATGAGTGGAATGCCCCTTTAATACTTGGTCTGGGCTACTTTTGAACAAATTAATTAATCAATGGGGCGTGGCATGGAGGTGATCAGCCTGTGGCACTGTTGAGGTGTTATGGAAGCCCAGGTTTGCTTTGATAACAGCCGTAAATTAATTTGTATATTGTTCAGTCTTATGTCTCACACCTTCCTCTTGACAATACAACCTAGATTCTCTGTGGGGTTCACGTCAGGCTGGTCCGTTAAGCACGGTAATTCCATGGTCAGTAAACCATTTACTAGTAGTTTTGGCTCTGTGGGCAGTTTTACTTTTTGAATTGTATTAGGGGAAAAAATGAACTTTTACACAATATTCTAATTCATTGAGATGGAGCTTTTTTTTTTTTTTTTTTTTAACAATTTCCTGGGCTCTACACACCCTCCGCCAACCTGGGGAGAGCAACGGACTTGAACTCATGCTTCCTTCATGCCTGAGTGTCCAAGTTGCTCCTTTACACCTGACAGGGGGGAGTTTCCCTGGTTGGACGTAGCGCGTGGAAGGAACACGTTATTCCAACCAGTTCCATTCCCCTCCATCAGGCGCCCCGGCTGGCCAGGGGGAGGCGGAGCTGTACATGCTTAGCTCTCACAGCCCTTATGTCAAAAAGTTCTGACAATACATTTCACGATTTCAGCCCAAGAATAAATCACTTGCTACTCTTCTGTGTTAGGGAGGACTTTGACCAGGAGGAGAAGGCACGTTTTGGAGAGCTGTGTTGTGGAGAGGATGGCAAAGGCAGAGAGTGGTTTGCCAAATATGTTAGCGCACAGGTAACTATAATGGGGATATATTTACAACATGAGGTCAGGGGGAATTCTGCCCATTTTGTCACACATACTGTATACTCAGCTTGGTGTTTTTGGATGGGATCTACCACATTTTGTCAGATACGGTAGAGTAAAGCGGTCGGCATCGGGCCAAACTCTTTTAAAGACGATTAGATGGTGGGCCAGAACACAATCAATGGCTAATTTAGGACCTGGAACCTTTATCCCATTTTGGGTGGGAACCCCTTTTGGTGTTTTAACTAAGCATTATGTTATACTTAAGCTATTGAAAAATAGCAGACCTACAAGCTCATAGCGCGCCACCGAGTGGCGCGCTACGAGCTTGTAGGTCTGCTATTTTTGAAAAATCGTGAAAATGTGGCACAAATCTTTGAATATATATTCTTTCAGAAGACTTTTTTATTTATTTCGACGTCAGGCCTAAATGGGTTATATACAGTAATAATAACTATATTGTTATAAAAGTTATTAATACATGTGTGTGGCATAACAATAGATAGAAAACCATGACGAATAAAATGTTTAAGGTCATCCTTGAATGTGGCGCTTAAAAGGATATTTAGTTCATCAATAAGTTTCAAAATAACATTTTATCTGGAGACAGAGGGCCCTATTTTCACCGGTGCCTTAATCCCTTATCCCTAAACATTTTTGAGTGGTGCAACCACTCCAAGGAACAGCAATGTCCGTGTTAACCTAGGTATGTGACTATGTATGTGACTGAGTACCAGTAGGGGCAAAAGTGGCGCTGTCTGCCAGAAACGGAGAGAGAGAGAGATAGTGCTGCACTGTTGCCTGCTAATGAGAGAGAGAGAGAGGGGGGGGGGGAGAGGAGAGGGGAGTTGCACCACTCAGTTCACACGGGTGTGATTTTTTTTACTATGGCCGCTCTACATTATGAGCTTGTAGATTGGCTATTTGAACTATTCAAAACTGTTTTTAAAAATTGTAAAAAATTAAAAAAAAGGCGAAAATAGGGCTTATGCTGCGTTCACGTGGAATCAGGCAAGCGTTAGACGGCAAACAGAAAAACCCGCTGGACGGCACGGGACGGTAAAAAGATTTCATATTTTACCGTCCTGCTCCCCCGTCCACTAAAATGAAGTCCGGTTGCCGTGTAACGCTTGCCTGATTCCACGTGAATGCAGCATTAGAGAGTCATGCTCCTTTTAGAACAAGAGCTCTTTCATGGTCCGAGGTCTCTTAACCCATTTTGACCTGGGAACGATTCTACAAATGTCTTCTACATTCTGACAGTTTTCTGAAAAAGCTATGTTTATGTCAGTCGTTCTTCGATTTAAAAAAAATAGCAGACCTACAAGTTCGTAGCGCGCCACTCGGTGGCGCGCTATGAGCTTGTAGATCTGCTATTTTTCAATAGCTAAAGCATAGCATAATACTAACACCAAAAGGGGTTCCCGCCCAAAATGGGTTAAAACGGAGAGTAACAACGTATCATTTAAAGGCATGTAAAACACAGCTCGAGAGAAGTTTTTCATCCAAAAGTCTCAAGAGGAAACTATTTGTTCATCCTACCCTATACCCGGTTTAATCAATTCAACGCTATTGCTTGTCCATATCCTACCTGGACTGTCAGTCAGCTATTGGAAATTATATTTACTAAATAGTTTGTCAGGCCAGATATTATCGATTGCGGCCTGTTCCCTACCACTGCAGTGGAGCGTGTTAGGCTCCAAGTATGCAAAATATGTGGTTTATCTGCTGCGGGTGTAAAGGCATAGTACAGTTTTTGGTGAAGAGGTGACCACCGAAACGGTGGTTAGTAAAAACGGAGAGATACCGGTATGTTGTGTGAAAGGTGATCACTGCGTCGTGACGTCATGTTGTAGTTTTAGGTGGTCACCTCTTCACGGAAAACTCTATGAATAGGCCTTAAAGGGACACTTCACGCTTTTTGCTAAAAAAATACATGTTAATGACATTTAGAAGATTTAGAACACTTTCCTGGGGGTCTTTATGTGTGTAATATGTGGTTTTAGAGTGTCTCTGATGTCATGGACACTGGGCTCACTTACTTCCTGGACTACATGTTGTCTCAGTAAGACAGCCCTCCCCCTATCCACAAGGAGGTGCAGTGCACCAAAGCATTATGGGAATTGTAGTCCAGGAAGGAAGTGAGCCCAGTGTCCATGACATCAGAGACACTGGGCTCACTGCTAAAATGTAAAATATCTAAAACCACATATTACACACATAAAGACCCCCAGGAAAGTGTCCCTTTAAGTTAGCAGATACAGGTGTAAACTGTGCCCAGAGGAACAATTAAAGGACTATTTCACCCATTGTAAACCTTAAAAAAAAAATCTTAATTAAATAATTCTCACTAATGCCCATTATTGGATGGTACCTACCATAACCATTTCTATCCACCCAATGTATGTCTCAGAGGCAGGCTGTCAGACAGTTCAGAATTCTAACTTTCCAGAAAGAGAGAGGCTGTCATTTCTTTTCGCTTGAATCCTCATCGATGATAGGCAGGTTTCGATAGGTGCTACATATCAACAAGGGGTAGTTTGGATTGGCATTTCTGAAGGTTACTTTTTCAGTTCAGTCTCTCATAAACAGACCAGGGACGAATTCACCGTAGCTAATCAATGTAAACCAGTGGTTCCCGAAGTGGGGTCTGGGGACCTCCAGGGGTCCTTGGGGGTCCAAGGACCGCAGGGCTAATTAAGTGTCAATTTTGGGGGTCCTTGGCGTGAAAAAGTTTGGGAACCACTGGTGTACAACGAATTGAAGTACGGGTATGTCCGGGTGGTGCAGGCAGGGGTAAAGGACTCATCCGCCACCGTGGAGACTGGAGCTTGCTGCCTCTCGCTTGGCTCAGCACTCCAGCAAACACTGTCTGCGGGCAAACTTCTGCACGCACTAGCGTGACTAGCGAATAGCGATGCCTTTTCAGAAGCAGGGAGCATAATGTTGGAGGACGCATGTCTAGGCCCTTCCCATCCCAGGCAAACAGTGTGGGTTGTAAAAGATGCTGTACGTTTTCTGCATTGAAACTAATATTGCTAAATGAAGTAAGCTCAATTCAGACGGTTGTACGTCTGTATTAACCCATTTTGGGCGGGAACCCCTTTTGGTGTTAGCATTATGTTATGCTTTAGCCATTGAAAAATAGCAGATCTAAAATCTGCTATTTTTGAAAAGTCGAAGAACGACAGGATGTAGAAGACATTTTTAGAATCTGATCCCAGGTCAAAATGGGTTAAAACATTTCTCTACACATGATAACAGTAGAAATTTAATGTTACGTTTATAGACGCATGAAATATATTTTGAAATATGAGTATTTCTGATCTATTTATATTTACGAGTAGCTTTCCAGAACATTGCTTGTATTGCTTTGCAAAGCTATTTGTTTGCATCAGCTAGCTGGTGGTGATTACAAAATGGAAACAGTGTTCAGCTGTGTTTTTGTCATCCTGCTTTTAACTCGACAGAACACGCACACACAGTAAATATCTCTTTCATTCTGTGTTTACAGCGCTGCAACTCCAAATGTGTCAGCGAAGCGACCTTCTACAGACTGGTGCAATCCTTTGCCGTGGTGCTCTTTGAGTGAGTCTGCTTGTAGCTATATTTGTTTGTTGATTGTTCAATTCGCTGCTTGATTTATCTCAAACAGTCGTTTGTTTGCATTTAACTCAAAGCCAAAGAGCACATTGACCGGAATGTTCCTGATGAGTAGCACGTAATTGCATAATTTATTTCTTCTTCATTTTTTTCCCCCACTCGGAAGAGTTTGAAGACATAGTGTGTGTTTTCCTAGTGTGTGTGGTCAGCGACAGTGTATGGGTGGGAGATAATATCTAATAATCTGGGCCTAGTAATCCTTCCACAGACGGCAAATGTTGTTTTTTCCACCATTATTTCCATCTTGTTTGTTAGATCATGTTTGTTTGCTTGCAGATGTTTCCAAATGGACGACTACAGCCCAGCCAAGAACCTAATGACCATGTGCTTCACATACTACCACGTTGGTAAGGCTATACTCTGCCCCATCTGACTGACACACGCAGACATGCATGCATGCACGAATGCACGCACGAATGCACGCACGCGCTCGCTCGCGCACGCACACTTGAATTATTTTCATTTGGATCTGCACAAGAAGCGCATAAGTAATTGATTCAAATACTGATCATAATTTGGTTACATAATGGTCAAACCAGATGCAACAGGATGCACTTACTGATGACTTACTATATACAGTCAATTAGCCAATTGCTTTGCATTTGTCTTTTGCAATCCTTGTTTGTAATTCCATAATACATTCTACCAAAGGCTGATATTTCATAAGTTTATCCTGCAATGAGTCTAGTTTTACAGTACTGTGTTTATACATCTTTGTTGTCTTGTCCTGTCCTGTACTTCTCTCTCTCTCTCTCTCTCTCTCTCACGCGCACACACACACACACACACACACACACACACACACACACACACACACACACACACACACACACACACACACACACACACACACACACACACACATATACAGATACAGGAAAAGTATGAAATGCTAAAACTGTTGACAATGATTAAGAACTGCAGTGTTATTCATTGGGCATTACGGTAAGTTATGTTTTGACAGTGAACAAATGGAAAGAAAGGAAATTGAAGATGCTGGAGCCATGTACAGATTTGGTAAATAATGATACATAGACACTGGGTGAAAAAAATGGGTTGCAAAATCGTGGGATAAAAATTACCCACAGGAACGCACCCCGCATCCGAAACGGTTGAGAAATGACAGAGTTACCGTGTGGGGGTCCCTCTACTGTACCCTCTACTGTACTGTACTGTACTGTATTGGCACACCCGAAATCACCATATATTCAGTTGATATGTGCGTGTGTTTGTGTGTGTGTTAGGTTGCGCACAGGTGGTGAAAAACAACCATGCTGTTTTCGTGCTCGGACGCACCCACCCAGCCAGCCACCCACCCACCCAGCCACACACACATATAGCCTGGCTAATAAGCCAGACTAATATCACACAACACTGTCGCGGTATATTAGTCTGGGCTGGCTCCACTTGGATTTCATTTCCCGGGGGGCGGATTCAAACATTTTCTCTTTGACGCAATTGGTCAGAGCTACTGTCAGTCAAAGGTCTCAAGCATTGAACGTCACTGTACCAAAGCCCGCCCATATTGCATACCGTGTCCCGATTGGCCCGACCTGTTCTCGGTTGTAGGAAAGAGGCGTGCTACTGAGCCTCGCCAGACCCTAATCCGCTGGCAGGCAATTTTTTTTTTGCCAACGGCTGATTCGGTCTGGTTTATTAACCAGGCTAACACACATAGTCACTTAAGGAAGTGGTTGCACCACTTAAAAAGATTCATAGGGCGGGTTCAGGTTGCTGCTCACACTCATTGTGGTTTCACTTGCAACACTGCCTCGTGAGATTTATGCTTATCCATGCAAGATTTTAAAGTACATCAAGATGAGTCACAGCACTGCAGTGAGATCAATTATGCCCTGTTTTATGAACACCTAAAATCCTAAAATATCCAATATGTGATCATAGAATTATCTTGACAAACGGTTACTGTATGTCACTAAGAAGTATTACGTTTTATTTATCAAATAACAGCAAAAATCCAAATATGATCACCTCGGATAGGGATTCAAAGTTTGCCCCGAAGACCAGAAAATACACCCCTTCAGATTTCTTAGAAAGGACATGATGACATGACCAGAATTACAGACGGATCTCTCATGTGTAAATACACTCAGTCAGTACACATACGCACCTTCTCCCACAAGCTGTTGACCTTCCCATGTATTCATGTTGATGTGTAGAACACTGCAATGTTAAAGTCTCTTTATCTGTTCACTTGGAACGTGGGAATTCTGTCGGTACAAGGACTATTTCATAATTGGCATAATATGTGACCATACCATTAACAACAACAAATATTCAAAATTTCACCATGCTTTATGTAGCATGTGACATGTCAAACTAGGGGGTTTTCATGATGCTGAATCCATTCCAAAAAACACTCATTGGGCTAAAAACGACCAATGCCGTCATCACAAATTGATGATGTCAGCGGGCATGGCCGTTTTAAGCCCAATGAGTGTTTTTTTTTGCAAAAATAATGCTTGGAATGTATTCAGCATCATGAAAACCCCCTAGTTTGACACATCACATGCTAGATAAAGCATGATGAAATTTTGAATATTTTGCCTTCTATAGGTTGTTGGTCACATATTATGCCAATTATGACAATTGCTCAACATATGCAAGTTAGCATCCGGCAGTTTCTACATGCTGGGGACCCATACTAAACATTTCTAACATAAAACGTTGGTGTACTCAACATGTCCGGGTTCACTTTTTGGCTACTAGGCTATAAAACTGTTCTACTTCTTACAACGTGTGTTGTTTACGTGTAGTTTTGAACTCGCCATCAATACCACAAACACTATTCATGTTCTACCAGTTCTATAAATGAAGAGGTCGTAGAAGATGTTGTAGATTGTTGTACATGGATTGCTTAACAAACCTCAACCCCTCTCTGCTTCTTCAGGAAGGTCCCAGCTGTCTCCTTCGGAGCTGTTGGACCGCGGTGGCTCTGCTGCGGGCGTGGACAATTACCTGAACAAGGCCAACGTCTGGCTGTCTGTGAAGAAAGACGCTGCCGGGCGGATGCTTAAAAACACCTCCAAGACCGACGTCAAGAGCTTCTTCGGAGGCCTGGAGAGCAAGTTGAGAGGTCCAGTGGCTCGCAAGTGAGAGGGCTTTTATTATTACCATTTTTTATTTTGTATGAATTTGTGATCAATCCGATCACGATCTTCACATTTTTGGAGGCCACACAAATAATTGCGATTCACGATTTAATTGTTTTTGGCATTGACCATTGGAACATATATTTTTTTTTATAAATCTAATAATATTTATTAATTATCATTATTTATGTTTGCCTGTAAGGCTTTTACGGTTTTAAACAAAATTGCACAGGGCAAATATAGCTTACAGAATTTATACAAATAAATGAAAATAAAATCAAAATATATGATGAGCATTCTTTTAATAATTCAAAAAATTACAAAATAGGGAAAATAACAGATCTATAAGTGCGCTGAGCTTGTAAAACGGCTATTACTATCATGATGACAGTATACAGATAATGGAAATGATTTAGATGATAATGTCAAATAATTGTAATTATTATGTAATAAGGGTGAAGGGCCTATCTGTCCTTGTCCTGATTCTTCCCTTCATTCTCATATCCAGTGAAGAAGAGAGTCCTGTCGACGCCAAGCCCAAGTCTCCAGGTACAGTATGTCAATAGAACATCTACTTGTTTCCCTGAGGACGTATAGTCCCCATGAATTGATTTGACTTTAATATTTGACGTCCTCGCTGTCACAGTGTCCGAGGCTCCAGAAGAGAAGAAGGAGGAGAAGGTGTACCTGTACACCCACCTGAAGCAGCAGCCCATCTGGTAGGTCCACTCTGGTCTGGGTGAGATCCACTGTGTCCCACAATGATCTGGTCTGGTGAGATCCTCTGTGTCCCACAATGATCTGGTCTGGGTGAGATCCACTGGGTCCCACAATGATCTGATCACAGATGATGTGCTGTACTTTCATCCTTAATAGGACAATTTACAATTTAGGCATTTAGCAGACGCTCTTAATCCAGAGCGTTTTACAGTAAGCAAGAACAACACATGGTAATGCATAAAATACATAGAAATAGTCATCAAGGATCATAAGCAATTTAAGAACCTAACATCTGTACAGTAGAATATTTGTACAATGAAACTATGAGTATACACTATAGAGTGCCATGTCTACATAATATGCTATCTAAATTAAGGCTGGTTGAAGACCAAGCGTGCTGCGGCATTCTGGATCAATTGGAGAGGCTTAACCCATTTAGGCCTGACGGCGAAATTTAAAAAAAATATTTTTTTCTGAAAAACCTCATGTTTCTATATCAGTGGTTCTCAATATTTCATCTCAAGGACCCCAAAAATGATATGTAATTGGCCGCCGACACCCATCTGAAAATATGTTGTTCCAGAGACCCTCCAGAAGCAAAGATTTGAGTTAAAAACTGAAACTCTGAAAGAATAGATATTCAAAGATTTGAGGCACATTTTCACAATTTTTCAAAAATAGCTAAAGTATAACATAATGCTTGAAACACCAAAAGGGTTTCCCGCCCAAAATGGGTTAAATGCACATGCCGGAATTAAAGCCAGTGAGGATAGAGTTACAATAGACACGTTTTGATATTACTGATGGAGGAGCTGGGCTGACTCCTGGGTGAGGAAGGGTCTAACTCTAATCCTTCGAATGTTATAGAGTGTAAACCTACAGGATCGAGTGACCACTGTAATGTGTGCTTTGAATGAGAGCTGACTGTCATAGGACTGGACAACACCAAGGCTGTTGGAACCGAAGTCACCAGGGCGTTGTCTCTATGGAAATAGTTAGCTCCTGAAGTGGGGCAGGACTTAGCTGGGAAGAAGAGAAGCCCAGTCTTGTCTGGGTTCAGCTTGAGGTGGTGAGAAGACATCCACTGTGAGATGTCAGCCAGTCATGCAGTGATTCGCTCTTCCACCTGAGTAGCAGAGGGGGGGGAGGATGACGTCATCAAGTATAATAGTATACATCAAATATAAATCAGGCATAACCCGGGCCTAACCCATGTGGCTGGGAAAGTCAAAATGAACTAGAAAAAGTGCCCCTCGGGGCACAGGTCTCCACCAGGGCAGGTCAGGTTGTGGCCTCCTGGTGGCGCTATAATAGGCCAATGGGAAAAGGGTGCCATTTCTTCATACGCCTTTGATGGCAATTGGATGATTTGAGGCATTTTGTTCCAAAAATGTGTTTTGCAAAAATCAACCTGTTGGTGGCGCTATAACAGGCCAATGTGAAAAGGGTGGGATATATTCCTCAGCCTAGTAAGAAAATGTGTGAAAGATTTCACGTAAATTGCACGAGGCTTTTGTTCAAAACGGGGCAATCTTGCAAACTGTGAAAGCCAATTATAGCCAATTAGGATGGAATATGAAATATCGGACAGATCCGACTTGCGCACATGACCATAGAGATACTGTGTAGCGATTTGTGAGATTTTTGGACAGAATCTGGAGGAGTAATATCAAAAATTGTGTTTTACAAAAGTCGGCCTCCTGGTGCACACTCTAGGGAGTGTGCATGCAACGTTTCACGCAGATCGGTGCAGTTTTAGGTAAAACATGTGAAAAGCTGCCTCATGGTGGCGCTATAACAGGCCGTTCTGGAGAATGTGGGGCAGAGGTTCATTGTTGGCATCCAGGGAGTGTGTGTGCAAAGTTTGGCATCGACCGGGTTAACGGTGCCGGAGATTAGCTGGTAACAGACGGACGGAAGGACACACACACACACACACGGACGGAGTGCAAAACATACTCTCTCCCCATGCCTTCGGCCTGGTGGAGACAACAATCTCTTAGAGGGAGCGCCTGTAAAGGGCCCGCCAGGAGTCAGGACACAGAGGTCATGGGTGTATATATATATAGTGAGAATCAATGAAGCAACTGACCTGTTATTCCTCTCCACTATTAGGCACACTCTACGATTCTGGAACGCAGCGTTTTTTGATGCTGTTCATTGTGAGAGGAAGAAAAGATCACCTACGACCAGGTGAGACTGAGCGGAGGAATGGATGAGCCTGTGTGGATAGATATAGTCGCGGACAAGCAGAAAACCCTGCATCTCCATATTTAAACTTTTTTCTTTGTGTCTCATACAAAAAGTAGCTAAAATAAAATGCATTTCCTTGAAAAGTAAGTAAGTAAAGTTTGGACACGCAAGGTTTCAACCCCGACACCGACGATATATTATGCAATGAGAATGGGTTTGAAAAGGTTTGTGTCTTTATAAATGTGGGAATGGGGGGCACGGTGGCACAGTTGGTAGTGCTGTCGCCTCACAGCTAGAAGCTCCTGGGTTCGATTCCCGCTCGGGGCGCTGTGGGTGCTGGCGGCGTGTTTCCTCCTCCGCGTCATCAGTGCCCATACCCGAGGCGGGGTTGGCGAAATGGCCTTTCTGTGTGGAGTTTGCATGTTCTCCCCATGTCCCCTAGGGTAGGTACCCTCACAAAAAACATGCAGTAATCCTGGTCTCTAAACTGCCTCCCCCTGGCCAGGAACTGGTTGGAATAACGTGCTCCTTTCCACGCGCTACGTCCAACCAGGGAAACTCCCCCCTGTCAGGTGTAAAGGAGCAACTTTATTATAGAAGGAGAATGGGTTTGAAAAGGTTTGTGTCTTTATAAATGTGGGAATGGAAAGTAAAGTAATGGCTAAAGTGATGTCCTGTAAATAAGACAGTAGTACATGATCAGAATACTTGGTAGGGAGAGCACGAAACCAAGCCGAATAGTGTGCAAATAAAATGAGATGTTGACGCGAGAAATAACTTAATTGAAATTACTGTGTGTGTGTGTGTGCGACTGTGCTTGCGTGTGTGCGTGCGTGCGTGCGATCAAAGAAATGTGAAGCGGGTAGTAGGAGATTGCAACGTACCGTTGGCTTCAGCACTGAACCAGATGAATCTTAATTCACTACTCCTGATGGTCTGCTGACGTCTCTTTTCTTCTCTCTCTCGTACTATTAATGGTCTCATGTTCTATGCTGTCCTCCCTCCTCCTGTCCTCTATTACTCTCTTAATCTGTTCTTCTGCCCCCTCTGTCCTCTCGCATGTGACTTTTAACCCTTTGTCTCCTTGTGCCTTGCTGCCGGCCGGGCAGGGGAACGGACGAGGAGCAGAATGACGAGAGGTCTGTCCGCTGCCCTCCTCGACACTGTAGTCAAACTGAGAGTGGGCTCACCAACCTATACTATACCTATACTTACTGTAGTCGTACAACGAATAGCTAAAATAGCTGAAACACAAGCTCACAGCGCATCAGGGTTCTCAAATACTGCCCGAACCAGACCCGACGTTTTCGGGCCGGACCTAAAATGTATGCTAATTAGGGTCGGGCCGGGCCTCGGGCTCCATGAAAAAATATATATATTTTGAAGGATAAAAATTATATTTCTGTTCTGTCTGTTTGTGTATTTCTCTATTGTGAAGAAGGTGCTGGCTGGCACCGGGACTTAATTTTCAGGCCCGTTGAGAACTCTACGGCAGTGGTTCCAAAAGTGGGGTCCGGGGACCCCCAGGGGTACTTGAGGGAGTTCCAGGGCTCCTCAGCTAAATTATATTTATAGGAACCAAATGGACGCGTATGGGTCTGTAACTCAGAGAGTGTACCAATTTAAACCATTTGGTTCCATTTTGTACACTCAGAGTTTAATTAACCCATTTTGACCTGAGATCAGATTCTAAAAATGTCTTCTACATCCTGACAGTTTTCTGAAAAAGCTATGTTTCTATGTCAGTGGTTCTTCGATTTTTCAAAAATAGCAGACCTACAAGCTCGTAGCGCGCCACTCGGTGGCGCGCTAAGAGCTTGTAGATCTGCTATTTTTCAATAGCTAAAGCATAACATAATGCTAACACCAAAAGGGGTCCCCGCCCCAAAATGGGTTAACATTGACAATATAAATTGGGGTCTCAGAGATAGAAATGCTGTGAATCACTGCTAGAGCCGTAAAACAAAAAATAAATCTCTTATGGAAGGGTCCCTGGCATATCTCTTCAAATGGGGGTCCGCGGGCTAATTAGTGTCAATTTGGAGGTCCTTGACATGAAAAAGTTTGGGAACCATTGCTCTACGGCACATTGTGGTGCGCTGTGAACTTCTAGTAGCGGGTAGGGGTGCTGATAAATCAACAAAACAAAGTTTGAGGTGGGAGAGCAGACAGGAGATAGGAGACGAAGATACTGTAAATCAGGGGAGAGAAACCTGAGGCTGGTGTAGATTAGAAGTAGGTAAGAGAGCAAGATGGGTGCAACGTAGCCTTGAGGGCCAGACAGAGAGAGAGGCTGAAGGTCTCGCAGTAGCCTCGGGTCTAATCAGATGTGCTCCAGTGAACAGCGACAGTCAGGGTTAAACCTCAAGACTTAAATCCACACACACACACACACAAGCTGACTGGAGATCAGTGTCTGGAGTTAGTACGCTCTCCCAATCCGTGGTCATAATTTCCTCAGTGATGAATGCTGTAAATCATGTAAATCATTGAAACACATTTATCATGCCTTTTTATTTCCTTCCATTATAGTATGTTGCGCGCACACACACACACACACACACACACACACACACACACACACACACACACACACACACACACACACACACACACACACACACATTTTTAGACCTATTTTTGTCTGACTATTTTTCTTTTTGACTTATCCCTTGTTCCTCTGTGTTCATTTTTTACTCTGGAGTCAAAATGGATTGGGTGTATTTGTCCATTCACACTCACAGAGTTAAAACAACAGGCTTTTACAGCGTAATCTCTGAACTCAGACGGATCACATATGCGTAGCCCTATTTGTTTGCCTTCTTCAGACAATCGACTCCATTCTAACAAGTGAAACACGGGGTAACCACACTATCTTTATAATGCCTAGTAGTATGGCATTTGAGTGGCATTATATCTAGCATCTAGGTGAGAGAGAGGTACCAGTCCCAAGGAGTGTTTTCTCTCTGCACCTGTTTGCATGTTCATCTCTTCACTCATTGCTTTTTCTCGAGTGTGGTCGTTTGCATGTAACCTTTCTCTTTTTCTAGGTGCATGTTCTGTGTCCCTCCCATTTGTCCCCATGTCACACACGGACTACTTTGTATTTGTTCCTTTCAGTGCAATGGCAGGTCGATTGCAGGGATGTGTTAAGCCTCGTTTACGTGGTCGTACGACGGTGTCCTGTGTCAAAAAATAGCCGATCTGCAAGCTTGCGCTAGGGCATTCACTTCTAGTCATTTTTACTAGTTGACTAGTTGCCTAGTTTACTAGTCGACTAGTCGACTAGGTGTTTAACTACCTATTGTGTAAAAACAAAAACTTTTTAATTTTTTTTGGAAATAAATACATATAGTTTACTAGTCGACTAGGTGTTTAACTACCTATTGTGTAAAAAAAAAAAACTTAATTTTTTTTCTTATCAACTAGTCAACTAGTACCAACAAGGTCGACTAGTGGATTTACTAGTGGACTAGTACACTAGTAAACTAGTCGACTAGCTGATTAATGCCCTAGCTTGCGCCACATCGCAACATGCTGGCTTGCAGATGGACACCATTGTACAACTACATAGATATAAATGAGACTTATGGATAGGAATAGGCAGGCCTCGTTCCTGCTCATTTACAGTAGCATTATTATGAGAGCCCAGAAAAAGTGATTGGAGCTAATTTATGTTCTCCCCATAAAGCTCTGTACAGTATACTAGTCTGTATGTATATGTATGTTTGCATGGTTGTGTCATTCTCTTAGTATACTGTCCTGTCCCAGGGGTCATCAATATGTCCGCACACGGACACATGTGTCCGTGGCAAAGACTTGGCCTTGTCCGTGGCAAATCTTAGATTTTCTCTTTTTACACACCATTATAATCTTCTCGTTTTAACCCATTTTGGGGCGGGAACCCCTTTTGGTGTTAGCATTATGTTATGCTTTAGCTATTGAAAAATAGCAGATCTACAAGCTCATAGTGCGCCACCGAGTGGCGCGCTACGAGCTTTTAGGTCTGCTATTTTTTTTAAATGTTGAGGTCAGGCCTAAATGGGTTAAACACCCACTCACTGAATGTCAAGTCTCCAGGTTTTCTTATGTATGACACTTCATTACCACGACATTATGGTGTTCTCACATGTTTTATTTGCAAGGACTCTGAGAGTACAAGTGGAACCATTTGGTTCCATTTGAACACTCTCAGAGTTGCAGACCTGTAATGATTGGTCTCTCAGGGCTAGGTCTTTCTGTGTTTCTGCCTTCTGGTGATGTTTATTGTCCACTCATCGTGTATGTCCGTGACAAACATGTCCACCACAAGCCAGCGTGGCGATGATGACCCCTGGTCCTGCCTCCAATTTTGACAGATCAGTTTTGAGAGGACATTTCTATCCTGATGCTAGCTTTGGCTTGTGGTTGATGTAGCCCTCCTGATGTGTTTTTTAGGATTCCAGCATTTCCTTGAAACACTTACAAAAGTGCAACATGTTCCTCTTTTGTCTTCTGTATTCTCTGTGTTAAGTCCTGGGCCTTTTTTATAGCAAGGAAGGAGGCTGTTATTGTGCTGCTTTCTACCCCATACTGTAGGTGACTAATAGCATTAACATGCAGCCAATAGCCTACCTTCTTTCATTCACAAACTAATGATGAGGGTTATGACATCATATTGGCAGCTGTGGAAAAAGTACTCAAAGTTCTTACTTAAGTAAAAGTATCAATACTGCAATATATAGTTAGTCTGTTACAAGTAAAAGTCCAGAATTCAACATTTACTTGAGTAAAAGTATACAAGTATTGTCATCAAAATGTACTTAAAGTACAAAAATCACACCTGTGTGAAGTGAGGGGCGCTAAAGTCAGGTGATGTGATATCAGGTGATGTAAAACAAACTGTGTCAAAACAAACATTAAAGTCTCTTTATTGTTAATGGCATTTTATAATGTTTGTGTTAGACAAACATTAAAGACAAACATTAAACCTAGTGCCCCTCAAAAAGCAAAAGTAGTCAACTCATTATGCAGAAACAATTTGTCAAATGCATAAAAGATCTTTTGAAAATAGCAGCTATTTTTAAATGGTAATGTTTATAGGGTTGAAGTTGTTAACTTATGTTTTATAATAATAATCTAAAATCTACAAATTAACTAGTAACTAAAGTTTTCAATTACATGTAGTGGAGTAAAAGTACAATATACTGTATGGATCCGAGATGTAGTGGAGTAGAAATAATTGGAAGTATTGGAAATTGGAAATAAGTAAAAACCTCAAAAAATGGTACTTAAGTAAATGTACTTCGTTACTTTCCATCACTGATAGCCACTAACACTGTCATAATTGCGATACCAATTCATAAATAATTAACGATTATCGTGTGTAATTTCTTGTGTGGAATAATGTATCACTTTTGTAATACATGTATGTCATGCTTGTCTGTGATCTGCTTGAATCTATTGTGTTAATTTACTTGTTGCTCATATGCTTTTGTTGAATGTTCTTTGTTTGTTTGACTTTTAAGCAAATGGCAAGTTGATGTGTTTGAAAAGTCTCATTGTCACTGGTGTGTGTGTGTCTTTCTGTTATTGTATGCATATAATCCATTTTCATTTATTCTGTTTGCATTATACGGTATTTGATCTCTAGCTGTAACAGGGTATCTCCTCCTTTTGTTTTGTCAATTATGGGGATTTTGCTACACATTTAGTGTAGCAACTGTTAATATTATAACTAAATTAATCACTTATTATAAACGTTTCTAAATTCTAGTACCCCGTTGACCAACATTTTGACTTTTTTTTTAGTTCTTTATCAGATATATTAAAATCTCTATTCCTAACAAAAGTCAGTGCCAATATTGACAGTTGTTTTGATTCCCACTAGCTCTCTATGGTTATATACTGTATATGTAGATTGTAGAACATCTGAAGGTCAAAGGGCATTCTGAATGAAATCCTCATGCTTTCTCCTGCAGGGAGAAGTGGTGTCACATGACACAAGAGGAGAGAGACGACAGCTCCAGAACGGATGAAAACATTGCCTTTGGGCAACTGGGGTGAGGAAGCACCGACAAAGTTAAATATAACACAGTTGCAGCCATTAATTCATATTAATAATAATAATAATATCTCAAACTTATATAGCGCTTTTCTGAGTACCCAAAGATGCTTTACATGGGGGGGCTTTACAGAGGTAACAACACAAATAAAAACAAATTTATTAGAAAAAAACACTAAAAGCTAAAAAACATTAAAAGACAGTGAAAAGGGTTAGCTGGGGAATGCATATTCTACGTAGTAGGCATCTACACCAGCCTGCCTCCACTACTCTTCTCACAAAGACATTCCAGTGCCAGGGACCTGTGCACAGATCATCTACCTGCTATTTTTTGTGTAATATAATTTTTTTTTAAGATATATAAATGATCTAATCAAAAGATATATAATTGCAGTATGGATCAGGCACTAACAATCAACATAAGAGACAACATGTCCATTGCTGGATAATCCAATATGACGAGAGTAGTAGTGTAGTGAGTGGTAATGAGGTGTGAGATTTTATTATGTTAAAGGGATAGTTCCGATTTTTTTAACTTAAAGGGATAGTTCAGATTTTTTTAACTTAAGTTGTATGAAATACTTGCCATTAATATAGTGGTTGCAACTGTATTAATTGATTGCCCGAGTCCTGTGGTGGGAGTTCTGCTCTGGTTTTGGTGAAATATCAAGTAGTTCCGGTCATTTTGTGGGGGGCACTGGGGGCCACGCAGTAAAAGTGAATGAATCCACAAAACTAACGTCATTTGTATTGTTGACCTATTTCTAAAATATTAGTGCAACTTCCGTTCTTTTTTTACCCCTCTATCACACAGAACTATGTTTTTTGTGTCCATATCACTACGCCCAAAAATTAGTTCCATGTGATAGAGGGGTCAAAGTTGAACGAAAGTCACGCTAATATTTTAGAAATAGGTCAACAATACAAATTACGTTCGTTTTGTGGATTCATTTACTTTTACTGCGTGGCCCCAGTGCCCCCCACAAAATGACCGGAACTACTTAATATTGACCAACACCAGAGCAGAACTCCCACCATCGGACTCGGGCAATCAATTAATACAGTTGCAACCACTATATTAATGGCAAGTATTTCATACAACTTAAGTTCAAAAAATCTGAACTATCCCTTTAAGCTGTATGAAATACTATATTATGTAGTGGTTGCAACTGTATTAATTGATTGCCCGAGTCCCGTGGTGGGAGTTTTGGTCAATATTAAGTAGTTCCGGTCATTTTGTGAGGGGCACTGGGGCCACGCAGTAAAAGTAAATTAATTCACAAAACTAACGTCATTTGTATTGTTGACCTATTTCTAAAATATTAGCGCAACTTTTGTTCAACTTTGACCCCTCTATCACATGGAACTATTTTTTGGGCGTATTGATATGGACACAAAAAACATTGTTCTGTGTGATAGAGGGGTCAAAAATGAATGAAAGTTGCACTAATATTTTAGAAATAGGTCAACAATACAAATTACGTTGCGTGGCCCCCTGTGCCCCCTGTGCCCCTCACAAAATGACCGGAACTACTTAATATTTCACCAAAACCAGAGCAGAACTCCCACCACGGGACTCAGGCAATCAATGAATACAGTTGCAACCAATATTAATGCCAAGTATTTCATACAGTCTATAGTCTATAGAAGTAAAAGTGAAAGTTGTGATGCTAAATATAAACTCAACCAAACAAAGTGCCCCTCTGGGCACAGGTCTCCACCAGGGCAGGTCAGGATGTGGCCTCCTGGTGGTGGTGCTATAATAGGCCAATATGAAAAGGGTGACATTTCTTCTCACGCCTTGGATGGCAATAGAGCGTCGCAGTCCCGCCTCCTACCGTGGACCAGGAAATGAAACCCAATGCATTTTCCTCATAGACATTTCTTAAAGTATTTATTTAAAGACGGTTACGCCGCGGACAAAGCCAACTCGAGTCGTGACAACTCATGACAACACAAACAATATTTTGGACCAAACAAATAATTACAAAGAAGAAAAACAACAAAAAAAGTGTTGTAACCTGCCGTTTTTTTCTTCTTTCTAATTATTTGTTTGGTCCAAAATATTGTTTGTGTTGTCATGAGTTGTCATGACTCGAGTTGGCTTTGTCCGCGGCGTAACCGTCTTTAAATAAATACTTTAAGAAATGTCTATGAGGATAATGCATTGGGTTTCATTTCCTGGTCCAGGGTAGGAGGCGGGACTGCGACGCTCTATAGGCTCTATGCAGCCGACACTTCCGTGTTCAGCTTGGGCCGCCGGAACGCTTCCGGTCGGAAGAAACTCATTCACTGTGAACGTACGGTCGTGATTTTGTAGGAATAAAGTTCAGTACTTTATACAACACTATTTCATTTGATAATGTGATGCCATGAGTTAGAAACGTCTTAAATCTCCTGTTAAAAACGAGAGCTCTTCATGGATTTCTCCGTTGTTGCCATGTCCGCTTGTTATAAGCGACTTTGGTCTTGTT
Source organism: Electrona antarctica (assembly GCF_951216825.1). Classification (NCBI taxonomy): domain Eukaryota; kingdom Metazoa; phylum Chordata; class Actinopteri; order Myctophiformes; family Myctophidae; genus Electrona; species Electrona antarctica. The sequence goes on from NC_136810.1 coordinate 51,622,278, forward strand.
TTTCAGTAAAGTTGCTTGAAAATATTGACAGGTTAGGTTGCGTTTTTCGGGGCTTGTTTCTGAAGTGTATGCTTATTGAGGCTTGTTCCCTAATGTTGTTTAAACCTGTGATCATGCTCAAACATTGTCATAAAGCCAAGGACCCCCATGTATTTGTGCACACGGACCCCCATCTGAATGTTTTGTGCCAGGTTTTTATTTTGTATTTGTATAAAACAAAAACTATTTTGGAAAATATCTGATCTACAAGCTCACAACGACGCATTGTGAGCTTGTAGATCTGCTATTCTCAAGTAGCTGCCGATGTCCTATACCTATAGTCTTAGTATATAAATATTAAGTATTATAGTAGCTCATTTGTGGAGTGGCTTCTTTTCATAGACCTGATTGCTTATTTCTCTCACACAATCTGGCAACACCGGTTGTTACACTGCTGTGTATACACCGTCTCCACACCTTAGCGCAAAACGGTCTTAAGCTGCGCACTTCTTAAAGGAGCATTCAGTGATTTGGGTGATTTGGAAAAAAACCCTGGTCCACCCTGTAACAAGATGTGCACATGCACACGCTCTACAGTGGGGGAAGTACAACAGACCAACAGCACGTGCACCAAGGCCCGCCCCACTCGATCATGATTGGAGGAAGGCCCCTATCATCCTGATTGGATGAAGGCTTTGCCACCCAAAGCCCAAACCGAAACTAGGGTTTTTTGACCCCAGGGGCTCACTTGGGACAGGGAGGAACTCCTTATATGGTCAGCACACTTTATAGTAGGGAGGATTATCCAAAAAATAAGAAAAAATAAGTGATATTTGAATTAAGTGAAATCACTGAATATCCCTTTAAGCTCTGCGCAGCTTAAATTCCGAGTTTTTAGACAGCTGGTGGATGGAAAAGAAGCTCCACCTCCGCGGACCTTTTGCGCGGAGGAGAGCGTTTCCGGGAATCTGGCCGTCGCGCAAAAAGTCCAAACTATGAAAAACTATGCCATCACATTGTCAAATGAAATAGTGTTGTATAAAGCAGGGGTTCTCAACCCGTGGGTCGCGACCCCTCGAGGGGTCGCCAAATTATTTTGGGGGGTCCCCAAATTATTTAAAAAAAAATATATATATAGTACACATAGTACATGCATACACCTTCCCTAATGATGATGGTTTCAGTATTTATTTATGGTGTATCGTCTCTATTATTAAGGTTATTGTAGCAGTCAATTTATATTGGGGGTCGGGAGGGGGCGGGACGGGGGTCCCGAGACGTTGCCAAAGCATTTTTGGGGGTCCCCGGCCAAAAAGGTTGAGAACCCCTGGTATAAAGTACTGAACTTTATTCCTACAAAATCACGACCGTACGTTCACAGTGAATGAGTTTCTGCCGACCGGAAGCGTTCCGGCGGCCCAAGCTGAACACGGAAGTGTCGGCTGCATAGAGCCTATTGGATGATTTGAGGCATTTTGTTCCAAAAATGTGTTTTGCAAAGATCCACCTGTTGGTGGCGCTATAACAGGCCAATGTGAAAAGGGTGGGATATATTCCTCAGCCTAGTAGGAAAGTCTGTGAAAGATTTCACGTAAATTGCACACTGCGTTCATGATTTGAGGCTTTTTGTTCAAAACGGGCCAATCCTGCAAACTTTGAAAGGCAATGTTAGCCAATTATGATGGAATATGAAATATCGGACAGATCCGTCTTGAACACATGGCTATAGAGATAGTGTGTAATGATTTGCGTGATTTTTGGACAGAATCTGGAGGAGTAATAGCAAAAAATATGTTTTTCAAAAGTCGGCCTCCTGGTGGTGCTATAACAGGCCGTTCTGGAAGATTTGGGGCAGAGGTTCATCGTTGGCATCCAGGGTGCAAAATTTGGCACCGACCGGGTTAATGGTGCCGGAGATTAGCTGGTAACAGACGGACGGAAGGACGCACACACACACACACGGACTCACACACAAACACGGACTGAGTGCCAAACATACTCTCTCCCCATGCCTTCGGCCTGGTGGAGACAATAAAATCTTCCCAAAGCGCTTGTACTTTGTTACTTTCACACCACTGAAAATGATGAAATAATTTGAGCGTTGTACACTGTGTTCTACTTGATATCTGGTGAACTTAGATGTTTGTATTTATCAGTGTGTGATAAATAATTGTGGGTATGTGTGTTTTACCCATTTATTGTGCATTTCCAGGACATTTACCCATAACATGCTGGCCTTTGGGCTCAGTAAAAAACTCTGCAATGATTTCCTGAAGAAACAGGCAGTGATTGGAAACCTGAATGAAGGTAAAGCATATTTTCATTCTGATGGCTGCATAGAAGTAAAGTAAGAGATAGATTTTATGGCATTTGAATGGCATTACAGGTCTATATGAGAGGTACTGTACCAGTCTCAAGACTTCTCTCTGCACCTGTTTGCATGTTCATTTCTTTTCTCAGGTGTGCTCGTTTGCATGTAACCTTTCTCTTTTTCTAGGTGCATGTTCTGTCCCTCCCATTTGTCCCCTTGTCATACATAGCCTACTTTGTATTTGTTTCTTTCAATGCAATGGCAGGTGGATTGCAGGGATGTGTTAAGCCTGGTTTCTTTTACGTGGTCGTACAGCAGCATTTTTGGGAATGTTTTTTGAAAATGTTTTTGAAAATGTTTTTTGAAAATGTTTTTTGAAAATGTTTTTAGAAAATGTTTTTTGAAAATGTTTTTTGAAAATGTTTTGAAATAATAAAAATGAAGGAAACTAAAAAATTAAGTGACCCATAAAAAAGTGTCTACGACACACAAATGGGTCCCGACCCAGTGTTTGGAAACCAGTGGTCCACACTCTCCCACATTAGTGAGTGACAGGGACTATATATGAGGGGACAACTGGGAATTCACATGACAACTACATTTGGAGCACTTTTTTAAATATAGGAAAAAATTGATCACTATTCAATTTACGTTTCTGGTAGTCACTCAGTGTTCACTTTTATTTACCCATCATAAGAGAAGTGTCCAAATAACGCTGCATGTGTGTGTTTAAAGTCGCTCTGGATTAAGAGCGTCTGCTAAATGCCTAAATTGTAAATTGTTTTCCCCTCTGCAGAACAGTACAAGTTACTGACCGACCACATTGAGAAAATGGCAGCAGAGTGAGACGGAGATGGCCGATTTCAATTCATGTGACGAAGTGACTATCTGACGGCGCTCACATACTGTACAGTACATCAACAATGTCTCATCATCGCCTCAGCACAAAGACCACATCTCCATTGACGGGTGTGACAATACAGTCAACTTGCTCCATGGTAAAACGTATCTATACACTTCTGTATTCCTCCTCTATACCGCGTCCTGTAACAGCAATAATACTGACAGTTGTGTGACATTATTACAACCATTAATCACTCTAATTACTAACTGCCCGCACACTAACGTCCAAGTTCAGCTTCAGAATGAAAGCAAACCTAAACACAGTAAACACACACACATGTTTTTAGCTTTATGTAGTTGTATATTATCATTTTTAAACAGGCTGGTTACTGTTTCTGTCGCCCTATATGTACGTACTCTATACCAAATTCAGTTATATTATGAATTATAATATCTGATGCTTACAGTGTAACTACTTTAAGCTGTTTCTGTATGCTGCTTACGTAGATGAGTTTTTATTTTCAGGTCAATTCATATATACACTTCATATACTCGTCAATCTATATACTGTACACTGACAATAACAGAAAGCTTATTCAACTGTGTCACTACTTTCTGCATTGTCTTATTTTCAAATTACATTCATATGGCAACTATGTAGGCTAAAACCAAACCAGCAAAGTATTTGTGAACTATATTGGACCAATTCTGGTGCACACATACATTATCGCTGCGGCAATAGGCGAATAATTGTAGTTCCCTTTTCCAGATGGTAGCATAAACATTTTTATTGCGGGTCAGTTTCCCCGTGGCTTCTTTTGAAGCAGCTACACAACACCTTCACTGAGCCGTTCAAAAGAAGCGATGGTATCAAGAACAGTATCGGGATGCGCCACATTCTGAGGACGATTCTACAAATGTCTTCTAAATCCTGACATTTTTCTGAAAAACATTTTTTGGGACCCCCAAAAATATATGTAATTGGCCGCCGACCCCCCATCTGAAAATGTGTTGTTCTAAGGAGCTTCCAGAAGCAAAGATTTGAGTTAAAATCGTTTGCTCTGAAAGAATATATATTCAAAGATTTGCGCCACATTTTCAGGATTTTTCAAAAAATAGCAGATCTACAAGTTATGAGCTTGTAGATCTGCTATTTTTCAATAGCTAAAGGATAACATAATGCTTTACCCATCCTGGACGGGAACCTGTTTTGGAGTTTTAACTAAGCATTATTTAGCTATTGAAAAATAGCAGACCTACAAGCTCATAGCGCGCCACCGAGTGGCGCGTCTTGAGCTTGTAGCGCGCCACCAAAACACCAAAAGGGGTTCCGGTCCTGAATGGGTTAAAGGGAGCTGCGGTTATGCACAGAGCCTATTTAAAACCACCAAACATGGTGTGTCTTGTGCTTAATGTATACGCTGTCGTGACGCAAACGTGTTGTGAGCCTGTAGATTGGCTCTTTCTGGTGCGTGACACCAGCCTGCAATCAAATATAAATCCGGCTTTACAAACACCCGTCAATGAAAATACGTTTTGAGAGCAATTGGCGTGTCCTTCCGTATACCTTCTTCTCGAGTCTTCCTTGTTGTTTATTTAGAAATTTGAATCACTGTTGTTTATTAGCCTTCCTCTGACAAACACTTTATGATGTAGTACAGTAGTATTTATGATGAAGTACAGTAGTATTTATGATGTAGTATTTATGATGTAGTACAGTAGTATTATATATTACGTGTCTATTTGAGCAGTGGTTCCCAAACATTTTAGTCTGTTACCCAAAGGAGAAATTAGACATCTGCCCGGGACCCATACTGGTGAAAATAGCAAGATCTACACAGTTTCCTTGTAGCTTGTAGATCGGCTATATTTTCACTACTTCTTAAAACATTTGTTTTCTAATTTATGGAATTTCTTAGATTGTTTTCTTTTTTTTATTCATGAAATCGCTTTAAAACAATCATTGGATTTGTTTTTAATTCATGATTTCTTTGTTTTTTTAGACCTTTTTTGAGGGGCGCTAGCCCTTCCTATGTCCAGCTTTGAGGGTCTGTGTAAACACAAACATTGAAGACAAAAGTGAGGACGCAAATTGTTGATTGGCCAGAATGAGATGATGTATGATAATAAGAGCGCCCCTCACTTCACACGGGTGTGATTTTTTTTTTTTATAATATTTTAATTAAAAACGAAATGTAGCAAACCAAACATAAAGGGACCCATATAAATGTGTCCGTGACCCACAAATAGGTCCCGACCCATTTGTGGTTTGGGAACCACTGTATTGGAAACTATACAGAGAGCGCCATATGATAATTATGGACATCACAGACTCCTAATCCATCCAAAGTGCCTTCCACGTACCTGACTGAAACTCCTCGTCTGTATCTTCTGATGCTACGTAGTCTCTGACCCCACATACTGTACCAATGAGGAGCCTATATTCTACTACATTCTGTGGTTAACTAAACATGCTCAGAGAGCTATTCTCTCCGTCCCCATGTACATTCCCAGAGATAAACAAATTCCTCGGCATGCAAATTAAATCATGTTGTTGTCTGTGGTTTTAGTGGCATTCTGAAGTAGATATTCCACGGTATCAGATCTGGATTAGACTGTATTGTAGATGTTTGTGGAAAGTAGCTTTGTTCAGAGACAGTACATAAATGGCACCACATGCTACGTAACTGTTTTACAATGTGTGTGTACTGTGCATCATTATCTATGTTTGCATGTGTAAACTGTAAACAACAGTGTGCAACAATTGGATGCGTACAGTATTTCAACTGTGAGGTGGTCTCTTGATTGTATTACTACAACATGCCACTAGGAGGTAGCATTGTGTCTTCGTTCAAAGCACCTCTCAAGCAGGGGCACGAAAACATTTGAAAAATGTCCTCAGGTGTTTCAAGAAAATGCGACGAAATTATTTAAAATATAATATATAATGATTTATGAACATGTTGGATGATGTGCTGAATCAAATCTTTTTATTTTATTTTATGTGTTGGCTCTATTAATGTTGTAAATACATATTTAACTAATCGTTAAAAGAAATACTTTCTCTGCTTGTAAATTAATTGTGTGTAAATGATTACTGCTGATTACTGATGATGACTGCTGTTGTGATCCGGGGGGAAAGTCGTTGACCTTATGACCCTGAAGTGCCCTCGTATTCCTTTCCCCATTTGGAACGGCCCCGTCAACGCTCTTTGTATCTCGTCAACGTGTAGTAGTGCAATAACATTTTATTAACTTAAATCATTCCGTCGAGTTGAGTTGAGTGGCGTATCTTTGCTACACGTAGGCCTAGTACAATGCCATGCAGTCCTCCTCTGCCGCTGTTAACGTAAACCAGTGAAGTCACATTTCTGCCTTTCTCGTTATCTTGTTTTATTCTCGCTATATATACTGTATTCCGTTTATCAGGCCAATAATCTGATGACTTTTTCACACAAAGTGTCTCTTTTATTCTGCCCTGTCGCTAGTCTCTTTCTGCCTGTGACAACTGCTAGAAGCTGTATTTTCTTTAGTTGTCTGATAGCCCTGTTTGCGTCGAGGCTGTTGATTAATTTGTATTTGGTACGACCGTGTGTGTAAGAAAACATGGCAAACTGTTCCGTTTCAGGCCAGTCGTACGACAAAGACAAAATGAAGTGGACTTGTGTCTAATCACCCTCCCAATGTTTGTATTGCTGTTATGACCTTTCACCTTTTGTGTCTTGCATGTCAAATTCAACACTTTGTCTTATGTACACACCTCCTTTCTCTGGTTACTTTGAAGGTCCCCAGACACTCATCTGGATTGGTTTATCCCCCAAAAAGTGGTTCTTTTAAAGGACCACTTCACCACTTTTTAACCTATTTTCATATGATAGGTCCTCACTAATAATCATGAAAAAATGGCGCAATGTCTTTCTAATCGGTCTGTGTCTCATAGGAGGGCTGTGGGCAGTTCAGAAACCGTCTTCCAGTGACATCATCGATGGGGAATCCAAGCTAATAGAAACTGCAGGCTTTCTAGTCCTGAAAAGTTTCAATGCAAAAATGGAAGCCATCGTTCTCACGATAATGAAAATCTAAACATTTTTGTAAAAAAATCTTGTTTAAAAAGAAATCTGCCTAATGATGATGTCACTGGAAGACGGTTTCTAAACTGCCCACAGCCCTCCTATGAGACACAGACTGAGTAGAAAAAAATGGTGCCATTTTATCATGATTATTAGTGAGGACCCATTATATGAAGATAGGTTGAAAAGTGGTGAAGTGGTCCTTTAAGCCTGAGTTATGCTTGGTTACCTATGGTGTCGTGCCCCGAAAATAGCCGATCTACAAGACTACAACCTCACTCAGTCACTTGCATTGTAGGCTTTACAGCGTGACGTTTTTAGCCTATAGATCTGCTATTTTCGCAATGCTCAACACCGGGACACGCGTCTTAAGTCGGGCTTAACCATAGCTGGCTTTTACTTAAGTAAAGAATAATTATTTGCCATGGAATATCACATTTTCTTGATCCGTAAAAGTTGGAAGAGAAGATTGGACTCTTGGTTTGTCTTACATTATCCTATACGATAATGTAGCTTTGACCCATACTCATAGTCATAATGTACTGCATGGCCAATGCATGGTCTATATCTGACTGATAATGTACTGTATGTTGTCATAAAAGCATAATTAGTAGAACTAGATGCTCGTAAAACATCAACCAAATGGTGTTCACCATTCATAGTAACAACTGTGGTATCTACATGGCAAATGCACACATTTTGAGGAGTATATAACAAAGATGTCACACAGTGGATAAGTAAAAAGTTCTCGCGTACTCATTACGTCCTAATACTGTTTAATTATTTAATGGTCAGACGTGCATGTATGTGTTGTCATGATAATAATGATGGATCGAGTTGCTGATACTGTAATAAATTATATTTTTTGATGTGAATACTTTCGAAGTTTTAAGTGTTTGTTCGGGACTGGGGCCACATGTTTGTTGATTGTGCAGTGTGTGTGCGTGTGTGTGTACGCGTGCGTGCGCGCGCCATGCACTTGATGCATGCATTGCACATATGTGACTAAATTTGACTGAGGGACTGCCATTGTATTTTTTTGAATTTTCGTTTTTTCATGTCATATGAAAGCAGGGAATCATAGCTTCAAATTGACATATTGGTTGTTCAGTTTGACCAACCAGTTTTGGAGATATGGCTTATAGAGTAATGTCTTGCAGAAAACAGGCTTGAAAGGTTCACTTCTGTGGTCTCTAACATTACACCTAGCTACATTTATTTCATATTTACATGTCAATTTCAGCTCTGACACTTATTTCAGACATGCTCTAGTATGTGAAGAGTCTGCCTGTGCTATTAACTCATTTGTTTGGGGAAAAAATATCTCTGGTGAAAAGCTGGAATTTGCGCGATGGCAGTCTCTCAGTCAAATCTGGTCACATATATGGTGCTGGTTTAAGGAGTGTATATGTCTGTGTCAGTGTGAGCAGGGTGTTGACTGGGGTCCTCTGTAGTAGTAGTAGTAGTAGCAGCACAATGTGACGGGACTAGTATTCCAGTGTGTTTGAGAGACCCCGGTCCGGATCCGAGCTGCCAAGCGTCTACTCCATTTCCAGCTCTACATATAAATAAACAGTGGTCACGCTGGCTGCAGCCTGATTGGACACGTTGTAATGAGCTGTGAAAGCCCAGTCCGCGGTGTCACACCACTGAGGACCCCGGCTCCATCTAATTAATGCCAGACCTCCTGCAATGGTGGAAAAAAAAAAGGTGTACTCAAATTTTTTAAATGTATAATATTTTGAAAATAGCAGATCTGTAGGAGAAAACTAGCAGATCTAAAAGCGCATTTGAAAATAGCCCGATCTACAAGTTCACAGTGAGTCGTGATGTGACGCATTGTGAACTTGTAGATCGGCTATTTTCAAATGGCCAAAATGTAGTGGTTAATGTATGGTTTTTAATAATCAAAATCTACAAAGTAAAGTTTTCAAATAAACGCAGTGGAGTAAAAGTACAATATTTGGATCCGAGGGCGAGATGTAGTGGAGTAGAAGTAAAAGTATTAGAAATACTACAGTAAAGTAAAAGTAGCCTACACCTCTAAATGTTACTACAATTTAGGCATTTAGCAGACACTTAATCCATTTTGGGCGGGAACCCATTTTGGTGTTAGCATTATCTTGTGCTTTAGCTATTGAAAAATAGCAGATCTACAAGCTCATAGCACGCCACCGAGTGGCGCGCTACGAGCTTGTAGGTCTGCTATTTGTGAAAAATCGAAGAACGACTGACATAGAAACATAGCTTTTTCAGAGAACTGTCAGGATGTAGAAGACATTTTTAGAATCTGATCTCAGGTCAAAATGGGTTGTTAATCCAGAGTGATTTACAGTAAGCAACAAGTCTGAAGGTAATACATCAAATACATAGAAATAGTAATCCAGGATCAAAGGTAACAGTAGAATATCTGTATGATGAAACTATAAGTATACAATACTATGTCTACATCTAATTTACACATTTAAGTACTTAAGTAGCCTACAGTACTTGAGCAAATGTATTCAGTTACTTTACACCACTGGACCTGCCACACAGTCAAATTCTCAGTGAGAATTTAAACCCATTTTGACCTGAGATCAGATTCTAAAAATGTCTTCTACATCCTGACAGTTTTCTGAAAAAGCTATGTTTCTATGTCAGTCGTTCTTCGATTTTTCAAAAATAGCAGACCTACAAGCTCGTAGCGCGCCACTCAGTGGCGCGCTATGAGCTTGTAGATCTGCTATTTTTCAATAGCTAAAGCATAACATAATGCTAACACCAAAAGGGGTTCCCGCCCAAAATGGGTTAACTTTGAGTGTACGAATGTAACTAAATGAAACCTAGAAGAAATGTGTACCGGTATACACTGTCTTGGAGTTAAATCACCAAGAAGTAATCAAATCACAAATCCACACGCACCCTTCTTATATCCACCGTCATGTGTTTTTTATCCATCCTTTCCTTTAACCATAACCATCACATCTTAGCCGTCAAAGTGTCCCATTTTGCAAGATTTCCCTCATCACTGAAATGCGTTCAAAAGCAAACAGATACATGAATAATTGTAACCACTCGTACACAGTCACACGTCAGCATCTTTACAACATGGTCCACACAGTCCACACCTGCATGGGATCGCATGGGTCATATAATAACATACAGTACATATACAGTAGGGCTTAGTATACAAACTAAAGTATGATACATTCACCATCATGATAACAATAGCATGGCCAGCAGCAAACATCTCAGAGACCAGCTGCATGTGCAAAGCTTTTTGACGATACAGTTTAGCTTTAGCGAAGCGCGCGTGTGTGTGTGCGCGTGTGTGTGTGTGTGTGTGTGCGCGTGCGCGTGCGCGTGCGTGTGCGTGCGTGCGAGAAAGAGAGTGAGGCCATGTTCATTTACCATGGTGTCAACATGAATTTTCCCTGTAAACACAAAAAAACGACGTTCTACATTGCTGGAGCCGAGCGTTGTTCTGGTTCATGGCCTAAATGTGTTGTGTGTGTTGTATGTCCATGCAAGGCATGCCTCTGTGTGTTGCATGGATGGTCCATAGCATGAAATGTCCGCATATAGGCCTACTATGCTTCTGTGTGTCGTGTCGTATCGTTGTATGTATGTCTGTAGTGTAAATGTGTTGTGTTGGGTTGGTCGCTGCACTCTTGTTACCCTCAGAGGGAGACTCTATAATACAGCTCCATTTCCTCCTGGATTAAGTGTTAGACTCAGGGTGGTCCCAGCTAGGCTGCGGGGCCGGAGAAGTCTGCTGCTGGGTGCAAGTCTTCCTGTGAGTGTTCACGCACGCACGCACGCATGCACGCAGTCACACACACACACACACACAAACGCACACACACACACACACACACACACACACACACAGTCACACACACACACACAGTCACACACACACACACACACACAGTCACACACACCACACACACACACACACACTGACACACACACACACACACACACACACACACACACACACAGTCACACACACACACACAGTCACACACACACACACACAGTCACACACACACACAGACACACACACACACACACACACACACACTTTTTTTTAAACCTCATAAAACGTGGTTGTCAAGCTAATGCTGTAGCGATATTGAATAGTTTCTGTGAGAACAGAGTTTTACATGGTCTGGTCTCCTGAAAAACCACTTGGTTCTGTTGGCCACCATCTGCTCATGGGCCTAACAATTTAATTTGGTTTCTTCTTTTGAAGAATGCTGCTTTGGAAACAACCTACGTACCAATGTGCCATCTTAATCAGATCAGCGTTTATTTCTGTGTGTCACAGTGTATGTTTATGCTGTAGGTTGGTGTTTGTGTATGACAAACATGGGCTATGTGTGCATTTGTGTGAACGTCTGTTAGCATATCATTAACATCACAGGCACAGCAACAGCTAGGCCGGCGGTATGTGTGTATGTATGTCATGTGAAAGCATGTGCAACCATGTGTGTTTCTGGACAGCCTGAAAAACAGACTCACAGCAGCCATGCAGCAACAACGTAGGTTTTATAGTCTGGTGGACATTTGAGGCGGATAATGATGTATAAAGCTTTGTGCCAGGAAACTTAACTTGATTAGCAGCTAATGTTGCTTGGACCGAGCCCATCAATCTTCATCACAACCCCACCCTCCCCCATGTGCTGAGTGTGTATTTGGACAAGTGTAGCCGGTTTATATAGAGAGTGAAAAAATATAATAAACACTTGGATTAAACCCCCTTTTGAAATCGTAACTTTTAAACTGTGTGATTTAGTGCTAAACTGAGAACTGATTGCACATGAAACGAGGGTGATGACACTTTCCAGAACTGCTGCTATTTTTCTCGCTCGCCATACGACCCCTATTACTGATTTATCGAGGCTTGTCTGTTCCAGTCTAAAAATGAGCAATAGAGACGAAGACATTGACAATTCACTCATGTATGCTCTCTCTAAAGCCTGCAGCCTTCCTATGGTTCCTTCATATGCCAGCTCCCTGTCAACATAAATCGCTATTCTGATAATTAATTCATATCCTGAACTGAATGCAATTCATTTGAGTCTGACGTTAAATAAATTAGAAAAACAATCATGTTAGTTGTGTATATCAAGCCCCACTGCTACACATTGTGAAGGCTTTGACATTGACATCTTTATTGATAATAAAACATAATGTCAAATTGTCAAAAGGATAGGAAAGGATTTCATATCCATCCATCCATCCGTCTTCAACCGCTTATCCGTAGTCGGGTCGCGGGGGCAACAGCTCCACCAGAGTGTTCCAGACTTCCCTCTCATGCAGAGCAACATTAGTGACTTCCTCCTGGGGGATCCCGAGACGTTCCAAGGCCAGTGAGTCGATGTGTTTCCTCCAACTGTGCCTTGGTCTGCCCTGGGGTCTCCTCCCAGTGGGACGTGCCTCAAGAACCTCCCTTGTATTAGCGAGCGACCTTATTCTTTCGGTCATGACCCACACTTCATGACCATAGGTGAGAGTAGGAACGAAGATTGCTCGGTAGACAGAGAGCTTTGCCTTCTGGCTCAGCTCTCTTTTCGTCACAACAGTGCAGTACAGCGACTGCAATACCACCCCTGCCGCTTTCATACGTATATGGAGTATACGGTTGTCTACGAACATGTACGTAGTTAGCACCTTTAGTACCTTTAGCTTTAGCTACGATTATAAACGTATAAAGCAGAGAAAAAGTTAAACTCATTCACCTGGGGTAATGCCTCATTCCCTACCCGGACTGCACAATCCACCGGTTTCCTGCTGAGAACCATAGCCTCAGATTTGGAGACGCCGGCTGATCATCATCCCAGCCTCTGTACACTCGGTCCAGTGAGAGCTGAAGGTCTTGGACCGATGGTACCATCAAAACCACATCATCTGCAAAAAGCAGTGATGCAACCTTTAGCTCACCAAGCCGAATACCCTCTCCGCCACGACTTTGCCTCGAGATCCTGTCCATGAAAATCACAAACGGGATAGGTGACAATGCGCAGCCCGCAGGTGGATTTCATATACAGGTGCAAATGATGTTGCGTTGCGTGATGTGATGTGTATGTGTGTAATTGCACTTAAGTCCACGCACCCGAAGGTGCCAACAGTGTCCTATAGATTTATAGTGCATGTCAGTCCGGGGACTGTCTATAAATCCAACATCCAGTTAGTCCGACCTAAATGTCCGGTTAGGACTGAGGTTAGGGTCCGACCTACGTGGCCGGTTAAGACTGAGGTTAGGGTCTGACCTAAATGTCCGGTTAAGACTGAGGTTATAGGCTTAGGTTTTGGGATAGTGTTAGTAATGGGTCGGACTAACGATGACATGTTACCGTCAGTCCAAGCACCCAAGTGGAGGAACATCCACCTTTTGCACAGAAAACACGGGATTGACGTGGGATATTTTTTTTTATAAATGTTTTTTTTTGTGGCTTTTGCCTTTATTTTATATATTTTATGGAGGGACAGACAGTAGGCTGACAGGAAATGGGGAGAGAGATGGGGGGAAGACATGCAGTAAGGGCCGTCGGGATCGGGAGTCGAACCCGCGGCACACTGCCAGACTGGATTACCAGCCAAGGTGCCTGGACCACTGAGCCATGGCCCAGGCCTTGACATGGGATATTGAACACTTGGTTTGATGTGTGTACAGAATATACACATGCACCAAAGGTATTAATACCCAGGTTTTTGCATTCACACCAGACCCGGGACCCCAGTGTTTACTTCCATTCCATGGTGTCCATGACGTGTCACTCACTATAGCATCCTTGTGATGTCCTTCCCACTCATTCTGTCCTCGGTTTCCTGTCTCTCTTTCATATAGGCCTAATATTGTTGGTCACTGCTTATTGGCTTTGACATCATTCGGCTGCAAGTGGCCGCATGTCAAAGTTTGTTTACTGTGGCGATTCTGAGGAGCGTCTGCGTCGATACACACCTGGATTGAGAATGACCTGCAGTGACTTTTCATTTTTCATAATTTACCAGACAGGTTTTAGCTCACATTTTGTATCAAACATTTGAATCTTATACTTATACAACAGTGACCCTAACATTACCCATTCCAGAATTACTAGCACACATAAGAAAGATTAACAATAAAAAAGAGTCACGTGGCACAGTCGGTATAGTGCTGTTGCCTCACAGCTGAGGTCCTTCATGGTTCGAGTCCCGCTGGAGACGCTGTGGGTGTGTAATCTCCTCCTCGTTATCAGTGCCCATATACCCGAGGTGGGGTTGGCGTAAGGGCCTTTCTGTGTGGAGTTTGCATGTTCTCCCTGTGTCTCCTATAGAGATAGGTAGAGTACCATACCACCTCACAAAAAACATGCAGTAATCCTGGTCTCTAAACTGCCTCCCCCTGGCCAGTCGGGGCACCCTGACAGGTGAAAAGAACGGCAGTCTGTTGCTCTCCCCAGTTTGGCAGAGGGAGTGCAGAGCCCAGGATTACATTAGATAACACTGGGTGGAAGAAATGGGTTACAAAATCATGCATGGGATAAAAATTTAACAAAGAAAAGAGTATGATTAATCAAATCAATGGGGATGGAAAATAAGGATATCAGTTAAGGTTGATGATGATTTTTAATAATAAAATAATAATAATAATAATAATTAAATAAATTGAAACATAATTTGAAACATTAATTCAGAATTAATGTTTCAGAAGCATCTGTCACATATAATCCCTGATTTGTCCTCTGTCCTCTGTCTTTCTATCTTACTCCTTTTCATACGCACTACAAACAATCTTCACTGTGATTCATTCGAAATGGACCCAAGGGTGTTCAAGGGTCCATTTTTTACACTCGGAGAGAAATGAACCGAGGATGTTTCCGTCTGCTTCCCAATTACACACTGTTATGTTAACTGTTTTTGACCTGAGATCAGATTCTAAAAATGTCTTCTACATCCTGACAGTTTTCTGAAAAAGCTATGTTTCTATGTCAGTTGTTCTTCGATTTTTCAAAAATAGCAGACCTACAAGTTCGTAGCGCGCCACTCGGTGGCGCGCTATGAGCTTGTAGATCTGGTATTTTTCAATAGCTAAAGCATAACATAATGCTAACACCAAAAGGGGTTCCCGCCCAAAATGGCTTAACTGTTTTTCTTCCCCAACAGTCATAAGACAATAATACAGCTGCTATAACGCATGTATGTTTATTTTGCCTTTTGGCAAATAAATAAATAAAGGTTGCTGCTGCTATAGCGCACTTTATTATTTCAAAAATTAAAGTGTGAAAATGGTCAGATTTATAGGCCTATATACTCATTGATTCAAACAACTCTTAATATGGATTTGCACGATCCTTATCATTCAATTATAAGGATCTCTAACCATGTAGTCCACCACAAATGTTTGTCTTTTATCAGTTTTGTGATAACATACAGTATGTACATGTGTGACAGGAATGATTTCCCCTTTTCCTGGAGCTTCTTGAGGATCTTTTACTGTTAAAACAGTTAACAGTACTGTATCTGCTGCTACGTATGTCAACATTAATTAATTTACACTGCTTTGAGGAGCCCTCTGGATGTAGGCCAGCATAAACCAATGGATTCATTATGATTAGGCTATGAGTTAATTAATAATAAATGGACCCAGCGCAGAGTCCCAAAGAGTCGAGGTGCTGAGCAACCACTTTTGCACGCTTTGTTAAACTGTGATAGAAGTTAAATAATCACGGGCCCCGTCTCTCTCTCTCTCTCTCTGATTCTTTCCCTCTCTCCTTTCCCCTCAAAGGTTTTCGCCGTGACGTTTTATTTACACTTCTTCCCAAAAGAATCCTATACACAGGAAATGCTTGTGATTGTGAGTTCCTCTCCTCAAATGTGGGGAGGTTTATTTATTTCAACAAACATTCCTGATTCGCACAGTGCAGGCTCGCAGAGTGCAGCTTTTCAGAGAAGTGTGTCTAAGCCATAGGCCTATATTTAGACGTGGGTGTTCTCTGTTTGCAGTGATGCTGTCATCAGAGTCCTCTGATTTAGTGCAGGTGTCACCCGGGCTTAGGGTCATGAGTCTAGGTAGGTATTTTATATATAAATATAAATAATTTTCAGATCGAGCACAGAGGAATGTATGGTAAAAGAATTTGTGCCATTTTAGGACATCAGCATCTTTCCTTTTCCCAATAAATATTGATTTGATTTAAAACTAGAGCTTTTCAATCCTTGCCATTCCACATTCATTTTGACTGCACCACAAATGTGAAGGATGTCAGGGATTGATTTGTAAAAGAAAAACAGACTGTAGGACATTTTCTTAAGCATTTATAAGCCCTATAGCAACTTTGTTTCATTGCAAATAGGGAAAATAAGAGATCTATATAGCTTCACAACAGATGATGTGCAATTTTTACAATTATTATTCACATTATTTAAGAATCCAGATTTAAAAGTCACTTACACTGCAAATTCTTACGTTGATTTTACTCCAAAAGTGTAAAAATCTACCCATAAAGATTGTCAAATGGCCCAAGATCAGCTATATCTTCATCATTTCATTGGCATAATTCTGTTTTAGTGTAGTGTCTTATTCCAGCTTTCCAGTGGATAGCCGAAACCTTATTTGTCTCATTGATGGAAAGAAGAAATAAAAGATGAACTCACTCTTGCCACTGTGTGTGACCCATGTCCCTTTATAATGATGCTTATTCCAGCTTTACCATGCATGAAATTATATTTTCATTCAACAGGCCTGAAAGAGCCACGTCTTCAGAAACTGCTCCCGAAGCTTCTTCTTCCATTCAACTTGTTTTTCTTCCAAAGTTAAATAAACTGCATTGTGCCACTCATTTACCAAACTAAACTTTATTTTAATTCAGAATTAACAAACCTGCAGGGTGTAAGATCATTTTGAAATTCAAGCCTATAAAAAGCTACTTGTCTTGACGTCGCCAAACTTCAATATACAGTTATATATGAACGACATATACATTTACTGTAAAGCTTTCCTGTTATGAAGTTTTCATAAACATTTACATGAACAATGACAACATCCGCATGCACTTGAAAGTTTTTGCTGGATGTCAAACATGCACATTTCGCATATGTGTGTATAGTTCTAAAAAAGCAACAGGCATTTGGAAACAGAAAACAAATGACCGAACAAGCATGTACAATTGTCACACAGACTGTGGCACTTTATATTTTCTTTTCCTTTTTTACACATTAGCAGACAGCTGGGTAAAAAAAAGCTGACTTGTCTTCAAAGAAAGACAGCGCAAAATTATTGTAGTCGAAATTCGTCGGGTGGTAAATCTACGCGCGCGTAATTCGTGCGTAAAAGTAAACAAATATTTGTATTATGGGCTATTATTATTATTATTTGTAATGTAAAACTTTGTCGGAGCACGTGAGTGACAGGTAAGAACAAAAGGGGAACCCCATTTGGTACAGCTGATGCGCGCGCGTCGCGCCCAAGACCACAGCCGGACTGAAGGCATGAGGGCCGTGCAGGCGCTCTGCGGCTGTCTCCGAAGAAGTGAAGCCATCTCTGGATAATATGCTGTCAATGCTAAAACCCTTCGATTTGTCCGTGCTTCTGTTACCAGAGCTGCTGCTGTTGTTACTGGACACGTTTCCTTTCACTCTGTCCCGTGCAAATAAACCGTTTTTGTTCCCATTCATCATGTCACTTCTTCCACTGAACGCGGACCTGCAAGGTTCTTCGTCGTTATTGTCCAGAGGCAGCCTCTCTGCAGGTACAGGTGCGCGCGCGCTGCTGTCTAGCCACGGTGCGTGCTCCTGCGCTCCTCCGAGGCGCGCGTCTGGAGGAGGATGTGCCGGCGCGCCAAACACCGACCTCGACTGCGTGGACTCGCTGCTGCCGCTCGCCTGGGAATCTCCTCCGTTCGCGGACAATTTAAGTCTCTGCGGCGCGCCGGGCATCGCGTTATTCTGCTTCGGCTCGGTGTGGTTGAACTCAACGAGGACTGATGGTGGTTTTGAATCCGCGTTTCGCCGTTGTAAATAATGTCCCTGCTGCTGTGACTGTATGTCCATCTTCTCCGTGTCCAAGGTGCTTTCGCTGTCTGACATAGCTGTCGGTCTCCTCGGTTGAGAGTCACTCTGGTGTTTGACAGCACCGGGGGCGGGGTGGTTGTGGTGGTGATGGTGGTGGTGGTGAGAAGACCCCGAGCTCTTGCTGCGCTTGTTGTGACAAGACTTGGTACCGTCGACCGCGTCTTGTTGTTGTTGGTTCTTCAGCTTTCTCTTCCTCCGCCTGTAGTTGCCGTTCTCGAACATGTCCAGGCACTTGGTGTCCAGGGTCCAGTAGCTGCCTTTGCCCGGCCGGCCCTTCTCCCGGGGCACCTTGATGAAGCACTCGTTCAGCGAGAGGTTGTGGCGGATGGAGTTCTGCCAGCCCTGCTTGTTGTCGTGGTAGAACGGGAAGCTCTCCATGATGAACCCGTAGATGCCGCTGAGCGTGGCGCGCTTCTCCGGCGCGCTCTTGATGGCCATGGCGATCAGCGCTATGTAGCTGTACGGCGGCTTCTGCGGCGGCTCCTGCTGGCGCGCCTGGACGAAGCTCAGAGCCGGCACGATCCCGCCGCCGTCCCCTCCGTACAGGTAGATCAGCGAGGCTCCGGGGTTGGGGATGCTCAGCGCCGACGCGGGCAGTCCGAGTCCGAGCTGCTGCAGGCGACTGTGGTACAGAGTCATGGTGATGATGATGATGATGACGCCGAGGAACCAACGTGTCTGTCCCGGTTCAAGTCCACGGTCGCTGCGCCAAGAGCGCCTCTCCTCCTCCTCCTCCTGCACTGACTGACTGCGTCCCGCTGCATGCTATGGCCTCATGAGGCTCCTAGGAAAAAATGTTAAATAATTGTTGTACCGTTTGTGTGTGTTATGTTGACTTTGCGCTGCGGGGAAATAAATTGTCCATCATAAACAGTCGTTGTGTTCTCAAGCCCACCCACATTAATTAAAATTTCATTGCGCACACAGTCGGAGACCCGCGTGTCCCCCCCGACCAATGAGGTGCCGGGTTATTCCCTCATCTGTTTATAGAATTAGTCTGTTGATAAGTCTGCCCACCCAAGTCGAATCAAGCTGTGTTTATTTGGAAAAATTTCCGGGCACCCAATACATAAACGCACTGATGTGCTGTTTGAAATATCACGTCCACCCTTGACGCTGAGAGTTGCTCACACAGAGAGAACAAGCAAACATTGCCGGAGTCCCTTTTTCTGGGAGTTGCTTTGGGTTAGCCGAAATGAAAACAAAGTGAATAAAAAGGAAAATAAAGTTAAACAGTTTCTTTTAACTTTGTGTCAACCCCCTCGTGTCTCTATCGCCCGTCCAACAAAATATAAGCCTATAAGCTAGGGATATTGCTGCTGAAAATAACAAAATCGCATGAATGACTTTGCATTCCACAATATGGTGGCAGATATTCACTTTGGTTATCTCATTTTTTCATCCGACTTTGAGAGGGGAAAAAAACTTAAACGAGGCGTTTTAATTGCTTTATCAACAGCTGCAAGGAATTGCAGTCGCAATTTCCTTAAAAGGACAAACTTGGCGGAATGTTAAAGTATATTATTTGTAGATGCGTACTGGCTACATGATGCTTTATATTATGTATTTTCCTGTTTATAGGGCGAAGGGGGATTATAACAACTTTACAAGTGCGCGCAGCTGGGCCTTGCTTACATTAAGAGTTTCGAGGTTTCGGTGTATAAACTCCGAAAGTTTTCTCGCAGTTGTTTTTCTTTTCTTCTGAACGGACAGTGATTCATCAAGAAATATATACCCAAAAGTAATGCGAGCGTGCATGTGTAGCTAGCATGTGGGCGAAATTGCTTTTCATTCTGATGCAGTGAGTGTCCAGTCTTGGGCAGCCAGCCATTTTCTGGTTCCATCGTTCCAGATTCCATTCATTTTTCCCATATAGAGATTTCCAACAATATTTATATAAATGAATTTGTCTAGAATTATGCCATCCTGGTGAATCATCAATACTTTTTTCAAATCAAATGTTTTATGCATGATTCACTTTAGGATGAAAATAATTGATAGAATTATTTTTGGAAATCACTATGGGAAAAAAATGAATGGTGTCTGGAACGATGGAACCAGAAAATGGCCACCATTGGCAAATGGGTTGACAACTCTCATCCACATTTTCACAAAATAAAAATAAAAGTATATAGGCCTACCGTATGTTTTTTTTTTTTTGGCAAGAGTATCATGCAGAATATATGTAAAGCAGTGGTTCTCAAACCTTTTCATGTCAAGGACCCCCACAATGATACTCATTAATCTGCTAAGTAAAATATATGCCAAGGACCCCTACATTTTCAACCATTTTCATTTCAAGGGTCCCTGGTTTGACCTGAATTAGGCTATACAGTCCCTATTTAATGGCATTTCTATCTGGGACCCCCCAATGTATATTGTAAAATCAGTGTACAAATGGAACGGGTCCACTAACGATCACTTAGCATGGGGACCCCTGGAACTCCCTCAAGAACCCCTAGGGGTCCCCAGATCCCACTTTGGGAACCACTGATGTCCAACTGTGGCCATGATGGCTGCTGGAACGGCAACCTCTGTTCCTCGTGACGGTGAGTCGTGACAAAATCAGCTGAAGGTGTAAAATCAGTGGTTTCAAACCAGTGGTCCGGGGATCATCAGCGGTCCTTGAGGAGGTCCCAGCTGGTCCCCATAATGGTGGGTTGGTAACCAAATTGACCCTTATAGATCTTTAACTCTTTAGACAGAGCATGAAATGAAACCAAATGGACACTTACGGGTCCATTTGGTTTCATTTTAAGCTCTCAAGAGTCCTTACTATTATCAATATTAGGCTATCTAAGAATCACATTTTTACAGTGCAGATATCTCTTAGAAGTTGTGATGATGAAATTGATCAATTGATCATAATACATGCTGATTAATTCTATTGCTGCACTTATTCTAAGGCAGTAACATGTTGGTCTATTGTTGTATATTATATATTATGAATGGGGACATAATTTAAGAAACACCTTTTTCGATCAACATGAATCAAGTTTGTCAAACTATTTGGCACATCTCAAATTAAAATAGAAAAGCATGGAGGGGCGAAAGTTTTAGGAAATGTAAGGTAATTAGCGACATCTCCTGGACAAAGAGAGAATTTATTCTTAAAACAACAGGCTACTCAAGAAGAGTAACTGCAATCACTTCTTATGAAAGACTTTGCTGCTCTGCCTTGAATGTTACAAAAGCTAGATTCATCAAGCCATATCTACCTTTCTTCAACAGCACATGAATAACAGTTGCTAAAACAGAACATTTTGAACATTTGTATGTACAAAGCCCCAGGTAATGTTGACACTCCCCCAAAACAGAACTGGATACAATTCACTCCTATCACTTGAATTTCAGCACAATTTAAATAATTGATAACCTTAAGGACTCTCTAGGACAGTATATAGAATGAATGATCCAACATGTGAAGTCAAGTGACATTTACTTTTTAATTTGAATTGTTCCTTTACTACTTTTGACCTGAGAAGAAGTGGGCAGACAAAAAAACATTCTCTCGTCGTATAAAAGGAGACACCATAGCAATAGCTGCGTGACACATTTGAGGAATAGGGGCTCCATCTTGCGCCTCCCTTATCCCTAAACTTATTTGCCTTTTTTTTTTTTTTACTATTTTGAAAATAAATTTAAAATAGTTCAACTAGCCGATCTATTCTACATCTACATGTTGTGAGCTTGTAGATCAGCTATTTGAACTATTTTAACCCATTTTGGGCGGGAACCCCTTTTGGTGTTTTAAACATTATGTTATAATTTAGCTATTGAAAAATAGCAGATCTACAAGCTCATAGCGCGCCACCGAGTGGCGCGCTACGAGCTTGTAGGTCTGCTATTTTTGAAAAATCGTGAAAATATTTATTTCAGAAAACTGGAGGATTTAGAAGATTTTTTTTAATTTTTGAGGTCAGGCCTAAATGGGTTAAAATAGTAAAAAATGGCAAATAAGTTTAGGGTTAAGGGGTGGCGCAAAATATAGCCCTAGATCTACTGTTCAGAAACCAAAGCTTTATCGGTATGAGCTGTCTGAACTGTAAGGTACTTTACTGCCCAGTGCAGCACGTCATCGGCAACTTTGAATTTGCTGAGATCCTGCAATAGTTGGCCAGTATATTTATATGCATATGAGAATTGTGTACCGTCACTATGAACAGTGGAGTGCACACCTGAGACAGTCCCCGTAGATTTTGTTTGCTTTAAACGGCTCCTTGCTTCGGACCTGGAAGCCCTCTGTGTTTGAAACAGCCAAGAGGAAGGGCTCCCGGAAGAGGGGACTCCCTCCTCCTTCCCCTCCAAGGCAGTCAACGACGTGTCTGAACGGCTGTGATTAATCTTTCGCTTTACAGTCCTACATTTCCTCTGTGCAACCTCTTCCCGTGTCTCCATTTCCTCCTCCACCTCCTGCAGGTTTTCTTGATCCGACACCAGGAGAGGGGAACAGCGATTCAACATCAAGGTCCTGCCCATAGGTTCTGTTGCACTCCCAGAAGCTGAAGAAGAATTGGACACAGGAACAAGGCAGGGTGTTGTGGACTGTGGTTTCTGGTACGGGGGAATGCCGGAGGTCTCTTCTTTTGATGTCTGGGAAGTCTCTGATGAACCTTTGGAGGACATTTGTGTGATGGCTACCAAGGGAACACCCCCCAGCTGGACTGTAATTCCAGTAGTATCAGTCAGGGCCTTGGGTGGGATGGCTTCTGAAGTTGTGGATTCACCCGAGCACGAAGATGTCAGCATTGCAAATGGCGGAGAAAAAGCATCCCAAGGATTCGACTCTGTAATTGCGTCTTCATTTAGTACATCATCCTGCAGGGACAGTGTGTCCTCACTGCCCAGAGAGCCCCTCTCTAGAATCTCAGGAGGGAATGCATTGGTATTAAAATGACCAAGAATCGGTTGAACAGTATTTGGTAAATCAGTAATTGTGTCTTCCGGGGGATTGAGGATTCCACTCGGTGTCTCGCTCCCTTGTTCTAAAGCAATTTGTGGCCGTTGAACCTCTTCCTCTGGCATAAGAAGATGACATGCAGGGATGCTGAACTGCTCCACAGATTTATATCTGATTCTGTCAGCATCCCAGCCTGTGTATGTGTCTGCGTGGTGGCTGGTGGTAGGTGCGTTGCAGGAGGAAGTAGAAGGCTGCGGGCTGGACACGGGGAAAGGAGGCGCCACCCTCAGCCCGTTCTGAATACTGTCCAGTACGGAGTTCATAGCGTCGTGCTGCCATGCTCCCAGCAAATTGGACAAATCAAAACCACACTGGGTATTCTGAGAGGCACTTGGGCCATGAGGCAAGTCAGGCAACAGAGATCCCCATGTTTTACAAATCTGCTGCCTGACAGGGGCAAGCATCGTACAAGAAGGCGTAACGTCGTTAGGCGGTCCCGCTGCGACAGTGGCCAACTTACCGACGGACACGAAGAACCTGCAGCGGGTCTGCTCCGGGTTCATGTGAAACTGCAGACAGTACGACTGCATGCACACCGTCGTGTCGATGAGGCTGGAGAGACAGTCTCTGTCTTCTCGTTCCTGGAGATCCTCCCAGGCAGATGCCGTTAGAAGAGCTGGCATCTGTACAACCCCGTCGGAAAGAAAGAGCAAGTCCGTTGGCGCCCCCTGCGCTCCCTGGCCCTGGGCTTGTTGAGACAGAGCCATCGGTCCCACTCCGACAACGTGAGCTTTGAGCCGTCCGCTTTTTGTCTTCTGCTGCTCTGTGCCATAACTGAGGATCAGCTTTTCTATCCAGGGCTCGAGTTTTGTCATAGATGGAGGCATCCTGTAATGAGATATTGATTTTTGTTATTGATGATATTGATTTGTGTTGTCTAAATGGAAACAAGACTGCATGGACTTTTCTTTTGGTGCTATCCCTTTTGGACCAAGTGTTGATTGATTGATTGATTTAAGTATTTATTAACAGTTTGCAGAATTACAGTACATTTCAAGCACAACTCAATACAAAAACTGTTAACTGTGAGTGGACGACACCATAAAGCATTATACTTGTTTACAAGAGGGTTCACCGTTTTCAATTCATCATAACATTTAGAGACGTACAAATATACACTTCTATATAGCCAAAGACAGGAAATCATCATACAATCAATCAATCAAACCTTATTCCTTACACAGCTTCTTTGAAAGTTGTCGACGGTGGACTCTTTTGTTGTTGTTGGTTGTAGTGGTGTAACTCCAATAGTAGTCCCCCCAAAAGAATGTGCAAATGTATGTGGTTCCTTTCCTACCATTGAAAATCGTTAAAGTTCAGCAAATAAAATAATCAATTTCAGACCAAAACGAGGGATATATTTTTTAACGTTGTGCCAGAATTCTGATCAAATTCTGACCAAACGCCATTCAAATTTCACCGAACATAAAACAGAATATATTAGCGTACCGTGGTGTAGGCGGGACAGGGGCGTGTGCCATGTCCGCTAATTATAAGCGACTTTGGGATTATTTTTCTGTAAAGTTGCAGTGTTTCATTTTCAAGTCAAGGGCCCCCAAATTATGAAATTAATATATATTTGTCTGCGGACCCTCATCTGAAAACATGCATATTTGGGACCCCACATTTCTCAACATTTCTTTTGCAAATAGCAGTTCTACGAGCTCGTGAGAAGGGCTCGCTTCTTTGGGGCTTGTTTTCATAGACCTTGTTTCTTGCTTATTTCTCTCGCAAAACCCGGCAACACTGGTCGTATGGATGCTGTGCGGAAGTGTCCCAGCTGCTTATGTGACAGACGGCCGCTTCACGCCTATCGCCTACAGTATCAACGGAACATTTATATAAGCTACTGTACAACATTAATATTTCATTCACATTCACCTTACTGGCTGAAGGATACCTGGGAGCAGCAGACTGACTGGACGCGCTTTGCTTCAGGTATGATGACATCTAAAAATCCCCATGTTGAAATAATTCATAGAATGCTTATGTTTTGCCACACTGCTTATGTTTTGTCTAAACATGCCCAAAAAGCTATGCCCCGGTGGCATTTCCCATGTAATTCTATCACAGCCAGCCCAGGGACCTAAAAAAGCCAGGCTGTAGTGTAGCCTGGCTGCGACTTGACATGGTTGTGCGTTTTCATGTATGAGTGATAGACTATATGATCACCATCTCTTCCATGAAAACACAGTAGTTATAGTTTAGTTACCATTAGTTCTCTGCTTGTTTTTGTTTGCTCCTAGACTTGGACATCATGCCAGACTCGGGCGTGACTGCGTCTGGTTCGAAGGTTTCGGACCCACAACATTCCAAGAAGCTCCTCATGGTCCTGCGGTCCTTCTGGCAGCAGCAGTGTTTTCACGACGCTCTGCTAGTGGTGGATGGAGAGGAGCTCCCCGTCCAGAAAAACATTCTCGCCGCTGCCAGCCCATATGTCCGGTAATGGCTTAACAAGATCACTTGTTTTCTGTAGGCTCCCTCCCTCTCTCTGACCAGACTGTTCATGCCAGGCATTCCCACACTATTTTGACTTGAGAGCCACTTTCAAAATTACCAGCTCAATGAGATCTACCCTCCACTCAAATCTGTGCAAAAAATAATCATTAATTCATGTAAAACTAATTTAATAACCTAATCTTTGCTTTAACATCAAGCCTAGTTCTACATTCAAGTAACTTCAATTGGCATAATGTGTGTTAATGTAAAACCACATATTTTATAGAAATGGGGCATAGAAATTTGATAAAATCATTTAATATGTTTTCCAAGAAAAGACTAAATTCACTTGTTTTCTGTAGGCTCCCGATCCCTCTGACCAGACTGTTCATGCCAGGCATTCTCATGCACGTATATGCTCACCATTTCTGGCCTATAATATGAGTCCCATTATTACAGTCAGCAACAAAGTGGAGGGACTGACTGTGGCATTTAGAACTCAAATGTGATATCTGAACATAAGTTATGACATTTGTCCAGTGGCCATTCACATAGACTGTCAATAATTCCGTCTGCTAGGACCAAGCTGACATACAATCCTCCGAAGGAAGATGGGTCAACATACAGAATCGAGTTACAGGGGGTCTCTATGCCAATCATGAAAGAGATCCTGGATTACATCTTCAGTGGAGAAGTGAGTTGTGTGTGTGTGTGTGTGTGTGTGTGTGTGTGTGTGTGTGTGTGTGTGTGTGTGTGTGTGTGTGTGTGTGTGTGTGTGTGTGTGTGTGTGTGTGTGTGTGTGTGTGTGTGTGTGTGTGTGTGTGTGTGTGTGTGTGTGTGTGAGAGAGATGGATCCCGGTCATAACCACAGATCTCACGTGGGGCACGGTTATTTGTCATATTAATGTTGATTGACATGCCCCATTCTATAAAATGGGAAATCATATTTAATCAGGCATGAATTAGGTGCCTACTAGACTCAGCCAGCTGTCAGTTGTCAGCTAGTCACATTTTCAAACGGCAATGGAGGCCAAGACTGTCAGTCTCAGAACGTGTTTTTCAATATCTCTTCTTGTCTGTACTTGTGTTCTTCTGAACATGCTCTACTGGTGTATTCTCCGAAAATGGCCTCTGGTGGTCTCCCAGCAGCCTAAAAAACATCATTGATCATCTAAATCTCCTCGATAACAGGACTGGTCAGGATCTAAAGTTAATTCATGTTCTGTGTTCTTCTAAACCAGAGGTGCCCACACTTTTTTGACTTGAGAGCCACTTTCAAAATTACCAGCTCAATGAGATCTACCCACCAAAAAAATGTTGATCCCATGATTGCTGACATGTGTTTAAAAATGTACCTGAGGTGCTTTGGAATAGTTACATACAGTAAGACATGAGACAAGCACACTTGGAATGGGAAATAGAGGGACATTTTTAATTGGTAGGGTTTTTTTTTGTATTATAACTTTGTAATGCTACTGACGTTTGTGTACAACACTCTAGAAAACAAAGTATTGCATTGTGGGTTTGAGCTGACAGGCCCTTATAGATGTCAGTCAATCAAGTCACCTTAATTCAAGTGGCACATGCAAAACAGTTTTATTTACATTTAAATTAAATATATTTGTAGGACCTTGCCATGTGATCTACCTGCACAGCCTTTGTGATCTACTGGTAGATCATGATCTACCTTTTGGGCACCCCGGTTCTAAACCATTTCAGTGATCTCACAACTAAGCTACTAAGGTGAATACCATAAATAGCAAATATTTGAAATGTGGGTGCGGGCGGTGGCAGTTCTATGAATAGGCTAGTATAATTAATGCAGGTGATTGGAGGAGGACGGATGATAAACGTGTCCGGACGGATGTTCGGATTCGGGTGACGTCGGTGCCCATTCTGCACATCACTGATATACACACCTACAATCTGTTTGTCCTTTGCATACAGATTCATCTGAGCGAAGAGACCATCCAGGACATGGTACAGGCGTCCGACCTGCTGCTCCTGACCGACTTGAAGGCCCTCTGCTGTCAGTTCCTTGAGAGTTGCATCACTGCAGAGAACTGTATCGGCATCCGGCTCTTCTCCCTGCACTACTGTCTTTACCATGTCCACTACGTCGCCACCGAGTACCTCCAGACACACTTCCGGGACGTGTCAGTAACCGAGGAGTTCCGGGAGATGCCACCGGACCGCCTCTGTGAGGTGCTGGCTATGGAAAAGCTGAACGTGGGAAACGAGAAACACATCCTGGAGGCCGCGGTACGCTGGTTCGGCCATGACCCAGAGGATCGCAGGGTGGGTGTGACACACTTACCTTTAGGGTTTCTTCAGGTGCAAAATAAAGAGGAAAGACGACTTTGTTTTTCAAATTGAAAATCTATTTTCATATGCAAAATAATACATATGGTCTTGGGACAAGTAGAAATCATCAATCAAATACTGTTTTTGGTAAGTCAATGGGTTGTGCCAAATTGACAATGACATTGTGTATTGGCAATCGAAGAAACAATCATTCATTGCCAATGGAAAGGTATTATTTCTTGGGCCAACCAGCTCAAGGAATTAAAAAAATGTCACATGTATGCATTCAATAGTCTTGACTCTTGAAACTGAACTTAGTGTCAGATTTTTGGATTTAAAGCTGTAGGAAATACTTGGCATTAATATAGTGGTTGCAAAGGTATTAATTGATTGCCTGAGTCCTGTGTGGGAGTTCTTGGTCTGGTTTTGGTGAATATTAGGTAGCTCCGGTCATTTATTAAAAATAAAAATCACCCGTGTGAACTGAGTGGTGCAAGG
This sequence comes from Electrona antarctica, assembly GCF_951216825.1. Lineage (NCBI taxonomy): Eukaryota > Metazoa > Chordata > Actinopteri > Myctophiformes > Myctophidae > Electrona > Electrona antarctica. Next base: position 51,650,725 of record NC_136810.1, read on the forward strand.
TCTTATATAGCCTGATCAGCTGTGGTCTGACGTAATGTCAGTGACCATAGTAACCATGCTCATTCTTTTGAGGGACAGGTACACAAACACACACACGGGTACTAACAAAGCCAGTTGTTGGAGTGGTTTGCACCACTCAATAATAAAATAAATAAATGAATCAAGGGGCACTGGAATGCTGTGATGTCCCGTGTAGCGACCAAAACAGTATCTCTCACACACACACACACACACACACACACACACCGTGGTTTGTTCTAGTAAGAAGACTCCCATTACTCTTCCAGGTGCACATGAAGGAGGTGATGTCTGCAGTGTGGCAGCAGGGCCTTGATGCAAGCTATTTGCGAGAACAGGTAATTCACATCATATTTATCAAAATGTTTATACTTGACACCATGTCTTTGCTCACCAACATATTTTCTATGTCATTCATGGGCCTGGGCCTAAACCAATATTTAAAAAAGAAAGGGAGGCTCCGCACACTCAAATCTGTGCAAAAAATAATCATTAATTCATTTAAAACTAATCAAAAATAATATTAATTTAACAACCTAATCTTTGCTTTAACATCAAGCCTAGTTCTACATTCAATTAACTTCAATTGCCATTATAATGTGTGCTAATGTAAAACCACATATCTTATAGAAATGGGGCATAAAATTCGATAAAATCATTTAACCCATTTTGGGCGGGAACCCCTTTTGGTGTTAGCATTATGTTGTGCTTTAGCTATTGAAAAATAGCAGACCTACAAGCTCGTAGCGCGCCACTCATAGCTTTTTCAGAAAACTGTCAGGATGTAGAAGACATTTTTAGAGTCTGATCTCGGGTCAAAATGGGTTAATACGTTTTCCAAGAAAAGACTAAATAAAAAATGCCCTTACATTGAGCTACCAAAAAAACAACAATCGTCTGGGTCAGATACTGCATATACAGCAGCACAAGACCTGATGTGAAAGAGGAACATAAACATGATGAGGTCTTTAATTCTGTGGCTAACCCCGAGTTCATTTTGCATGTGATGCCATCAGGCCCTGGGAGAACCCCTGATGAGGGAGGTTATCCGAGAATACTGTCAGTCGACACAAGGGGACGCTCAGCTACAAGGAGAGGCCCTCCTTGCTGCCTTCAAACCACGAGGTTACTCTGAGTGCATCGTTATTGCAGGGGGAGAGGACCGCAAGTGAGTCGGTCTGTTTTGATTGTCCCGTGTTGTCCATCTCATCTGTCATAAATAGTCAAATTCATTCTGTTAACTGCCAATGTTTTACATGCTTGTCCAAGTGTCCCCTGGAGTCAAATTACATTACATTTCCTTTTTGAAAATGCATGACTCAATGTAAACAGATGTGCATCTGTTTACCTACCTACATACATGCATGCATATATTCCACATAATATACATACACATACTCCTATACACTACAATATAATACTCCAAAATAATATTCCATAGTTCATTTAATTGGGCAAAGAGCATCCCATGGTTCGGTATACGTAACTTGCTATGTATAATATGATATAGTATTTATGAGATAATACAATATATAGTACACAATTCAGTAAATATTGTATAAACACAGTATATAATCCAGCACATACATAATGTGATGTAAGATATATAGTGGGCAACTTCATGGTAGCAAAGCAAGTGGAGATTATGTGCCTTGCTTAATTTACTTAACTACTGTAATTTGTTGTACGTTCAATAGCAAAAATAGACTAGCTACAATCTTACAGCACCTTGTGTTGCGAGCTTGTAGATCTGCTATTTGTGCTGAATTATTGTAATTTTTGCTGAATGTTTGACTGTTTTTGCTGAATGTTTGCCTTCTAATGCCATGCACAGAATAGGGAGGGACACTAGGGTTCATGTGGTTAAACTGCCCCAGTGGTCCATGGTGCAATATTCATAATTCCTGACACAGAGGAAGGGAAAGAGTGATGTGCTAAAATGAGATTGTGACTGTATTTACGGCAGAACTACTGTAGCGTGTAAGAAAGGAAGAGGTTAGATTGGAGCGCAAAGTGTCAGAGAGACAAAGTCTGCGGTTCCACCATAACCAGTTAGCAGACCCTACTGTCAGCTCACACATCCTGTTTGACGGTACTTTCCTCTACAGAAGCAGGAAGCCATGTGCAATGACACGCTGCATGTGTCCGCTCTACGACACGAACAGACAGGCCTGGATCGAGCTTCAGCCAATGAGCACGAGCCGCGTGTGCCACGGGGTGGTTGCTGCAGGTCAGTACATGCATCGACGTTTGAAAATGAAGTGAGACACCTTGTACAAAATGAACCCGTTCACTCTTCTTTAAAATGCAATTGGAAAGCAAATGAATCAATTAATGCATTAATGAATCTTCTTTATCTGAATAGAAACATATTTTATTACAACCATGTTTATTGAGTTGAATTTCAAATAACCATAGAAGATGCATTTAATAAATCCCTGTATGATAGAAAATTAAATACAATTTAATAAATCATTTGGTAAATCCACAAATGAACTAATGATTTACATCAAATAAAATCCTAAATGGCAACTGGTTACAAAAAAAATGAACAGTTCTATATTATAATAATATCTAAAGTGGCATTGCTAATTGATTATTCTTTCTTCAATCAGAGGGCTATTTGATTGTGATGGGTGGCAGGGATGAACACAAGACACTCCTGGATACTGGAGAGAAATATGACCCTGAATCCAACACCTGGAGTCCCATAGCCCCCATGATGCAGGTATCCTAAACACGTAGTGCATTGAAATATACTAGTGTACATGGTCTTAGAAACTAGGGCCTTTTTTTGACTTTTTTGATCGGTATCAGCAATAAGCCTATCTCACAGAATTTCCCCGCCCCCCTAAATACGCCCCCTTTCGGGGTTAGTGGTGATAGCGTGACGTCACTCCATAGACGCTACATGTTAAAAGAGGTTATTTAAGAAGTCTACAACTTTTGTTTTCTCAAGGTAAGGTTTGTTCTATCTGCTCGACCTGATTTACCATCTTGTTTGCTTCATAATAATATTGGTCTGTCACATTTTTACATTAGAAAATGTACTTAGATTCTCCAGAGAAAAAAACGTGTAAATGCCCATGTTAAAGTCACCACTATTTACCGGAAGTGGGCGTGAAAAACGGGCTGTGAGATAGGCCTATTATGCAGCCGATGTGTCCTGTTTTTGTGGGCGGCGGTGGCTCAGGGGTAGAGTGGCTGGATGGTAACCACAAGGTTGCCAGTTCGAACCCGGGCTCCCCCAGAGTTAGTGTCGAAGTGTCCTTGAGCAAGACACTGAACACCTAATTGCTCCTGATGTGTTGGTTGGTGTCTTGCATGGTTTCCGCAGCCATCGGTGTATGAATGTGTGTGTGAATGGCTGAATGTAATGCACAATCTATGTAAAGCGCCTTGGATAAAGGCCCTATATAAATGCACCATTTACAAGTTCACCCTGGCGTTCCTAATTTGGGCATGCTGCATGTAATTATGTTTTTGTTTTTTGTTTTTTAGCAGCTCTAGAAGCTCATAACGCATCGCATTTGTAATGCTTGTAGATCAGCATTTAAAATAGAATTTTTCAGAATATAGAGATTTATTTTCCTTTTTTACACTTTTTAAATGCTTACTGCACCTTTCTCAAATAGAAACTTTAATCATATCTAAGTTTCTAAAATGTATCAACATTTTTCAGCACAAAATCGGCATCTTACTCCTTAAGTGACAGGGGGTGGACACCAGTTTTGGTCCTGGGTGCCACTGTTCCCATTATAAATAAAATAAATAAAATGTAATTCTATTGTGCATGTCATGTGCATGTCATCACCTGCACACTAGATTAAAGGAATTTTCTAAATATATATATATATATATATTTTTTCAAAACATCTCGGTTTCTCGTTGGTGGCAACCAGTACATGATTCATCTTGTGATCTCATCGGTGGCACCTACAAAATTTCTGGCATCGGTCAGGCTCGATTAAAATTTAATCGAGACATTTTAGATGTATTTAATCATTAAATACATCCAAAATGTACATTTCATTCAAACCGATACAGAATGAGTAAATACAAAATAGGTATAGTTTTTATAATGTCTTCCTCATGTGCCCTTTAACTATTGCAGAATCAGACCAGTAACCTTATGGTTAAAGCAGTCAATTTGCCACAGCTTTTAACAGCAAGTCTCCCAACATCCCATAGTGCCAAATTGACAATCTACATGGCTCTTGTTGTGGAGCTGTATAGAGCGCCGCAGTCCCGCCCCCTACCAGGGCCCAGGAAATGATTCTCCGTTCATTTTCCTCATAGACATTTCAGAAAGTATTTATTTATTTAAAGACGTTTACGCCGCGGACAAAGCCAACTCGAGTCGTGACAAATCATGACAATAAACACAATTTTTCGGGCCAAACAAAGAATTAGAAAGTAGAAAAAAACGGCAGGTTACAACACTTTTTTTGTGTTTTTTCTTCTATGTAATTATTTGTTTGGTCCAAAATATTGTGTTTATTGTCATGATTTGTCACGACAAGAGTTGGCTTTGTCCGCAGCGTAAACGTCTTTAAATAAATACTTTTTGAAATGTCTATGGGAAAAATGCATTGTGATTCATTTCCTGGGCCTGGCGTCGTCATGAAAGGGGGCGGGACTGCGACGCTCTATTTGGAAGAGTTGATCTTGACGGATCTTGAGGCCCATTTATTGTATATTTGGCTGCATTGCTGCAGCCATGTTATGTTCTAGCTGCAACATTTTGTGATTACCACCACTAGATGTCAGTGTAGATAGTAGTGGCTGTGCCATGACAAATATCCTGTAACAGTCCCTCTCAGTGCCAGAGAGTGAACATGCATTCAGCGCCCACTAGTAGCATACCATGCACAACCCACACGCTTCTTCTATATGTTGCTCATTCCACGATTGCACAATCCTTTCAAGTTATACCTCGTAAAAAGGGCAAACTGAACTTGACAGTTGGTGTTGGCTTAGCCAAGTGGCTACAGTTTCCAGGTGAAGTTTTGCACCTACTAAGAAATGTCATGATGTTATCAGAAAAGGGATGTATATTCAGTTTTATGAATATCATAGGCCGTGTGCCCCAACCAACACTGTGGCCCAAAGCGAATGTGTTTTGCATATTGGACCATGATAGGTTTGCAGGATAGATTTTGAGGAAGTACCTGCATCCAGTAGACAAAATGCTAAATGGGCACTATGGTTGGAATATCTGTACATAATTATATCTATATAATGCAAGTCATGCGTGCCTCCAAGCAGAATTCATTGTAGAAAACATGTTTTTGAGTGAATGGGACTTTCTTTTTTTTTTAAATTTTTATCCCATGATTTTGCAACCCAGTTTTTTCACCCAGTGCCAATTATCTAATGTATAATCCTGGGCGCTACACTTCCTCTGCCAACCTGGGGGGGCAGCGGACTGACCTCATGCCCCCTTCTATGCATGAGGAGTCCAAGCTGCTTCTTTTCACCTGACAGGGGGGAATTTCCCTGGCCCATGGGGGATTTCTGTGGCACACTGACAGCCTTGTCACTTCCTGTATCCACCCAGGCCCGTCAGAACTTTGGCGTGGCAGAGCTGGATGGGATGGTCTATGTCATGGGAGGTGAGGACCTGGATATAGAGCTGCTGACAGTGGAGGTGTTTGATCTCCACTCCAACACATGGAAACTGACGACCAGCATGAACATGGTTCGCAAGGTATGAGACACACATCTGTTTGCGAACAGCGGAATAAATGATTGCTTTCCATTATGTTTGGTTTTCAATTTGGTTGAATGACGTTCAGAGCAAGTATTCATTCCACTGAGCAGAGGTAAACGTACAAGTTATTAAATGTGACATTTTTTGAAAGGCATTATATGACTAAAGAGGACACCAATCCATCTTGGTTGCCGGTTAATATCAGAGTGTTGCTGTGTCCAACCTGAGATCAGATTCTAAAAATGTCTGTTTGAAAATGACAGTTTTCTGAAAAAGCTATGTTTCTATGTCAGTCGTTCTTCGATTTTTCAAAAATACCAGACCTACAAGCTCGTAGCGCGCCACCGAGTGGCGCGCTACGAGCTTGTAGGTCTGCTATTTTTCAATAGCTAAAGCATAACATAATGCTTTAAAACGCCAAAAGGGGTTCCCCCTTTTGGCCAAAATGGGTTAACCATTGGTAATTTGCTATTTTTTTGTTGCATTGCTATCTTGTCCCCCTTTTCCAGATTGGATCTTATGCCACTATGAATAAAAAGATCTATGCAATGGGCGGAGGATCATATGGGAAGCTGTATGACTCTGTTGAATGCTTTGACCCAAAGACCCAGCAGTGGACCGGCATCTGCCCTTTGAAAGACAGAAGGTGAATATAATCATCTTTAATTGACTGGGTTAATAAGTAAGTAAAGTAAGAAGGCTATAGTCGGTAATTGCGAACGCAGTGAGCACTAACTATAGAAGCTAGCCTAAACTGTGTGTCTGTGTGTGTGTGTGTCACGCTGTAACACCACCGGCCCGCCACCAGAGGGCGCAGCTGTATCACACACACACAAAAAAAAACACACACACACACAAAACTTAACTTAAAAAAAAAACTTAACTTAAAAAAAACTTAAAAAGAAAAAACTTAAAAAAAACTTAAACTTAACTTTTAAAAAAATAAAAAAATGAGAACTTAAAAAAAACCATAAAAAAGTATGTAATTTATTCTAATTGTTGTTAACCAAAGATCAAAGTGGTTGCAAGGCATTCTTTACTCTCCTCCTGTCTGTTAGTGTTACATGAATTCATGACCAAAATAAAGCATTGAAAGTGAAAGTCCAGATTTTCGAGATATGATTATTCCCTTACATTGTCCAAATATTAGAATTTGCTCAATTTAACAATTTTGTTCACTCCAGTGATTCACAAGTGCTACAGTCAAATGACAACTAAACTGTTAAGTGATGTTGGGGGACAAATTCATTAATACATGCATGGACATTTCTCTCTTTTTAAGGCGAGGTCATTCAGGGGAGAATAGAGATTTGTTTTCGGTGTACCTCGGAAAAGCAGCCAGTGGCTCTGCTGTCCATCTGTATTGAGAGGATAGTGTTTTGCCTGGTGGAGCAAGACCACATGATCACAGGGAAGGGAGAGCAAAGCTAACTGTTAGGTCGTAAAGCATAGGCTGTCATGACTGGTCATGACTGGTGGGGCCATGATTGTAAGGTCGCACGCCTGACGGCGTGCTCCTGTCTGACGCCACGCACAAGAAATAAAATGAAAAAATAGGGGTGCACGATTATGAAATTATGAGCGATCTCCGATTATTTGCAGGGTCATATCTGACGAAACCGATGTTTTTTTTTGTGGCTTTCGCCTTTATTTTATATTTTTTATGGAGGGACAGACAGTAGGCTGACAGGAAATGGGGAGTGAGATGGGGGGGGGGGATGACATGCAGTAAAGGCCGTCGGGATCGGGAGTCGAACCCGCGGCACACTGCCAGACTGGATTACCAGCCAAGGTGCCTGGACCACTGAGCCACGGCCCAGGCCGACGAAACCGATTCTGACCGATTACGATATTATACGGATATTATTATACCGGCGTGGAGTCACGCGCAGTGCAGTCACGTTTGGAGATGCAGTGTTAGCCTAGCGCAATGCTGCGGAAGAACCCTAAAACACTTGCATGCTCATAGGACTGGTGTCTGCCTACAGACAAAAACGTGTGGGTTCTTAATAGAATACAAATCGCTGAGGGTCGAAAGTAGGAGGGTAGAGTGTGGCATGGTATGGGAAATTCAAGATGAGACATGTCACTATGTCACACTTTATACCCAAGTGTTAATAATAATATCTCAAATGTGCTTTTTTTAAGTACCCAAAGCTTTACATGGACACACACACACACACACACACACACACACACACACACACAACACAATAACAACTTTATTAGGAAAGAAACACTAAGAAAAGGCCAAGACTAAGGAAGATTTTCATGTGTTATGTTGAGAAAGGGGTGTGTGGTGGAGTTAGCTGGGGAAAGCCATATTGAAGTGAAGTTTTGAAGGTTTGGAGGGTGGAGGGTGGACGCTTCTCTGGGAGCATTGGCCCTGGGGAGTGCATTCCACAGGGTTGGGAAAGCTAAAAGCTCTTATCGCCCCAGGTAAAAGTGTTGCACTAGTATGTACTACCCAACAAAGTGAGTCACTACTGCACCCGTGACCCACTTGAACTCTTGAAGTTTTTGGTTTCAGTCAGACTTCCCTAGAATGGCTTATATTGTGTCATGTCATATGCTTTTTTTGGTCATATTTAGTCATAGGGAAAAACCACAGGCTGTGAGACAAATGAAGATGAATGTGAAAGAAACATTCACAGACATGAATCTGCCTGTTCATCATACTCTGACACCACGGCGCGTAAACAGTGCCTCAAACTGTGACTCCGCCCACAAACGGGGGAAGTTGTGATTTTCGCTCGTTCACTGCAATGCAATTTGTGGCATTTTCAAAACAATATTGAGCAGAGTAGCGATTATCAAACGTATTTGCAATGCCATACGTTGAAAGATCTGTTGCCCGTGGACAAGGCACGCTACCTCCGCAAGTTAGATAGCATCGGCATAGATGTTTGTCCGTATGTGATTAAGGATTGGACCAAGTTGCATTGGCAGCCATAGAACATTCCGGGGTAAATTCTTACCCCGGATGTGATGTTTTTGGGCGTTCCTGTCTAGCGTGGTGTCAGTGTATACCCTCAGGGATTTAAGTTGCTACGACAGATTTACGTCAATTGAGAGAGGCCATTTAATGTGGTGCCTTGCTTAAGGCTCTGTCATTTAGGCCATGATAGGATCCTAGTGAGTGCTAGGACCTCTTTCTTTGTCCGTTGGCAATTTCAGTTAATTGAGATGCAGATGCTATACTGTTAAATGTAAAGCACTGGGAGAATAGAGAGAGAGAGAGTAGAGTTTGATATCTTGAAATGTGTGAATTCGCTGGTGATGATTTTCACGCCCCATGTATTTCTTTATAAGGTTTGGCTCAGTAGCATGTGGCGTAGCACAAGAGCTCTATGTGTTTGGTGGAGTGAGGAGCCAAGAGTCCGACAACCCAGAGAATAGACAGATGACAACCTGCAAGTCTGAGTTCTACCACAATGAGATGAGGAGGTCAGTCAAAACAACCTACTTGTACCAGTTAGATTTACGATTTTAGCACCTTGTCCTTTTAATCAATAACCGAACCAAACTGTTCTCCTAACATAGACCAATAATTATAAACGTATTAGGTTTAATCATCATGATAATTTCCATGTTGAAAAATAATATTTTCAAACATTTTTGAAAAATAGTGGAAATAACAAATAACCACTATCTACAAGCTCAAAACGTGCCGCACGTTTGTTGTTTTGAGTTCATATCTGCCCTGTGCACCTTTTTTGTCGAAAGCCAAACAGAAATGTAATTTTTATTCATAGTTTTCCAGTGTTCAACTAACTTGGTGTTTTAAAAAATAGCAGATCTACAAGCTCATAGCGCGCCACCGATTGGCGCGCTATGAACTTGTAGATCTGCTATTTTTGGTCTGCTATTTTTGAAAAAAAAATCGTTAAAAAAAAAGTTATATTTCACACTAACAAATTGTGTTATGCCATGCATCCTCTGTACCTGTAGGTGGATGTACCTGGATGATCAGAATCTGTGTATTCACACCAGCTCCTCCTTTGTCTATGGAGCTGTACCCATTGGAGCTAGCATCTACGTAGTAGGAGACCTCGACACTGGTCAGTTAACACACACTGGTGTGTGTGTGTGTGTGTGTGTGTGTGTGTGTGTGTGTGTGTGTGTGTGTGTGTGTGTGTGTGTGTCTGTGTGTGTGTGTGTGTGTGTGTGTGTGTGTGTGTGTGTGTGTGTGTGTGTGTGTGTGTCTGTGTCTGTGTCTGTGTGTGTGTGTGTGTGTGATCTGTCGGATTATTTTGACAATTAGCCTCCCTACACTAATGTGATTAGGACAAGAGTAATCTAAGCAGATTACAATTATTCATCACGTTATCCCTCTGGCAAGCATCCATCTACATACAGTAGTATATACATGTACTGTAGATGGAGCAGATATGATTGATCAGTACTTAGCTTTAATTATCCTCTTAATCCCCCGCCGGCGGGGGCAGCGGCTGCCCACCTCATGAACAGCTCTCAGCGGGTAAATGGGGCTGGTCAGGGTCTCAGGTTCCAACTCCGATATTTTTGATTTTCCCTCCTGGACCCCCCTGGGGTTTAAGAGGTTTTAAGCCCATATACCGCACCAATGCAACTAGTCGCAAAAAACAAGTTTTAAAGGTATATTCAGTGATTTCACTTAATTCAAATATCACTTATTTTTTCTTATTTTTTGGATAATCCTCCCTAATATAAAGTGTGCTGACCATATAAGGAGTTCCTCCCTGTCCCCCTGGGGTAAAAAGAACCCTAGTTTCGGTTTGGGCTTTGGGTGGCAAAGCCTTCATCCAATCAGGATGAGAGGGGCCTTCCTCCAATCATGATCGAGTGGGGCGGGCATTGGTGCACGTGCTGTTGGTCTGTTGTACTTCCCCCACTGTAGAGCGTGTGCATGTGCACATCTTGTTACCGGGTGGACCGTTTTTTTTCTCCAAATCACCCAAATCACTGAATGCTCCTTTAAGGTCAACTCCTAGCAACTGCCATTGGGGATAATGGTTGCAAGTAAGTAGTTGCATGTTGCAAGGAGTTGCATGGTGAATCATTGGTGCTGTGTTCTTGCTTGTAAGTAAGTAGCCTTGCCGAGCCATGAGGCCCATAGGGCAGGAGCCTATCTCCTGTTTCTGTAGCGTGAGGCAGCTTGATGTTTTTTATTTATTTTTTATTTAACCTTTATTTAACACATTGAGACTGCGTCTCTTTTACAAGTACACCCCCTGGACATGACGCTAGTATGTCGCAGGGACTTACCCCCAATCCAACCCTTGATGCTGAGTGTCAAGCAGGGAGGCACTGGGTCCCATTTTTAGAGTCTTTGGTATGACCCGGCGGGGGATCGAACTCCCAGTCTCAGGGCGGACACTCTAACCACAAGGCCACTGAGCTGGTCTTCTGGTTTCTTGCTTGTGCTTCAGAAGAATTCATTTGTGGAATAATTGATCAAAGAAATCCTATTTAATGTTAACCACTACCATCAAATCGTCATCGTTCGCATAATGCGGTACTATATCATTGTCTTGATTGAAGCGACGCCCGCTGAACTGACTATCATTCTGTGCTAAAGCGAACACAGTCATTATACAATGTCTATTTTAAACTATAGCAAGCCCAACAAAAACTGTTTCTGGTCAAATTCAGTTAATTAAGGTGCCATGCCAGTTGCCTGCCTAACATTGATTTTACGACATTTAAACATTTATGGGTCTGAGAGCCCAACACAGTCAAACCAAAAAAAGTACCTCCAAGTACCAGGTAATAATGGAAAGGGAAATAATTAGGGTAGTGCCATGGCTGGCGTGTCAAGCTGGCACTATGCAATGGAAAGACTCTCCTTCCACGGATAGCAACTTAGTTGTATTGTAACTGTTAAATACATTAATGCATGTTCCCTTCTTGTGTTCACGCTAGGTACGAGCTTCGACTACATCCGCGAGTTCCGGCGCAGCACGGGGACATGGCACCACACCAAGCCCATGTTGTCCAGCGACCTCTACAGGACGTCCTGTACGGCCCTGCGCATCGCTAACTGCCGATTGTTCCGCTTACAGCTGAATCAGGGCATGTTCAGACGCAGGATAACTCACACTTAGGAAGTCGAGACCCTGGCAAAGGGGTTCTTGGCTTCCATATTCACACACTTGTACCCACTGTCTACTTCTGGTTATGGGGAGTGTAATCACTTTAGTATACTGTACGTATATTGAGGAGGGAGGGGGACTAACTTTGGGGAAGTTAGTGGCTCCCTGGACATTTATTTTAATCCTTGTGACATAAAGGGGGATTGACACCAGACCAAGACAAGTGACCTTTTTTTTGAGCCGTGGATTTCAATGTTAAATCAATGTAAAGGCGTGACTTTGAGCAATATTTCACGTACACGCCTGAAGCGGTCCACATCATGTAAGTTGAGTGACAGGTGTGTGTGTGTAGGACAAATCTCTCCAGGTAAAATCGTTGTATCCGATGTGAATGCAACAAAGTGATTATTTTTATTGCGTCCGGGGTGAATGCACTTTTACTGTACCTTGCTTAAGGATTGGGCTGGCTTGATGGGAGGTGGTCTATAAACCTAAAAACTTTTTCTTTTTTTTTTACACAACATGGCTCATGACATTTTTATTGTTGTTTACTTTTGCATTTTTGTATATTTTATCGATTCCCAGTGGCTTTCAATGTTTAATAATTGTTTGCCGCTCGGTGAATAGCAAGAAAATGATAATAATAAAGACTAGACTAAGCATAATATAAAATGGCTGCTTTAGACATAATGAACTTGTCAGAGCCCGGCCCGAGTAGGGTTGGTTCAGAAATAGATGTAGTGGCGGGCGCCTAACACTTGTTACGTTGCTGAATGTATTTTGCTTGCCTTCGTGACCTCTGACCTGGCTTTCCAGTCGGTGTGGATGGTTTTGGCATCTGTTCACCGCGTTTGTTGTATGTGAGTTCCAGCTGCTGCTGTCTGTCTCTGGCCCAGAGGCAGCCCATACACACCCCCCACCTCTCATAAATGTCATAAAACAAAAACACACTGAACACATCATACAGTACAATGTACGTACATGTACTGAGTACATGTATGCACTCAGGCCCCTTTTCCACCGGTTGGTTCCCAATGGGAACTGGTTCAGTTCTTTTTGGTTTTTAGTCCATGAGCCAGAGCTCCAAAATTGGAACGTTAATTATGAATTGAGTGGGCAAAACCATACCTATATTAGATTGTTATCACCATGAAACTTCCCCAATTGAGTACTTACACGAAGACAATGATTTATTGTATTACAAATTTTAAATTTTTGAGTGGTGTAAACCACTCCTACGACTGGCTTTGTTAGTTTACGTGTCTGTCTGTCTGTGCTCAAAAAATGAGCATGGTTGCTACGGTCACTCAGTTCACACGGGTGTGATTTCATTACGTCAGACATTACGTCAGACCACAGCTGATCAGTCTATATAAGACCTTACACCACTCAGTTCACACGGGTGTGATTTTTAAATATGCAAATGAGGGATTATGTAGGAAAATATGCAAAATAATCGGAAATATGAAAAAGCTACTACTGTGGAAGGGTTATCATGTATTAATTTACTTGTATTGATCCTATAAACAATGTAATATAGGTCTAGTTTTTCCCACCAATTTTGGAGCTCTGGCTCATGGACTAAAAACCAAAAAGAACTGAACCGGTTCCCATTGGGAACCAACCGGTGGAAAAGGGGTCTCTGTGCACTGACCACTGAAACACATACAGAACATGTATACACTGACCACACTAAAGTTTGCCCAGGTGAGCTAACGGGCTGCACAACATAAATCAAGACAGTTTTGTCGAGCAAACTTTTACACACGCACTTTTACACCAAAGTCTAAATTGGGATGAACCAATAGCTGTTTTATTGCTGCTCAATCTCGGAACACTCGAAAGCGAGACGAGAACCGGTCTGTTTCAGCCCCTTCTATGCATTTAATTGCGTAATATTGTGTGTAGTGCTTCGTATTATCGTTGCATGGACCCATGACATTCCTGCAAAGCCTCGTCGTTGACTGTAAACACTAGTGTTTCCGCACCACTCTGAACCCCAAACAATGCTCGCTCTCACATGATAAACACATTAGGTGTGGTAGTAAAACATTGTAATGGTACTTTAAATACTCCCGGTAGAGATGGGATTAAACAGACATTTTTAACAAAAATACTCTTGTGAAAGTCAGAGTAGTATAAAAGAGAGTAATGACACTCCCGTTGACTCTCATTGTAACAATGGAATGCGGAAGTGCTCATTCTATCTCAATGGAATAGTTCCAGCCATAGGAGCAATGTTTGGAACTATCGCCCATAAGCACCCGCTTTGCGGCGAGATCAAAGCGTGTCACCATTCTCTTACTACATTACTCTGGTGAAAGTTAAAGGAGTTCAACACATTACCGGGTTCTTCTTAAATTGATTTAAATGAAGCTTTCTATGGTGTAAAATGCCTATGAATGTTATTCAAATGTACAAGGGAATTAAAATACAATTGATCTATTTGGCTAATTTTGTTTATTCTTTATTGGTAGGACTAAGATTTCTGGGGAAAAAAACTACTTCACAGCCCGTACATCCAAACAGAAAAGTCTGTTTGGATGTGAGTTTAAACGACTTTAAACTCACTCTGCCACTCGATTTGCCAATCACTTTATGCATCTATAACAACGTATAGGTTGCACCAGGTCTAAATGGGTTAAGAAATGCCTACTCGTGAGGTCCACAAAGTACTGTGCTTTGACCGTAGTAATAAGACAAGAATACAAAAATGAAAAGCCTTCAACATAGGATCCACATTAGCATAATATAAGAGCAGGGTGAAACGAAAGTAATACAGCTATAATCTTGATTATGTTTTTCATGGTGAAGAAAACTAGTATTTGTCTGTGACAAAATGCAGCAAATAAATGTGTTGGTTTTTATTTTAGTCTGATATGCCTTTTTGTTTAGTTTAGTTTAGTTTATTCGCACAATAAAAAAAAACAGTACAAAAAAAGGAGAAATATGTACATGTGCCTTCAATATCCATTACCATTGTTGATAATTTATGCTGCTACTTAATAGATATACTGTATGTATGGGCAAGAGTAATTTAAATTGTAAACCATTTAGTTACTATTTAGTAAGGATTTTATCATGTGCTGTTAAGGGATATTTTTTGGTTACGTTTTTTTTTGTTGAAACATTTAAAGAAGCACTTAACACATTTTCAACCTTGACGTCATATAATTTCACAATGTCTGTCTACTCACTCTGCACACTATTAGTGGGCTGCCTGCTATGCTCGGTTCAAATACCTGCCTGTGCCTACCAAAACCTGCCTAGCAATGACATAATTTTCTCTTACTTGGAAAGTTAGCATGCTGAAATAGAATCCATTGTTCGACTGCAGCTCGCATTTACTATGAAAACGTCCATTTCCCATCAGTCAGTCAGTTGGTTGCTCAGTGGTCACCCCAGGCTACGTATGTATCTATAGTATGTATGTAGGGGTAAGAATGGTGGTCCCTTATTGGCTGTTGATGGTGACGTAACTAAGGTACGTTTGGTGATAGGCTGGGTATGTACAGTATGTATGTATGTATGTCGGGGTAAGAATGGTGGTCCCTTATTGGCTGTTGATGGTGACGTAACTAAGGTACGTTTCAAGGTTGGAATAAGGTCAATAACAGATCTAATGGTTTTAGAACAGCAGTTCGTAGCAGTACTTGCGCGCTCTGCTCGCACACAAGTAGGCCAGAAAAAGAAAAAATCACACCTGTGTGAACTGAGTGGTGCAACTCCCCCCCCCCCCCCCTCTCTCATTAGCAGGCAACAGTGCAGCACTATCCCTCTCTCTCTGTTTCTGGCACAACAGCGCCACTTTTGCCCCTACTGGTACTCATAGTCACTGTTGCTGTTCCTTGGAGTGGTTGCACCACTCAAAAAAAGCTTGTTCCACACACAGCACACTCATGGGTCTCTCTTGGCTAATTTACAAACGGCACAGCCGTAGGGTCTCTCTAATCTTATTTACAATATAAATACAAATAAGGGGTTTCCAGATATATACACAAGCTTGTTTCACAAGCGGCAAGGGGGTCTCTTTTTCCACAAGAAAAACATATATATGTACCTGAGATAAAAGATAACCCAAGCAAGCAAAACGTTATACTTCGGCGTACAACTCGCGCCACTTTGTGAGCTTGTAGATCTATTTTTGGCGAGCAACACTGTCCTATGACAGAGTATAAATTAAGCATAACGCAGGTCTTATGACTTGGGGGAGGGGTGGGGGGGTCATGGAGCTCAACCTGGACACTCGTGTGAATGTTTGCTACTGTGTTGACCTGGGATTCTGGTTCAAATGTGAGTACTTACACTCTGTCTCACACACACACGCACACGCACACACGTGACACTGGAAGTGGCTGGTTGTTTTGACCAGAGGCCTAGTTTATTTCTCCAATGTTCTCTCTCTCACCCATGTAATCTTTAAAATTAGGATTTCTTTTAAGGTTTTTTTTTGCAGGGGTCTTTGAACTAAACTGTCTCACACCTGACTTATTGTCTTCTAATTGATTAAGAAAGACATGCCAAATGCTATCATTGGCTGTTTATCGATCCTTCTTCAACCGCTTATCCGTTGTCGTGGGTCGCGGGGGCAACAGCTCCACCAGAGAGCTCCAGACTTCCCTCTCCACAGCAACATTAGTAACTTCATTCTGGGGGATCCCGAGGTGTTCCCGGTAGATTTTCAAGATATATCCTTGGTCTGCCCGGAGGTCTCCTTCCAGTGGGATGTGCATCAAGGAGCTTCATAGGCAGACGCTCGAGAGGCATCATTACTAGATGCCCGAACCACCTAAGCTGGCTCTTTTCCAAGCAAAGAAGCAGCGACTCTACTCAGTCTCTCTCGTGTGACTGAACTTCTCACCTTATCTCTAAAGGAGATGGCAACCACCCGTCTGAGAAAACTCATTTCGGCCGATTGTATCCGTGACGTTATTCTTTCGGTCATGACGTGTGCAATTGTGCATAGGTGAGAGTAGAAACGAAGATTGCTCAGTAGACAGAGAGCTTTGCCTTCTCTGGCTAAGCTCTCTTTTTGTCACAACAGTGCGGTACAGCGACTGAAATACCGTTCCGATTCTCTGGCTGATCTCCTTCTCCATCCTCCCCTCACTCGTAAACAAGACCCTGAGATACTTAAACTCCTTCACCTGGGATAATGTCTGTCTATGTCTATCTATGTCTATCTATGTCTATTTATGGCTGTCTATGCATATATATATATATTTTTTTTTATGGAGGGACAGACAGTAGGCTGACAGGAAATGGGGAGAGAGATGGGGGGGGAAGACATGCAGTAAAGGCCGTCAGGATCGGGAGTCGAACCCGCGGCACACTGCCAGACTGGATTACCAGCCAAGGTGCCTGGACCACTGAGAGACAAAGCAGGAAAGGGCGCACACCAGTATTGGTGAGGTGCTGGCCTAAGGCAGTAAATAAGTAAAAATAAGAAAAGGCCGCACACACGTAGCCACGATGCTGTATATTTATTGAAAAGAAACCAACGTTTCGACCTTTCTTCAGGGAATGAATATCTGGACCACTGAGCCATGGCCCAGGCCCTATGCATATATTTCTCATACTGACTGTTGATATAGATATGTAGGTTAACAAGTACAGTATATCCATATTCATTGTAGATGTATATATTAATTCCTATATTCACTGCTGTACATTTATATTCAGTGATAAACTTTACATAATATTAACCCAGTGACCCAGAGACCCATTGCATATGTCTTGTGCCCAACTGTTTTATTTTGTTTTTATTTTGTATCGGATCTCGACTGTTATTCTTACATTCGTTGCCAAGTTTCAGTCCTACTGCTGTTGCTGCTATGACATCTGAATTCCCCCCAGGGATCAACAAAGGTTTATCTTATCTTTGATGCCATTTGAAACACGGGTTGTGTGTTGGGTTGATTGGAGTGTTGCAACTCGTCTCTAAGACGGAATTGGCTTTGGCCAGAATGTTGCATTGTTGTGGTCTGAGAACTTGGCTGATGGCTGGGGGACTGAGAGTAGGGAAAGGAGCTTTCTGAGAACTGTCTCTTTCTTCCCAGCGGGAGCGCTGGAAGCTCAGTGGTGAGGCTGTGTTTAACCCATTTAGGCCTCAATATTTGAGTACCAATTACCAAATACCAAAAGTCCAAATTTCATTCTAACCCCTCCACGAAAAGGCCTAGTTGTCCTGAACCCTTATCTATCATTTATACATTCTGGATCAATAGTGTGGACTTAGACTGTTTTTCGTCTGTGGCATTCATTTCATGTCAAGGACCCCGAAAATGATATGTAATTGGCCTCCGACCCCCATCTGAAAATATGTTGTTCCAGGAACCCCCCAGAAGCAAAGATTTGAGTTAAAAACGTTCCTTCTGAAAAAATATATATTCCAAATTTGCGCCACATTTGCACGACTTTTCAAAAATAGCAGACCTACAAGCTCGTAGCGCGCCACTCGGTGGCGCGCTATGAGCTTGTAGATCTGCTATTTTTCAATAGCTAAAGTATAACAGAATGCTTGAAACACCAAAAGGGGTTCCCGCCCAAAATAGGTTAAGCAGCCCAATGTTGTTTACAAGGAAATGTTCAGCCCTAGAGATATGATGTGAACCCAGCCAGACAGAGACATGATTCACAATCAGTCCCACACCTATTGTGTGTTGATGTCACTCTTGCTCACCGACACCCCCTGCCTGACTGTTAAGATTGTGCTTCTTACCCTTGAGGCTAGCCCACTTTACCTGTGTTTTCCATAGATATGACGAAACAGACGTACTGTAACTGATCCAACATAACATATGATGTGAAAGCTTCTGCTCCTGAGGCAACTAAGCCCAGGGGGAAAATGATTATTAGGTTAGTATTTTATTTGACATGCATGCTTTTTATATGCTCATTCAATGTAGACATCAATATATAATTGTCCAGGAACACTTAACCCATTTTGGGCGGGAACCCCTTTTGGTGTTAGCATTATGTTATGCTTTAGCTATTGAAAAATAGCAGATCTACAAGCTCATAGCGCGCCACCGAGTGGCGCGCTACAAGCTTGTAGGTCTGCAATAGACTGACATAGAAACATAGCTTTTTCAGAAAACTGTCATTTTCAAACAGACATTTTTAGAATCTGATCTCAGGTCAAAAAAGTGCCACTTCACCCCCTTTGCAACCATATCTTATTTAAATGATGATCGGGAGACAACAATCACTTTCCTGGCGTTTTTTATGTGGGTAATAAGTGTTTTTTTTAGATATTTTAGTGTTTCAAAGTGTCTGTGATGTCACAGTAACTGGTCTCAGTTCCTTCCTGGACTACATGTTGTCTCATTAAGACAGCCCTCCCCCTCTCCACAAGGTGGGGTGAGTGCACCAAAGCATTATGGTCTTTGTAGTAATCCAGCAATCCAGTCCAACCCCAGTCAAACACACAGACATTATTTATCAGGCCATATAAGTGCAAATTTCGAATGGTGCTACTGTTATCTTCTACAAATATACTATTGACATTGAGTGAAGTTGCAGTTTCTTCCAGCTGTGAAATGTCCCTTTAACACAAGTTTCAGTATGCATGGCATTCCTGTAAACACTGAGGGAAGCTTGTGGAGTACATGTTGAGAACATCACCCTGTTTCACTCATTAAACTTTCCTTTGAACAAAACGGCTTTGAGGTTTGTGATATTGGCTGATTCAGACAGAATCTCCTGCGTACGGTGCACCATTAAACAATTTCCCATAACCTCGTCAACCTGGCTGAAAGCAACTCGCGTAGGCCATGCAGGCTGTTCTTTGTGAGTGAAATATATATTTTTAAATGTCACATTCTCACCACAATGTAATTAATGTTACTGTCTGTTTAGAGCATTAGTTTTGACTTGAAGTGTAGCCTTGGAGTTTTGAGCGGTGCCTAACCGCTCCAACTAACAGCTATGTACATCCGTCCGTCCCTATGTACTGTATGTGCATTTGAGTACGGTCAGCTGTAGTAGCGGTTGGTGACCGGGGGTGGCACTGTTGGGCGGCGTGGCTATGTGAACCTGATTGGGACGCACACATGCGTGCACACACACGCACACACACACGGTCACACACACACACACACACACACTAACAATAAAAGTGTAGTTGCACCGTCATTAACACGGTCACACACACACTCATGGCTCACTCTACCAGGGGTGTCAAACTGGTGATCCGTGGGCCGCATGCGGCCCAGGGAGAGGTCCAATGCGGCCCTCAAGATGATTTTCAAAAAGGAAACAACGCTCCCCCTCCCGCCCCGCTAATGGCCCTGCTGTAGACAGCTTTGTCTCTGCCCAGGTGCGGAATGTTGTCACTGATGGGCTCGTTAACAGTCTAATCAACTACTAGCTGAGTTGTTGTGGATTACTCTCCTCACACTCTGATGCAGCAGGACATGGAGAGGCTAACCATAGTTGTTACAGCTCAGTAGAGTTTCATTTCCCTTACCAAGTGAGGAATATAGTTTACTTACACACGATAGTCAAAGCAAAGAGATGCAAAGTGTCAGATTTCATTTTGGCTACATGTCAATTTTCCATTTTGGATATTTTTTATAAAATAATTACCCAATTCTACCCAATTCGTTTATTTTGTATACATGTAGGGCCTCCGAATCTTTTAAGGAAAAAAAACAAAGAGGGGAAGAAGAAAATCTATTTATTACTATCAGTGGCGTGTACTGTTCAAAACCCTGGTCCACATTTTGGTTGGTGGGTTGTTCTCGCTATGGATTTCAACAGCAGCATGAGCGGTGGTGGGAACAACGAGCTGCACAACAACCAGTTCTATCAGTCGGAGCCGGAGAATAAACCTTTGCTCGGGGGGGAGATGTCTGCGCCGATGACGGTGCCCGAAGGGAACCACAATAACAGCCAGCAGGGACAGGGAGCCGGCGGGCCGACGTGCTACAAGAGGACCCTGCTCCAGCACTGCAACAGCGGCAGCTTGTATCTGCTACAGGAGGGGGACATCCAGGTGTGCGTGGTCAAGCACCCGCGGACCTTTCTCAGCAAGATCCTCACCTTAGAGTTCCTGAGGAGATGGGAGCCGCACCACCTCGCCTTGACGGATAGCAGCCTGGCGTCTGCGACGGTAAAAACAAAAAAGCTATTAAGCTCCATCCATCCCTAGTTGTTACAGCTCAGTAGAGTTTCATTTCCCTTACCAAGTGAGGAATATAGTTTACTTACACACGATAGTCAAAGCAAAGAGATGCAAAGTGTCAGATTTCATTTTGGCTACATGTCAATTTTTCCATTTTGGATATTTTTGATAAAATAATTACATTTTTAACTATTTTCGAGTGGTTTATTGGGTCTTTTTTCCACCTCTCATACCAAACGTCTTGTAGCCTACAACTGTAATACAAATAAAGTCAATTTATGTCAATAAACAGTCTAGAAAACAAAGCCAAGTGACAACTGTGTAAGTCAACGCACGTGAGCTGCAACTGGCCGCGGCCCTCATCAAGTCACCTTTCGCACAATGTGGCCCTTGCCCCAAAATGAGTTTGACACCCCTAGTAGTATTCTCATGATGAAGGTCAAGGTTCTTTATTGTCACTTCATATACACAGCGTATAGGGGGAGCAACATAAAGCATTGTTCTCTCCAGTAGCCTACACAGCATACAGACTTGCATGCATGTAAACACAGACAAGACATCCATCATCAAAAATCACTTGCAATAAAATGGAGGGCTCTGAAAGTGACAGTTAGTTAGTAGTTATTTTAAAATATATATAAATATATACTGTATGCTACTGTGCCATATTATCACACTGAATATTGTATGAAATGTCTGGTGCAGTTCAGTCTGATTACATACAAATATATTAAAATACGAATATATATATATATATATAAAACAAAAAGGTTATAACATTAATATATATGTTATATTAAAATGTACAATGCTAGTCAAAGTGGGACAAAGCAATTGTGTAGTAAAAGGCTATTATAATTATTTTTTTTCTATCATCTAACAAAATTCACAGTAAGGGTTGCTGATTAGTCTTCTAGACTTTGACCTGTACAGGCCAGCTAGCCTTTGGCAAATTTGATATATAAAACTGAAATGTTAAAACTGTGTTTGTGGAAAAAATAAAATGCAATAAATAAATTGTTTAGAAAAACCCTGAAATGTTAAAACTGTCACAACAGATTCTATGTTATGAATACTTGGTCTGCTGATGGACACCAACGTTGACCTTTTCTACAATGTCGTATTGTTTGTTTTATGCCAAATTGCCAAAGTGCTCATTGAAGAAGGGGTCAGTCTGTGAGCCATGCCAATCCTCAGTTCTCGTTTCACTCTTGAGAGATTTCCTTTCCTACGCACGGATCTGTCTTCTCTCTTTTGGATTCAATTCCTAATACGGAACCATCGCGGATTAAAATAATTAAAACAAGCGTTTCCAGATAATAATTCGATCATTTTGACATCGTGTGCCCTCCTCCCTCCGGGCTATTTAAAAAAGAACTGTCCGCCCTCCCTCCCTCCCCAGTCGCTCGGCAGAGAGTCAAGGCAAAAGACGCACAGCGCATCCGCTCGTTGCCTCCCATTGACGTCACTCGACCAATCGAAACGGCTCTGCCGTGAAGAAGTACTTACTGACTGCTTCGCTCTTTACACGAAGAAAGATACTAGGGGAAAAGACCAGACAGACAGACAGACAGAAAAGGGGAACCGTGCCAATGAACCTTTTAATTACCGACGAATACACGCAGAAGAAGAGACGCCACAGTGCGCCGCCATTGGATGTTGGCGTTTGATATCGAACGCCGATTAGTTTTGTGGCTCTCCTCTGTGGATTGTGATATATTTTTTGGGGGGGGGGACTAGAAAGAAGGAGCTGGCGGAATGGATAAGGCCACAGTCCCAACATACTGAAACAGCTCGTCGGGGGAGAGAGAGCAGCGAGCCGAGAGAGAGAAGAGACGCGCAGTCAGTGGAGAGAGGAGACATTCATGGGGCTTTGTGTGTGTGCGGAGGAAAGAAATGTGGATTAATATCATTTTGCGCTTTGTCCGTGATTATTTATAGTTGACGTTCGTTCCCGAGACGTTAATGTCATCTAAAGACACGGCTTTTAATGGCGTTTCTTCGGTGTCTCTTCGCGGTGTGTCCTCTTCGCTCGCAACAGAACACCACCTACAATAATTAAGGTCGTGTATGTTTAAGCGTTAGCTCGGTGGGTCGCCGCCCCCCCTCCCACCCCAGCCAGCAGCTCAAATCCTACCCAATTCGTTTATTTTGTATACATGTAGGGCCTCCGAATCTTTTAAGGAAAAAAAATAAGAGGGGAAGAAGAAAATCTATTTATTACTATCAGTGGCGTGTACTGTTCACAACCCTGGTCCACATTTTGGTTGGGGTTGTTCTCGCTATGGATTTCAACAGCAGCATGAGCGGCGGTGGGAACAACGAGCTGCACAACAACCAGTTCTATCAGTCGGATCCGGAGAATAAACCTTTGCTCGGGGGGGAGATGTCTGCGCCGATGACGGTGCCCGAGGGGAACCACAATAACAGCAAGCAGGGACAGGGAGCCGGCGGGCCGACGTGCAACAAGAGGACCCTGCTCCAGCACTGCAGCAGCGGCATGCGATACAAGCTGCTACAGGAGGGGGACATCCAGGTGTGCGTGGTCAAGCACCCGCGGACCTTTCTCAGCAAGATCCTCACCTCCAAGTTCCTGAGGAGATGGGAGCCGCACCACCTCGCCTTGACGGATAGCAGCCTGGCGTCTGCGACGGTAAAAACCAAAGCTATTAAAGCTACATCCATCCCTAGCTGTGTGTCTGTGTGTCCCATACAAAATGTTGCATTTTCACACCAAAGTGTACAGCCCTTTGTTTGTTGTCTCTGAGGACTGGACACGTACACGCGCGGAGATATTGCGTATATTAGCCGGTTGACGCAGTTACACACACAAAGAGGGAAATGTGTCTTGATCGCTTTCATGTTCCATTTTGCTCGGCTGATATAATAACAACATTGTTACTGTGACAGTGACAGTCTGTGGCCTACTACCCTATCCCATCCCCCTCCCTCCCCATCCGCGACAATGCCTGCCTGCCTGCCAACACCTACACAGCACATCTTTTAAACGGGGTCACATATATACTGTAAATGAACACTCCTTCACACAGGTCGCGAGTCTTCTTCTTGGACGGAGACGACAAAGCACTGTCTCGTCAAGCAGTCTAACGACATTGCTATATTATCCCGTATAGGCTAGTCTGCTGTCTTACTGAATAGTACAGTCGAGGGAATATTATGCACTTGAGCCTTGGTATTGTATTGTATTGTTGATATGCCACTTGGCAGTATTTCACTATTCCCCTTGCTAACAGGTTTATCCTCCCCAACATGCCTATCATTCATAATAGTTGTGATCTAAGAGCTTCTGTTGAAGTTGAATCAACTAGTGGTGTATGTATAATGAACAAAGAGACCCTGTGATTAGTTGTTACTATAGTACCAGGCAAGGCAGGTAGTGCTAGTGTCATACAGTAGCCTATTATACGTTTTATTGTTATGGTAAAATCCAGTTTGAATAACAATGGATTTGACTTCAGGTGAATCGTGTCTCAATAATATAAGCCGTTGTTTCCCCTTGCGTTTTTATCAACACTGTTGACATTTCCTCTTAAGCCATGATGTCCATTGTTTTATCAACACACCTTTTTCTTTTTTCTTTTTGAATGGTTGTAGAGTAGACCTCACACCCATTCTGCAAGAGTCCACCATGTTGCTTACTGCTCATTTCTACAAGTATATATCAGGGTTTTACTGCAGTGCAATGTCTGGAAGACATCATTCTGAGACGGTAAATACATCGTGATAAACAGGTAGCCTGTGGAGAGAGTAGCGTTATTCATGTTCTGAAAGTAAATGGCTCCCAGCAGGAATAAAACTAAAAAACTCTGAAACTTTTTTGGGAACATATCGTTCATTCAATCATGATGCATCTTGTCACTTCCATACCCAAGGGAGGCTGTGCACAAAATGGCTTGTTTCCACCTAGCTCTGGTCCTTAGAGCTATGTTACTCTCAACTTCCGCCACTCGCATGAATGCAGACCAGCCTCTCCTCTTTAGCGTAAATAAAAATAACGTTTTTGCTACTCACCAAAACAAAGGCGGGTTGTGTCATTAGAAAGCCTACTTTCCTTAGTGGACGCACTCTGAGCCCCCCACCACACGTATAAACTGTACTTTTTGGCCAGAAAGGGATTCTTTTTTTCACCGGAGGAAAAATATTCTCTATGAGCCAATTCTCTGGGCAATATCGGTAGAAGGCGCAGTGGAGTAACAAAGTATTTTTCGTTTCTACGTGTGGTGGGGGGCTCGGAGTGCGTCCACTAAGGAAAGTAGGCGTTCTAATGACACGACCCGCCTTTGTTTTGGTGAGTAGCAAAAACGTTTGTTTTATTTACGCTAAAGACGAGAGGCTGGTCTGCATTAATGCGTGCGGCGGAAGTTGAGAGGAACATAGCTCTAAATGCAACGCATTAGAGCTATGGATCAGAGCTAGTTTCCACCTCCTCCACTGTATTACAGTAGTAGGCCTACCTTGCTATTGTCAATTTGTCAGCACACCCACCACCATGCTCATTTTCAATACTGTGTACTGTACAAGCTGCTGTGTAAACATATCTGCAACGCCTGGGATTCATACCCGGGTCTTCCGTGTGGAAAGCCAACATCTTAACCACTAGACTAAAGGGATATCCCTATAATCCGGGGGAGATATTAGACTTTTAGGTCATCAGGCTGAGGTTGGGAACATGGGAGCCACACTTACAGGTTGGGTTGAAAAATACTACAAAGGCTGAAATTATACAAATATTATTCTATTTAGCAGTGTGGCTCGTAGGTTCCGCCTCCTGGAGCAGCCAGGGTTTCTTTGTATACAGTATGTATGTACTGTAATTAGTCTGCTGTAAAGTAAACTAATTACATGTCATGCCACTACTAGTTGAACAATTGAAACGGAACCACATTTGTCCATGAAAGCCTGAAATGCCTGGTGAATAATAGAAACAATTGAGGAGGAGGGAGGGGGCTGTGAAATGTCAAGTCATAAAAAGCAACCGACCCTGAAGAAAACCACTACTAAAGGTCCAGTATCTTCCCGAAGAGTTATGGCCTTCACTGGCCTATAGCTAACAGTGAGGCACAGGAGCTGACCATGCTAGCGCCGGACAAAACACCTTGATGTCACATGTCATTCTCGCAATAATACATGACACGACTGAAAAGATAGATTTAACACACTGGATGTGTCCCATGCCACCATGGATCCCCAGTCACACGGATGACTCCCAAATATTGCAAACTGTTGTGCTATGCTGCTATTTTCTGCAAAAATTGTCCCTAGAATAGAGGGTATGCGCATGCTTAAAGTGAATGGCACATTGAGTGGCAAATCGAGTGGCAAAGCAACATGCAAAGTGAGTTCAACATTGTTTAACGTTGTTCAATGCAATCCGATAGGACTTTTATGTTTGGATGTATGGGCTGTCAAGGCCTGAAAGTAGTCTTTTGCCACTCAGTAGGCGTTCCTGCATAACTTCCGGTTTGATGATGATGTCACGCGCATACCCTCTATAGGCAGTAGTATCGGGGTTTAAATACGAGTAACGCAATTGTGTCAAGACAAGCCGACGATCAAAAACAATGTTTTGAGCTCGGGGGCAAGCCCCATGCACACTGTTGGCTCATCACATCAGAGGACACCAAGCCAGTCACACGTTTTTTTTATCTACGCAAGACTGTAAATTCCAAATTATACTCGCCTCATCCACATAGCCGTGAGGATACACTAGCGCTTTATAGTGTAAGTTACCTCACCAGCTTGTGTCCCAACACTGTCCACGTAGTTAACTGGGTGCATCTGCCAGATTTTGGGACTGCGTGTCTGTGACGTGTGTACTTTGTCTGCACAAGTACACTGATTGTGCTTAAATTGTAGCACCCAATGTGCTTCAATAAGAATTCTTGTGAAAGAAATTCATGTTATGCAGCCAGGAACGGGGGGGAAATGGTGTAGTACTGTAAATGCAATGGGTATTTTATTTAGGACGAGTCAACATTTTCAGAGATGTAAAGGTCCTGCTGTTTTGACTGAAACACACAGCTGAGTTGAGTAGAGCAGCAAGCTGCAGTTTGTGTGTGGTTTATGTGACGTCAAGTAAAAGCCTGTCTCAAACTGCAACGATGCATTATTTGGCCTCATGACAACTAGGGTACAAAACTACAAACATCACAGGGACACAATTTGTTTAGCCTAAAAGCATCTGTATGCATCTTTTGTCACCGACCTGCAACAGGGTTCAGTACCGCATTTATAGTATATTTATAATAATATTTAATTACTTATTTTACATTATGGAAGATTGTGTTTGTGTTGTGTCTGTAGATAAATCAGAGACACAAACGCACAACTCTAGTGAAATTGATGACTGATCACTGATGTGACGTCTGTTATTGTAAATAAGACTTTTGGCTATACTAATCCTTGGTTTGTCGTATCCACACTTCTTTAGACAAAAAGAAATATCACATAATTGATCACACTAAATTAATTCGTTCAGTGTCTTTTCTTCCCCACAAACCTTTGGCTTTATAGTTTGTTTCTACACTTGATTTATTATCTGTTTCATAGTGTTTGTTTAGGTTAAAATGGTGTATGTTCTGTTTCGTGGCATTTCATTGATTCATTCAGACAATGGAGAGTCACAGGGAAATGAGGACAAAGTCCTCTCTGAGATGACATGCAACGCAGGACCACAGCTGGGAATGGAACCAGTGGCATCGCAGTTATATACTAGTATGTCTGCTTTCTGGCAGAGCCACCAAGGCTTCCCTGGTCGAAAGATTTACATTTTTTTTTAGTAAAAAATATTAACTATTGAGTAAAATCACTACTAACATTTTAACTTCACTACAATGTTTGTCTGTGTTAATTTGCCCATCAGTATGTTGGTATTAAACTTCAAACCTTTTATAAATGTGTGTGTACTAAAAAGTAGGCAGTAGGAACCATATGAGTTGCCACATGTATACACTTGGGGCCTCTTGTGTACTAGACTAAAATGTTCTTGTTCTACTTCTATCACAAAGCGCAACTCATTGCCTAGTTGCCTACCCTATATTTATGGTAGGAAACTGACTCACTCTCTGTCTGTGTTGGGACAGTACCCTCAGTACAAGTCTCAGCGGACGAAATAAGAGTTGGCACAGCTTACAACTCTGTTTCAGTTTCTAATTGATGTATAGATGGGTCATGCGTCATTCCAAAAAGGTTCTTTGTCTTTGTTGGTATGTATGTCATACACACACTAGTTTACATACTACCATTCTCTGACCAAGCGGTGCACTGCCTGTGGCCTGTGTGTGTGTAGGCAGCTTCACAACTATTTAAAAATAACTTGTGTTGTCCAAACATGTTTAAATATTTTGACTTTGCAGCATGTCATCATTGTCTGTGATGAGTGTACTGGAATGAGGAGGATGTTCCTCTTTGTCATGGTAGTGTTGGAGGCTGGAGCTCGCCTGAAAGAGAAAATGAGAGATTCGGGAAACACTTTTCTTACGGGTCCGTTTCAATAATAGATCATTTAGCCCTAATAACATGCTTGATGTGTGAGAAGCAACTGTACTGTTCTACTATACTAGGATGAATTGTGACGTTTCCTTTTCATAAGTAATTGAGCGCTAAATCCATCCATCCATCTTCAACCACTTATCCGTAGTTGGGTCGCGGGGGTAACAGCTTCACCAGAGAGCTCCAGACTTCCCTCTCCAGAGCAACATTAGTAGCTTCCTCCTGGAGGATCACGAGGCGTTCCAAGGCCAGTGAGTCGATGTGATTCCTCCAAATGCGCCTTGGTCTCCTCCCAGTGGGACGTGCCTCGAGGACCTCCCTAGGTAGACTCCCGAGAGGCATCCTAACCATATGCCCGAACCACCTAAGCTGCAAAGAAGAAGTAGCGACTCTACTCAGAGTCTCTCTCATGAGACTGAACTTCTCACCCTATCTCTAAGGGAGATGCCAGCCCCGGCGAAGAAAACTCATTTTGGCCGCTTGTATTTGCGACCTAAATGAGTGCTAAATGCCCTGCGCATTAGGCCTATGTCACCTTCTCAGGTTTGCAGTGCATACATAGCTCTGCTCTAGGGAGTGTATTGCGTGAAGGTTTGATTCTTTTACCCATTTTGACCTGAGATCAGATTCTAAAAATGTCTTGCATCGCACTTGTCAAAACGTATCACTTTTGGAAAGTTCATTACTTATATTACCCGCTTCTTACAAGTCAAATTAGATTCAGATTCCTTTTTGGTGAAAGCAATGAGAGAGTGATTCGATACAAAACCGAGACTGTTAAGCCTGAAACAAAGAAATGCATCACATGATCAAGAGCAATTGCAGGATGGGAAACGGAGTCCCGTTATAGGAACAGAGCCAGATTATTATAATTGTGTGTTTGTCCAGATTGATGGTAATACAATGGAAGTTATACAGCCTTTCTCTCCCTGGAAAGTTGGCATGCTGAAATGGAAGCCATTGTTCTTGCATACAAATACATTTGAAACTTTGAAATCTTGTTTATAATGATGATGACCAAACCTGCGTACACGCATGATGTCACTGGTAGGCATGCTTCTGAACTGTCCACGCAGCCCTCCTCTGAGACAGAGTGAGCAGAGAGACATTGTGAAGTCTTATAATGTGAGTTAAGCCAAATTCCAATACCCACACTCGGTCACTCCAGCATGGCAAATTATGGTGAAATTAGTGACCTGCCGAAATATGTTGCCATCTTGTGGACTTCTCACAACTTACATGGAGGTCTTTAAATACGTGGCCTGAATACCACTAGGTTGAACTTGATAATGAACAAACTGCAACGATTTGCATTCGGACGCTGACATTATTTGATTGTCTACACGATTGTCACATATTTCAGCAGGTCACCAATTTCACCGTAACACCACCATGCTGAAGTGAGCGAGTGTGAGTGAGCGAGTGGCCGAGATTTTGGGAATTTGGCTTATGTGTTGATTGAAGTGTCCTTGAGCAAGACTCTGAAGCCCTCATTTCTCCCGATGTACAGGTTGGTGCCTTGCACGGTTTCTACCGCCATCGGTGTATGAATGAATGCGTCAGTGAATGGGTGAATGTAAATGCACCATCTATGTAAAGCACAGCATTGGATGAAAGCGCTATATAAATGCGCCATTTTACCATTTATAATCATTAATGAGGATTAATTATATGAAGATGGGTTGAAAATTGATGAAGTGCTCCTTTTAACCCATTTTGGGCGGGAACCCCTTTTGGTGTTAGCATTATGTTATGCTTTAGCTATTGAAAAATAGCAGATCTACAAGCTCATAGCGCGCCACCGAGTGGCGCGCTACGAGCTTGTAGGTCTGCTATTTAAAAAAAATCGAAGAACGACTGACATAGAAACATAGCTTTTTCAGAAAACTGTCAGGATGTAGAAGACATTTTTAGAATCTGATCTCAGGTCAGAATGGGTTAAGACGTGGTACCTGTACCAGTATTGAATTTCTTTTGAATGATTACAAGCGAGCCCTTCTGTCACTCACTCGGTATCAAAGGATGAACTGTGGCTCAGTTTTCAAATGCTTCTGTACTATTGATATAGTGACTGTTTTGCATAGAGGTAGAGATTACAGCTGTATGGTCTAACAGGGGCAGAACTGGCTTAGCAGGGTGAAGTCAAATGGAACTAATAGAAAGGTAGTTGACTGTAGCTAATGGTACCCTGTATAGGTCACTGGTTCCAAAACACTGGGTCGGGACCCATTTGTGGGTACTTTTTGTTCCTACATTTTGTTTTGAAATATTATTATTATTATTTCAAAACATTTTTAAAGAACATTCCCCCAAAAAGGCAAAACTAAATGTCATTTTCATTCATGAAATAAAAACAAAATTCAACTTTTTATTTTATTTTTTATCCCCAGTAATTTCATGGAGAAATAAACGAAAAAACAAAGATTCCTTAAGTTAGAAAACAATTGTTTGACGTAGTGCGACGCGTTGTGGGCTTGTAGATCTGCTGTTTTCGTGTGTGTGTGTGCGTGCGCATTACTATACCTGTGTTAGAATTTGAGAACTAGACATTTCCATTGACCATTCTCCTGGTCCTCACAAGACAAATGGTGTAATGGTTAAAGATATATTTTTAGAGTTAGGCTTACAATTATGTTCGGCTGGGGTTTCGGTTACAATTAGCCATTTAGAGGTTAGGTTTAGGGGCTGTGGTTGGAATTATGCCTGATTGATATTTAGTTGCACACTGGTGTTGTGCTCTGAAAATAGCCAATCTACAAGCTGTGGCGGCGGTGGCCGAACGGTTTGCGGAGCGGTCTTGATACCGGAAGGTCGCCAGTTCGTATCCCCGGACCGGCACGTTAAAATTACCACCGCTGAAGTGCCCTTGAGCAAGGCATTGAACCACTACCATGAAATGTTCTATGAGCAGGGCCTGGCTGTAAACAAGTATCTGATGCTTAGTCCAGTTAACCTGGGTAAATATAGTAACTTTGCTTTGCTTTGCTTAGCTTATAGATCGTAAATCTATTTTTGGCTTTTTAGAAGAACTAAGAACTTAAGTATGAGGGAGATGGTTTCATCAGTTCAGTATAACTCGTCAGTCTGAGGTTTTATTCATTCGTTCAGGGGAATATCGTATGTTTCCATTTACTGTTTAATATGGTAGAGTACTAGTTTTATGGACAAAGCAGAGGGATATTGTGGAAAGATAGCACCTATCCTTAATGCCCGCTACAACCTGTGTGAATTTCTAATTAAGTTGTCAGAATTTCTCAGTCTTTGAGATCTTTCACCAGGATGCAGACAAATATGCAGATGCAATATACAGATGTGCAATATAAAGTGTTTTTATTCCTGTACATTTTAATCTTATATGTTTTATCATATATTTATTGCCTATTGTCGAGATGATGTCGAGCAACTGTGTACGAATTCCCCTGCGAGCAATACACTATTTATTTTCTTTACTTTTATCTGCCTCTGTCTGGTCATGACAACATGACTAGATTTGACTCGGGGGGGAAATGACGCAATACAATGCACAAGGTGGGCTTTTCTTGTCTTATTTTTACGCAAATGATTACAGCTCTTTTAGTTCAAATTATTAACTTTTTTGCGTTAACTTTGTTCCTCTTCATTGTGCAAGTTAACCAACATCAGTGATGTTGCTAGGTTTTCCTTTATAATGAGGATTCATGGGTGGTCTTTTATATACCCATAAAAACCGTGCAGCAGAGAAGGAGTTCGGGGCAGGTTCCAAATGTTTCCAAATACAGACGTCATGGTGGATTGCTGGTCTGCGGTCCATGGTGTTTATTCCAATTACACAACACTGCAATATCAACATTGCTTTACCAATATTTATGACACCAGATTTTTTTCCCATCATGGGGATCAAAAAAGGTCTTCCTATCCTATCTGTCTGTCTGTATAAAAAAATCTCACCCGTGTGAAGTGAAGGGCGCTCTTATCATCGTACATCATCATGACGTAACTTGTCGTTTTGCTCTTCCACATGATATGACGTACATTCTCCAATTCATTGTCAATGGCATTTAATGTTTGTTAGGACAAAATAGCCGTTTTGCTCGTCTACATATGACCTAAAATTCCCATTCATTGTCAATGGCATTTAATGTTTGTGTTAGGACAAAATAGCCGTTTTGCTCGTTTACATATGACCTAAAATTCCCATTCATTGTCGATGGCATTTCATGTTTGTGTTAGGACAAAATAGCCGTTTTGCTAGTCTACATATGACCTAAATTTCCCATTCATTGTCAATGGCATTTAATGTTTGTTAGGACAAAATAGCCGTTTTGCTCGTCTACATATGACCTAAATGTCCCATTCATTGTCAATGGCATTTAATGTTTGTTAGGACAAAAACATCTACACTATAGCCCCTCAAAAATCGCACCTGTGTGAACTGAGCGGTGCAGGCTGTGTGTGTGTGTACTATACTCTGTGTACACACACACACACAGCTATTGTTTATAGTTCTAGTAGACAGTGTGAAGCTCAACCGCTGTACTAGGCTTCTCAACAGTGCCCCTTTAGGTCAGTGTTGTAGCTGTCTGTACTGAAACGGACATACATGGGCGGCTGTGGCTCAAGAGGTAGAGCAGGTCGTCCAATGATCCCTGGGTCGGCGGTTCGAATCCCGGCTCCTCCTGTCCACATGTCGATGTGTCCTTGGGCAAGACACTGAACCCTACATTGCCTCCAATGAGTTGGTTGGTGTGAGCTTGCCACCATTGTTGTGTGAATGTGGGAAGTGAGGACGCTGGCGTCGACTGTTCGCCGCTTCACCTCCCAATGTATGAATGAATGAACCATTGTAAAGCGCTTTGAGCACTTGGAAAAGCGCTATAAAATTGCAATTCAATATTATTATTATTCATTATTATTATACAATCAACCAAGCACAGCACCCGTGTCCACCTGTCTTGTGCTCTTTCTTATTGTCGGTATGATGTCTCTGTTCTTGTCTGCTGGTCACAACATTTCGCACTGTGTGAATTGCAGTCGCCAACAGAATATTAAACATGCCAGAAATCTCGGGAGCGCTCCATGAGGCTCATGTGAGCGCTCTGCTCTTTGAACCGTTCACACACAAAGCGAGCAAAAACTCGGGGAGCAACACAGATGTTGGGGATACGTCACTGATGATGTGTCTTAAGTTGCACCAAAAGTGTGTATTAGAACAGAGCCTTACTTACAAGTCTTCAAAGATTGGGTATAAGATTGTGACTGATTTGAACAAAGTCTTGTTGTGACACATTTTACTCCTGACCAGGCTAGTGGCCACAGCCCAATGTATGCACAACACTTGGAAATGCCTTCAGCAGAGCCCTGCACATGGGGAAGGCTATCTACTAATCCAGCGCCGAAGTCCTGGAGTCACTCGCTCATCCCCTCAATTCCCCTGGTTCACGGAAGTCATTTCTCTATGGAGAATAACATGGG
Source organism: Electrona antarctica (assembly GCF_951216825.1). Taxonomy (NCBI): domain Eukaryota; kingdom Metazoa; phylum Chordata; class Actinopteri; order Myctophiformes; family Myctophidae; genus Electrona; species Electrona antarctica. The sequence continues at coordinate 51,684,620 of NC_136810.1, forward strand.
GTCATCTAAGCATTGTGGTCCAAAAATAAACAAGCCGTCTCTGCGTTATTGTCATATATATGATAGTCTGTTTCTAGCGAAAATGTAACTAATTCAGCAGCAGTAACAATAGCGTTTTCTCTCAGTCAGTTGATTCTCCATATCCATATGAGTGAAGCGGCCGGGGTGACATGTTTATTTTTCAAACACAGTACTTATATGAGGCGATCTAAAATACCCCTATGGGGAAATAAAAAGTACATGAACCCGTGGATTTGCTCCTTCTACCGATATTGACGTCAGACAAAACTGAAACCTTTTGAGTCCTATTTTAAGATGCGTTTGAATTAAAACAAACAAATTGCGACATGAGCTTGCAGATCGGCAAATGAAAAGAAATGACATAACATGCCAAAAACATGTACGCCAGATGTAAAGTGGGTATAGCAATAGCATTATCAAAATGTCAGACCTCTTATAAATGTTAATATATATATTTTTTTAAATGTTTTTTTTGTGGCTTTCACCTTTTTATTTATTTTTATTTTGTTATTGAGGTACAGACAGTAGGTTGACAGGAAATGGGGGGGTGACATGCAGTAAAGGCCGTCGGGATCGGGAGTCGAAAGCCTGGACCGCTGAGCCACGGCCCAGGCATATAAATGTTAATATTAAATAAGATTTGATGTACGTACTTCACTTATGTGTGGAATCTGTGGATACTGCTTCTTTGCCCTGCTGTGTGTCTGAGATCTCTCTGGTGAAGATGTAAGTGCTGTGAGTGAGTGTGACTCATCTTTCTTTCCTTGAGCAGACCTGCCTGCCAGTTCTGTCGTTGGAACATAACCTACCGGTACATCACATTTGCGTAAGAGGGAGCGATAATGTAAGCACTTACATGTTACTCAGTCCTCCGTCACAATAGACCTTTAATGAAAGGTGTAGACACCTTTTCAACAGTACTTTGTTCTGTCTAAAGAGCTCATTTTATGCAGGAAGGAGGGTTGAGTGTCTTAAGTAATTATTGTGTGGAAATGTGTCTAATGTTTATGTATGGTACGGAGCAATTCAACTGATAACGGTGACCCAGCAGACAACTTCACTTATATATCGGTGTGCATTGTGACTTGTGAATGGTGCAGTTGTCATTATGTGTGACATTGATTAGTGTAGAGTAGACTCCTTGTATAGATTGGTGATAATTTCGATATTCAGTGTTCATTTTATTTGGACCCAAGGAACTCTCTTGCATATGGATGTGATCGGTTACATTAGTTTAGTCATAAGAGGTGACCTCTTAAACTAATGATGGTCATCAGGTTTTTGACAGCTGAAATCTGATGACCTCTTGGAGGTCACCTTATCACCTAAAACTGGAGTAACTATGAATAGGCCTTAACATGTAGCTTTTGTAAAAAAATCTAAATATGCTAACAAAATGCATCACTTTAACCCATTTTGACCTGAGATAAGATTCTATAAATGTCTTCTACATCCTGACAGTTTTCTGAAAAAGCTATGTTTCTATGTCAGTCGTTCTTTGATTTTTCAAAAATAGCAGACCTACAAGCTCGTAGCGCGCCACTCGGTGGCGCGCTACGAGCTTGTAGATCTGCTATTTTTCAATAGCTAAAGCACAACATAATGCTAACACCCAAAATGGTGCCCAAAATCCCGCCCAAAATGGGTTAAAAGTCAACCGTTGCCACGACTTTTATATTTGTGCCATTTTACCGGCAGTACGCACCCCTCAATGACTCGACTCTGCAATGTGGGTATCATAGACAATTCCCAGTTATAAATACCGCCTAAACATATAATCACATCTGACATAATGTCACAATGTCAGTTAGAGACATAGCTTTCCTTTTTTTATGGAGTACTTTACAGGGAATTACCCCGATGCAAGTCTTTGTTTGCAATACACATTGTCACTTCAGATTAGTTCAGATCGATTGATTAGATAGTAGATACATGTTTATTTGACATGGACATCACAATAGGCCTATCTCACAGCCCCCTTTCCACGCCCACTTCCGGTAGATAGTGGTGTCATTTAACATTAGGCATTACCATACCAGGCATTTTTTCTCTGGAGAATCTAAGTACATTTCCTAATGTTAAAATGTCAAAGACCGATAATAATATGAAGAAAACACAATGGTATAACGACTCGAATAAGTAGAATAAACCTTACCTTTACAAAACGGTAGTTTGTGGCTTGTGAAAATACCTCTTTTAACATGGAAGCCTATGGACCGCAAAAAAAATAACACCACTATCAACAAAAGGGGGCGGGGAAATGCTGTGAGATAGGCCTATCACATTGCCATCAGTCACTAGCCCGTTTACTGAGACGACAGACTGAGTTGACCATCAATCACTAGCCCCTTTACTGAGACGACAGACTGACCTGACCAAAAATGTCATCCTGGTTGTCACCTTTGGGTGGAAGCTTGTGTAGGAGTTGATCTACTACATCTCTGCCATCTAAAATCTTCAAAAGTGAAAAATAAAGGTTATGTTTTCTTAAAGGTATATTCAGTGATTTCACTTAATTCAAATATCACTTATTTTTTTTATTTTTTTTTGATAATCCTCCCTACTATAGAGTGTGCTGACCATATAAGGAGTTCCTCCCTGTCCCCACTTAACCCCTGTGGTCAAAACCGTAGGTTTCGTTTTTGGCCCAGCCTTCATCCAATCAGGATAGAGAGGGGCCTTCCGCCAATCATGATCGAGCGGGGGCGGGCCTTGGTGTGCGTGCTGTTGGCCTGTTGCGTGTCCCCCCCCCACTGTAGTGCGTGCATGTGCACATCTTGTTACCGGGGCAGACCGGGGGGTTTTCCAAATCACCCAAATCACTGAATGCTCCTTTAATGTACTGTAGAAATCCATCTCGTTGATTTCTGTGACCAAGTATGAGAGAATCATTGCATGCGTTTTATAATTGTGCAGTTTGACCTTTTGACCCTTTGACCTTCCCCAATGACCATACACTGTTTTCTCCCCCATATATGACTTAAACCACTGTTTCCCAAACACTGGTTCGGGACCCATTTTTATGGGTCCCTTTATTTTTTTTTGTTAATTACATTTTGTTAGCTATTGAAAAATAGCAGATCTACAAGCTCATAGCGCGGCACCCAGTGCCGCGCTATGAGCTTGTAGGTCTGCTATTTTTGAAAAATCATGAAAATGTGGCGCAAATCTTTGAACGTTTTTAACTCAAATCTTTGCTTCCTGGAACAACGTATTTTCAGATCGGGGTCAGTGGCCAAATAGGCATATAATGTTTGGGGTCCTTGACATGAATTCTTTGAGAACCACTGACATAGATTAGAAACGTGTTGCAACAGGAGGTTTTTCAGAAAACTCAGGAAAGACATTTGTAGAATCGTCCTCGGGTCTAAATGGGCCAGAGCTTCTGAAGACATTTTGAAGAGACAATAGCCAGACACAGTGGTTTAACAGTGGCAAATTCCTCTTTAGGTCTAAGAACATGGTCCTGACAACATGTCCATTATCCACTAAACCTTTGACCCTCTCAAGTAAATGGTAGCAATTAGCTGTTTCTGTGGAATATTTTGCTTTAACTAAAAACCGCTGTGGACGACGACTTTCTTTGCCACTCTCTTAGCTGGGCGTTTTAATTTAGATGAAATGGAAGTCCTCTGCTCCCCCATCATCCCATCATCACTGGGTTAGAGATGTACTCCACTTGATTAAATTAGAAAGAATTAGAAGCACCTTGATGGGCTCTGTATCTTAAGTTTAGGGAAACCTGGGGTCCCTTCCTCACACTGGTAGACAACTTACAGTTCCACGCTGTTCCAGATTGATTGAGTTTCAGCCTGAATTTGAGCATATTAATTAATAAGACATGATCTCCGACGCAGCTGGGTTGTTTTAGTATGTCTATTATGGGGAACTATGTGTGGGTGTATGTATTATTGTTCATTATACGTTTTGTTTCGTGGGGTGACCAAGCCACGTTTTGTTTTGTTAAAAAAATGGAACAAACAATGCTCTCAGTTGATCGAGTGCTGGAATTAGCCTGGAATGTACTGGCAGCAGAAAGAACGAACTATGATGAAGACGTTGCAAATAGGGCATACATCTGATAATGTGTGCTTAACCCATTTTGACCTGAGATCAGATTCTAAAAATGACTTCTACATCCTGACAGTTTTCTGAAAAAGCTGTTTCTATGTCAGTCGTTCTTCGATTTTTCAAAAATAGCAGACCTACAAGCTCGTAGCGCGCCACTCGGTGGCGCGCTATGAGCTTGTAGATCTGCTATTTTTCAATAGCTAAAGCATAACATGATGCTAACACCAAAAGGGGTTCCCGCCCCCAAAAAGGGTTAATGTGTGAACTGATGTGATCTAGTTATGGTGGTGTTTCATTACCACCCACAGAGATAAACAGGAAAACCCTAAAACTCTCTCACATGGTGGTAAATTGTATTGTTTTTTTTAATGACTAGCATTCACACACTGTGAACCGTCCTTATGTCTCTTTCTCACCCTATTTCTTTCTCCTCACACACAGACATACTGTACACACACACATGCACGCACACACACACACACACACACACACACACACACACACACACACACACACACACACACACACACACACACTTCTGGGCAGGCTTCCAGGATAGGCTACAGTGTGTATGTTCATATATTCAAATAGTGGATCCTCCCAGTTTTGTTTGAACAATGCAGCCATTAAGCCGATTTCAGTTGTTGTCTGGAATGAGGGCGTTCCCTGCCATCTTGACTCATTATATGCTTGGAATATATACAGTACGTATACGGTCTGGGCATTGAGCTCACTCTCCTCATACATTATGTATTCCTATAGGAATGTTGGCTACGTAATGTCAAGCAACACAGAAACAAGAGAATCTTGAATATATTACAAATGATGATAAATACATTTTGTAACTTCACTTGTCAGTTGTCAAATAATATTTGGACAGCCTTATTAAGGAGTTTAACCCATTCTGGACGGGAACCCCTTTTTGGTGTTTTAACTAAGCATTATGTTATACTTTAGCTGTTGAAAAATAGCAGATCTACAAGCTCGTAGCACGCCACCGAGTGGCGCGCTACGAGCTTGTAGGTCTGCTATTTTTGAAAAATCGTGAAAATGCGGCACAAATCTTTGAATGTATATTCTTTCGACGTCGGGCCTAAATGGGTTAAAAGGGACATTTCACTTTCAAATGAAATAAAACATTTAAAACATAAAAAATAACTGGGGGAAAAAAGTAATTGAAAAATCACGGCGGCCTCGCGCATCAGAAGAACATTCTAATGCGTGAGCGGGGGGGGAGGGGGGGGGGCTGTGACATCAGCTGAGGTGAAATGCCCTACTGTCTGGCATCATGTGGCTTGAAGGGAAGTAAATGATCTTCCCCCCACAATTCATCAATTGAGAGCAACGTCAGCGCACATACCGTAGACCCAGTTTCTTTTTTTTTAAATCTCCCTCAGGCTGGAGATTGTCTGTCTGTCTGTCTGTCTGTCTGTCTGTATGAGCAAAGTCATCTCCAGCAGGACTGATTGTTGAGAAACTTTGCGCGCACCCACTACCAGTAGGCCAAGGAATATTTTTCAAATCGGTGCGATACCATCAGGCCACTTCACAAGTTCACATGGCCTATATGACTCTTGAACCGGTCATCACCACGTAACTCCCCATAATACGAATCCATGGCGCATTGCCCTGTAGGCCAGGTGTAGCTAATCAATGCTGTGGATTTGTAGAACCTCACTGCCTGTAATGTTGGCCGCTATATATCTATATCGCTGTGCACGTCAAAAGAAATCACTGTGAAGTTACCGTGAACATCTGCTCGGAGACTGTTCTCATGGAGCATTTATCCGTTTCTCTAAGATCCTGGGGGAGAACATGACCGTGCGTGTTGAGTGGGTGTCCGCAGTCCGCACAATGCATGTCTGTTTTTGAGTGGTGCAACCACTCCAAGGAACAGCAATGTCCGTGTTAACCTATGTGACTATGTGTGTGACTGAGTACCAGGGGTACAGAGAGAGAGAGAGTGCTGCACTGTTGCCTGCTAATGAGAGACAGAGAGAAAGAGAGAGGGGGGGGGGGGGGATTGCACCACTCAGTTCACACGGGTGTGATTTTTATTTTTATATTGTTGTGTGGTGAGAATTGACTGAAAGTTCCATGCTATGTTATTTAAATGATACAATTTATGGGCTTTTTATACCACTGTCTGAAACCATGGCGATCTGAATCTGACGTATATTACAGTACGATTTATGTTTTTGATTTGCATATATTATATTTGGCTTGACCTGAAATTCTATAAATTGTAGTGCCCTTACACTTCTGTTAATCCATTTAGACCCGAGTTAAAAACATTCACTTTGAAAGAATATATATTAAAAGATTTGCGCCACATTTTTACGATTTAAAAAAAAATAGCAGACCTACAAGCTCGTAGCGCGCTACCGAGCTTGTAGATCTGCTATTTTTCAATAGCTAAATTATAACATGTTTAAAACACAAAGGGGTTCCCGCCCAAAATGGGTTAAACATGTAATGCGACGGCGTAGTTGTTGGTGTTCTTGTTTTTGTTTGCGGTTGCTTCTTTTACAGCTACTGTACTATACTGCCATTGTTCCCATTCTGGTTGTTGTGATTGTCCAAAAAGTGTGCGACACCCACAGCCACAATACTAGAGGGAGCGAGAACAACGACCTGGTATACCACCCACTTTCAAAAGAAACATGGGTAAATTGTCCTTCTACAGCACTGCCACCCAAGTGTGGAATGCCCTGACCCCCTACCTTGAAAAATGCAGATCACATCACTTTAATCTTTTAAAACAGGCCTGAAAACCAACCTTTCAGCAGGCCCAGCAGTCCTCCTGGCGCTATCCTTTTGACTGCCAGGCGGATGCAGGGAGCTTTTATTCTGAAAACGCTCCCTTTCCCTTTCCCCCAAAATCGGGAAGCAAAATCCACCATTTCTACATCACGCTAGGGACATTGATTTCTCTTCAGAAGCGTTAATATTGTAAGCGTGATGCAGCATAAAGTCAGAAATTAGCCCAGAACATCCTACGTTTTGATTCACTGCAAGGATGCAGCGTAGATTCAGAGAGAAAAGGGTTTTAACCCATTCTGGACGGGAACCCCTTTTGTTGTTTTAACTAAGCATTATGTTATACTTTAGCTATTGAAAAATAGCAGATGTACAAGCTCATAGCGCGCCACCGAGTAGCACGCTATGAACTTGTAGGTCTGCTATTTTTTAATTTTTTTAAAAATGCGGCACAAATCTTTCAAAGCGAACATCCACAACCTAAGACCTTCTCTGTCATTTTGTCAAATGTGAGGCCTGCAAGAGTTTATCCATAATGCACTGGTTTCCCCAAACACTGGGTCGGGACCCAGTTGTGGGTCGCAGACACACTTTTACCTCTTGTTTTTTTGAGTCCTACGTTTTGTTTTGAATTAGTATGAATTCAAAACATTTAAAAAAAACCATTCCCAGAATATTCCCAGAAATATAAGAAAAGTAGTGAAAATAGCCGATCTACAAGCTCACAACGTGGCGCGAAGCGACACGTTGTGAGCTTGCAGATCTGTTATTTGCACTACGTTGGGTCCCGGGGTAAACGACTTAATTTCTATTTTGGGTCTCGAGCTAAAGCGCTTGGGAACCACTTATGTGTTGTATGTCAGCGAGCGATGTGGCTTTTTTTTTTTGCAAGTATATGACCTGCATAATGGTTCCTCCTTGACATGGAGGGAAGTACAGGGTCTTCTCATTCGGGGAAGTGACTCTAACTGCGGCTGTTTTGTTATGCTATCACGTCACAGACGACCAGCAGGTTTACACGTGTTCAAGAAAATGTGATGTCCTTAACCCTTTTTAACCTGAGATCAGATACTAACAATGTCTTCTACATCCTGACAGTTTTCTGAGCTTGTAGATCTGCTATTTTTCAATAGCTAAATTATAACATAATGTTTAAAACACCAAAAGGGGTTCCCGCCCAAAATGGGTTAGGACAACTTTGGGTTTTTTTTTTAAACCAAGGTTCATGTTTTAGGTTGTTAAGTATAAGATGAGTGTTCATTTAGTTTTCCTCATTTGCTGCTTTCTTTCGTTTTAGTGATTTTAGCTATTTTTGACCTTGGTGCGGGGGCAATTTCTTTATTATTATTTACTACAGATCCCAGGAAATTATCTCTGGCCACAAAATATCATGAGATCTATTGAATGTGATGGGGGAGGTGACAAACTGACATTGAGCCTACGACACAGTGTGGTATCCCCCTAGTATCCCTTCACTTTCAATAGATCCCATGATCTTTTCTGGCCAGGTGTAATTTCCTGGGGTCTAGTAGGACTATAATAATGAACCGAATGTCTGTCTGTCTGTCCTAGCCCCCCTGCTCCTCACTAGCTTGCCCAGGTGATCTGCATTTGAACCCAGACATTGACCATTCCATTATGCAGGGACTCTCAAAGCCCCTTTTTCCAAATTAAGACATTTAACCCTGTATATTGCATTTATTAGCCAATAGTTACTCCCTCCTGTATACCTCCATTTTAGATCACGTGACACGCCAGTCACGCAGTGCAAGGCATATTAGGAAGAAGTGGTTGCATTACACCATCATTCGTTGCCCTTCCGGCCGCAGCATACCCTCGGGACACTCAAAGCCTCATAACAACACTGCCTACACTCAAGTGGACTCACTCATGTTTTTGGCCGCGAACATCTGTACATTGATCCATTTAACTACTAAACAAAAGACGGACTCTCCTAACTTCTACATTGTCTTTTGTTTAGTAGTTGTAGAATCTACAACAACACGCCAAAATGTGGACATTGCAGTTGTCATTGCAGCAATGGCAGAAAATGGTACACATTTAAACTGCTTCATGTTACTCCATCATGGACACGACGGGTGTGACGTCCGCTGACGCGTCGCGTGCGCGTGCGTGCGTGTGTGTGTGTGTGTGTGTGTGTGTGTGTGTGTGTGAAAGACCTGTGAGTCCAGCGGCATTCCTCGTGGACCACTTCGGGGTCCGCGGACCACCTGCCTAATAATAACATTCATTTTGTGCCACTTGGTGTTCATATATTCGAACGGGTAAGGACTAGTAGTAAAAAAAATCACACCCGTGTGAAGTGAGGGAAACAAACATTAAATTATCTTCATTGTCAATGGCATTTTTAAAACAAACATTGACCTAAAGACAAACATTAAACCTGTATATAGGAGGGGAATAAATAAATTGTCGTAAAAACATTCCATATTTAGCCACTCGTTGCCCCCGCCCCTGTCAAAAATCGCTAAAAGGGAAGAAAAATTGAACACTCATCTTTTACTTTCTCTAACAACCTAAAACATGAACATGAATCTAGGCCACCAGTGAATGTTCTTTTGTTTGGTATCTACTGTAGCGTGATTATTGGTAAATGGGGAAAGAGAGACTCGGGACGGGAAATTATAATATTTTATGACGGGAACAAGATGAAATGTGTACTCAATGCTCTCCTATCCAAGGCCGTCTGTCCGTCCTTGCACAGTAGTTCTTGTGTGGTCTCGTCTGATGTCCGTGATGCAAGCAACTCAGAGAAAATGCAGAGAGATGCAGACTGATTTAACATCAATATATTAGCTATAGTAGCTAAAAATGTTGCTATGTCAATGTGATTAACTATGTTAATATTGTTAATGTGATATTGCAACGTTGTACCTGTAGTGGGCTGAACGTTTACAATAGCTTCTCATTCTCATGTTGCTTTGACCCTAAATCTGTCGACCAAACGTACTAGGGCTCGCCCACTCCTGTCAGCAGTGTATTGTCCTTCTCAAGAACTGGCACTCCATTACTGCATGTTCTGGACCTCTGTCACCTCCACACACACATGTTCTGGACCTCTGTCACCTCAACACACACACGTTCTGGACCTCTGTCACCTCAACGCACATGTTCTGGACCTCTGTCACCTCAACACACACACTATGAGATATTAGATTTTCTTAGAAAAGGTCCCTGGGAGATGGCTAGACATATGTTGTTGACCAATGGATTGTATAGTACTGCTTACATAGAATATGTCACTTAGTTGAATGCAAAACACAACACATGGAGTGTAATTACTTTGGAATCGCAAATGTTGCCAAAATTGTGATAAAGGTTAATGTGCTACAAAATTAGAGATGGATTGGTCGTTGCTCTTAGTGGGTGACATGACTTGGCACAGGATCAGTGACAGTCTTTTTATTTATTCATGACATTTTGTCGGGCAGACACCTTGTATCTCAATTTTCTCAACATCTCGTCTTGTTTGTGTTTTCATAAATTAATGCACTAATTCTAGACATCGACATATGATGCAAAATAGCCAATCTACAACACCTTGCAAGCTTGTAGATTGGCTATGTTACCTATGTAAGCTGATTTTTGTGAAGACTTTATCCTATAATAATAACACGTCCCAAAATAGGGTTTCCAGGTTGAAAGAAAGTGGTTAAGTCTGTCAGGGATCACCGTATATGGACATAAAAGGGACACGGACAGATTCAGTGATTTGTGCATTTATACAGTGTAGATACTAGAGCGGTGCCTGTTGGGCACTGGCCTACTTGGAACGATGCAAGTTGGAAATGGATGCCCCACCCAGTTATTATGTCCCTTTTATGCCCATATATGGAGTTCTTTGTCGGGCATGCCCAAATATGGAGTCTATGCAAATGTCGAAACAACATTGTGATGTCGGAATAGGCCCGCTCCATATATGGAGATCTAATGGTGATCAATATTGGCTAATTGGGAAGGGGCCCAGTCCAGACCCCGGGCAGAGCCTTTTGTGGTGGTTCTGGACAACCGTGTAGCTGACCGAAGCGACACCGGGAAATGCACTCCCTGTGGTGGTGTGGAACGCGTGTGTCGGTGGGGCAAACGGTGCTCGAGTTACATGGATTACAGACGTATGTATGTATGTATGTATGTATGTACACACACACAGACTTGCCGTATTTATAGATGGATGGATTATAGATCATTTTCTGGACAACCACCTTTCCGAGCCAAGTCGTGCAGTTGGACAGCTCTCAAAATACAGATTCCATGCATTATTAGATGGACGTAGTCCCTCCAGAAATGCATAACTTTCCGCTTATATTGCATTTCTCATTTTTCCGCATATTTTGAAACTATTACACAACTTCCTGCACTTTCACCACATAAAATCACATAAAATGCTGCGTATTTCGTTGCAAAATGAAGGATTTTAAGCTGCATATACCGAGATACATCCAATGAGCATTAACAAGAGCTTCTGACTAAATTCGGATCGATTTTCCACCCGTCAGTGACGACATGTCGCACCTCCTGAACTCTGTATTTCTTTATTTTCTCCATGTGCACTCCCTTGAAAACAAACAAACGAAAACGTGTACTGTCTGTCTCCATCCCGTCCGCTTGTTTCTATGGCAACAACCCAGCAGTGCATGGGGTGAGTGGAGCAGAGCTGCTGTAGACTATACTGCAATCGTCCTCAAGAAAACAAATGGGACTAGAAAAAGTGCCCTTCTGGGCACAGGTCTCCACCAGGAGGATAGGACTGTGTGAGATGTTTAGGAGTAATATAAACATGTTTGCCTTTGATGGCAATTGGATGATTTGAGGCATTTTGTTCCAAAAATGTGTTTTGCAAAAATCAACCTGTTGGTGGCGCTATAACAGGCCAATGTGAAAAGGGTGGGATATATTCCTCAGCCCAGTAAGAAAATGTGTGAAAGATTTCACGTAAATTGCATGCTGCGTTCATGATTTGAGGCTTTTGTTCAAAACGGGGCAATCTTGCAAACTGTGAAAGCCAATTATAGCCAATTATGATGGAATATGAAATATCGGACAGATCCGACTTGAGCACATGACCATAGAGATACTGTGTAACGATTTGTGAGATTTTTGGACAGAATCTGGAGGAGTAATATCCAAAAATGTGTTTTACAAAAGTCGGCCTCCTGGTGGCGCTATAAAAGGCAGATGCAGAAAATGCAGGTCAAAGGTTTGTCCTTGGCCTCTAGGGAGTGTGCATGCAACGTTTCACGCAGATCGGTGCAGTTTTAGGTAAAACATGTGAAAAGCTGCCTCATGGTGGCGCTATAACAGGCCGTTCTGGAAAATGCGGGGCAGAGGTTCATCGTTGGCATCCAGGGAGTGTGTGTGCAAAGTTTGGCATCGACCGGGTTAACGGTGCCGGAGATTAGCTGTACACAGACGGACGGAAGGAAGGACGGAAGGACGGACACACACACGGACGGAGTGCAAAACATACTCTCTCCCCATGCCTTCGGCCTGGTGGAGACAAAAATAAAGAGAACTAGAAAAAGTGCCCTTCCGGGCACAGGTCTCCACCAGGAGGATAGGAGTGTGTGTGATGTTTGGCAAAATGTTTAGGAGATGTTTTTTTTTATTTGTTTTTGCAACAATTTTCTTCATTTTGTTGAGGAAATGCAGAGCCAGATCACTCATAGCATCTCTGAGGATAGAATTCTGGATGAGCAGGACATGTGCAGCATTTTGTACAAAACGGGCCACTCCTGAAAACCTTGGAAGGCAATCTTAGCCAATCAGTGTACAATCTGAGAAATCCAACAGACTCGTCTTGATCACATGACTACAGAGATCATGTGTACCGATTGCCATTTCTTCATACGCCTTTGATGGCAATTGGATGATTTGAGGCATTTTGTTCCAAAAATGTGTTTTGCAAAAATCAACCTGTTGGTGGTGCTATAACAGGCCAATGTGAAAAGGGTGGGATATATTCCTCAGCCTAGTAAGAAAATGTGTGAAAGATTTCACGTAAATTGCATGCTGCGATTTGAGGCTATTGTTCAAAACGGGGCAATCTTGCAAACTGTGAAAGCCAATTATAGCCAATTAGGATGGAATATGAAATATCAGACAGATCCGACTTGAGCACATGACCATAGAGATACTGTGTAACGATTTGTGAGATTTTTGGACAGAATCTGGAGGAGTAATATCCAAAAATGTGTTTTACAAAAGTCGGCCTCCTGGTGGCGCTATAAAAGGCAGATGCGGAAAATGCAGGTCAAAGGTTTGTCCTTGGCCTCTAGGGAGTGTGCATGCAACGTTTCACGCAGATCGGTGCAGTTTTAGGTAAAACATGTGAAAAGCTGCCTCATGGTGGCGCTATAACAGGCCGTTCTGGAAAATGTGGGGCAGAGGTTCATCGTTGGCATCCAGGGAGTGTGTGTGCAAAGTTTGGCATCGGCCGGGTTAACGGTGCCGGAGATTAGCTGTACACAGACGGACGGAAGGAAGGACGGACACACACACGGACGGACGGACACACACACGGACGGAGTGCAAAACATACTCTCTCCCCATGCCTTCGGCCTGGTGGAGACAATAAAAAAAACGAGAAGAAAGAATGAACGAAAGACAAAAAGAGAGGAAAGAGGCTATTTTCAAAGGGCCGAAATCTATGTAGGGCTGAAGTGTATGTTTTGTAATAATCAAAATCTACAAAGTAACTAGTAACTATACATTTTTTAAATAATTGTAGTTGAGTAAAAGTACAATTGGATCCGAGATGTAGTGGAGTAGAAGTATTGGAAAATCCAAATAACCTCAAGATTGTACAGTACTTAACCCATTTAGACCTGAGGCCGATTCTTAACTCTTAGCCTGCCGCCATTAATTAATCCCTCGATTGCGTATTGCCATGGTTTAATCACGCGTGACACTTACTTTGAAGAGCCAAATATCCGTAATCGCATTTTACTATGAAACCATTCCGTGTGTGTTGACGAAGCTGGTGCTCGTTCTCTCGGTCGGTGGTGGAAAAAGTGGACCGCGAGTATCACAGCGCCTGCTACAGGCCGTTGAAAACGCTTGTCTGGGACAAAGCGTCCTCTGCAATGTCGCTTCTGTGAGATAAAGCCGTCTGAAAACAGAGCCGCCAATGTTAGTGGATGCGCGCGCATTTTCAAAATGGCCGCGCCCATTGTGTCAGAAGCATAACAAAGCTAACTGACGGTAGATTTCGATACGATCGTATTAAAACATGCATTAATGAATACATCGCTGTTAAAACGGCTTTTCCGTTTGTGGCAGGCTACAAGATTCTACGTTTTAAAATTCCTATGTTCCTGGCGGGTAAACGATTAAGAAATGGCTTCTTAATCCTAACCGTTTTCTAAAACAAAACTATTTCTATGTCAGTGGTTCTCAAATTATTTAATGTCAAGGACCCCAGAATTATATGTAATTGGCCGCGGACACCCATCTTGGAAATATGTTGTTCCAGGGACCTCCCCCCCAGAATCAAAGATATGTTGTTCCAGGGACCTCCCCCAGAAGCAAAGATATGTTGTTCCAGGGACCTCCCCCAGAAGCAAAGATATGTTGTTCCATGCAGGGACCTCCCCCCCAGAATCAAAGATATGTTGTTCCAGGGACCTCCCCCCCCAGAAGCAAAGATATGTTGTTCCAGGGACCTCCCCCAGAAGCAAAGATATGTTGTTCCATGCAGGGACCTCCCCCCCAGAAGCAAAGATATGTTGTTCCAGGGACCTCCCCCCAGAAGCAAAGATATGTTGTTCCAGGGACCTCCCCCCCAGAAGCAAAGATATGTTGTTCCAGGGACCTCCCCCCCAGAAGCAAAGATATGTTGTTCCAGGGACCTCCCCCCAGAAGCAAAGATATGTTGTTCCAGGGACCTCCCCCCCAGAAGCAAAGATATGTTGTTCCAGGGACCTCCCCCCCAGAAGCAAAGATATGTTGTTCCAGGGACCTCCCCCCCCAGAAGCAAAGATATGTTGTTCCAGGGACCTCCCCCCCAGAAGCAAAGATATGTTGTTCCAGGGACCTCCCCCCAGAAGCAAAGATATGTTGTTCCAGGGACCTCCCCCCCAGAAGCAAAGATATGTTGTTCCAGGGACCTCCCCCCAGAAGCAAAGATATGTTGTTCCAGGGACCTCCCCCCAGAAGCAAAGATATGTTGTTCCAGGGACCTCCCCCAGAAGCAAAGATATGTTGTTCCATGCAGGGACCTCCCCCCCAGAAGCAAAGATATGTTGTTCCAGGGACCTCCCCCCAGAAGCAAAGATATGTTGTTCCAGGGACCTCCCCCCCAGAAGCAAAGATATGTTGTTCCAGGGACCTCCCCCCCAGAAGCAAAGATATGTTGTTCCAGGGACCTCCCCCCAGAAGCAAAGATATGTTGTTCCAGGGACCTCCCCCCCAGAATCAAAGATATGTTGTTCCAGGCATAGACATATATACATAGACGCCCCTTCCGGCTCTGAGGCGTGTGTCAAAATTGAAGGCACTATTTTCCCGACATTCCTTGCGAAGAATAGCGGAAGCAAAGCGGAAGCTTGTCAAGCTTCCGCGTGCGTAACATAAGTCCCGGAAAAGACGCGCTGTGATTGGCCAGTAGTCACTTGAGTGACAGCGAGAGACATGGAGGATTCACATGAGTGACGTCACTCGGGCAGCGACGCAGTCGCCTTCAGCAAATGCCTTCAGCACTTCTAAATAAGAAAGCTGCGGAGAACTGTTGCTTTGTGTTCACTCTTTTAATGTTTTCTGTTAGTAATCTAATCCCCCCTGGCTCTGATGTTGTATTGTTAATAACTTTGTTGTTTGTGTTTGTTTGTCTTGTTTTGTAATGTATATTGTCATGACTGTTATAAAGATTTGTTAAAAAAAAAAAAAGCCTTCAGCACTGCACTTCCGCCTTCATTGGGATACACGTCGCTCCAATGAACTGCAGCGGCAAATGAGGCGTCTATGTATATATGTCTATGGTTCCAGGGACCTCCCCCCCAGAAGCAAAGATATGTTGTTCCAGGGACCTCCCCCCAGAAGCAAATATATGTTGTTCCAGGGACCTCCCCCCCAGAACCAAATATATGTTGTTCCAGGGACCTCCCCCCAGAAGCAAAGATATGTTGTTCCAGGGACCTCCCCCCCAGAAGCAAAGATATGTTGTTCCAGGGACCTCCCCCCAGAAGCAAAGATATGTTGTTCCAGGGACCTCCCCCCCAGAAGCAAAGATATGTTGTTCCAGGGACCTCCCCCCAGAAGCAAATATATGTTGTTCCAGGGACCTCCCCCCAGAAGCAAATATATGTTGTTCCAGGGACCTCCCCCCCAGAACCAAATATATGTTGTTCCAGGGACCTCCCCCCCCCAGAAGCAAAGATATGTTCCAGGGACCTCCCCCCAGAAGCAAAGATATGTCCCAGGGACCTCCCCCCAGAAGCAAAGATTTGAGTTAAAAACGTTTGCTCTGGAGCTTGTAGATCTGCTATTTTTCAATAGCTAAAGTATAACATAATGCTTAAAACACCAAAATGGGGTTCCCGTCCTGAACGGGTTTACAGTACAGTACAGTACTTACAGTCCAATACTTAGTAAATGCACTCAGTTTCTTCCCACTACTGGAAGCTATGCGTGAAAATCAAATCGGGATGGAGAGAGCGAGAGATTTCTAAAAAGTAAATAGGTCTGGGAGGTGTGTGGTGGCAATCACTGCGTGTTCTAGTACAGGATGTTGTATCTATGGTTACCCACGGTGGCTATCTGTTGCTGTTCTCTCTCTCCCCTCATCATCATCGTGTGTGTGTGTGTGTGTGTGTGTGTGTGTGTGTGTGTGTGTGTGTGTGTGTGTGTGTGTGTGTGTGTGTGTGTGTGTGTGTGTGTGTGTGTGTGTGTGTGTGTGTGTGTGTGTGTGTGTGTGTGTGTGTGTGTGTGTGTGTGTGTGTGTGTGTGTGTGTGTGTGTGTGTGTGTGTGTGTGTGTGTGTGTGTGTGTGTGTGTGTGTGTGTGTGAAATAGGTAAGGTGGTTAACCCATTCTGACCTGAGATCAGATTCTAAAAATGTCTTCTACATCCTGACAGTTTTCTGAAAAAGCTATGTTTCTAAAGCATAACATAATGCTAACACCAAAAGGGGTTCCCGCCCAAAATGGCTTAAATATGTGTACCTGAGCCCAAATAGTGCGATATTGTGTGGTGTAGGCGCGGCGGAACTAGGAAGACATTAGCTATGCTAAAGGAGAAACGAGCCATGTCACCCAGAGCCAATATTTACAGCGGATACCATCTCTAATGAAAATCCCTTATGCGTGTGTGTGTTAGTTCACAACGTGAGGATTGTCTGCGTGATGTGGGGAGAGTGTGTATGTGGCCATCAAGGATAGAGAGCTGAGGCAAAGAGCAAGGAAGGGAGGGAGCAGAGGAGAGGAGAGTGACAACAGCCAACTCACTCTGTCAGCCAGAGAGAGAGAGAGAGAGAGAGAGAGAGAAAGGGGGGGGGTGTAAATAAAGGAATAGTGTGTTTGTTCTCTAGTAGGGGGATGGGAGGTGCGCTGGGGAACTGCATGTTTGTTCTATGATCACAGAGGGAGGGAGAGAGAGAGAGAACCAGGGAGATGGATGCAAATAAAGAGAACCTGTCTGCTTGACTTGACTGCAGCGAGGGGATGGTGGAAACAATATGAGCAGTGTTTTGTCTGAACCCAAAAGGACAGGACAAATATCCATGGCGGTTGGCGTGCTAAGGCAGTTGGACACTGCTGATCCAGTGCTGTTGAGTGTGACAACTAAGTTCAGAACAGAACTCACTCGGGTAAACCGATTGTTGACAGAGAGACTATTATACTGTATGCTGGGTTTTGAACTGTCCTTAAAGGGGCATTCCACTCATTTTCAACAATTTACTATGTCATTAATATACCTTAAAGCTGTTGTGTGGAAATAATAAAAAGTCCCCCCATTCTGTGTTTCCTAGAACTAGAGGTCTGAAAAAAATCATTAACATGGTGAAACACATCTTGATGATGTCATCAAGATGTGTTTCACCATGTTAATGATTTTTTTCATAATTGCAGTTCTGGGAAACACAGAATGGGGGGACTTTTTTATTATTTCCACACAACAGCTCTAAGGTATATTAATGACATAGTAAAATGTTGAAAATGAGTGGAATGCCCCTTTAAGTTAGTAGTAGTAGGGTTTGGGTCAGAGCAGAGCTCTGAAAGACTTCCCAGGTCGGTGTCTTTCAGAAAAGAGTGGGACGGGACCCGTGCAGCAGTGATACTGAGGCAGAATACAGGCAGTGAAGGGAGAGGACAGTCTGTGGGCTTTTATTAGAGGTCCTGTGTTCAGTCTCCTATTTTAGATGGACCAAATAAGTGGAGCAGACTGTTGACATTTCACACCATGTGGCCAGACAAAAACAGTGACCCATTCTTTTATTTTACTTGCCGTCTTGTAGAGTTGGACAGAGAACTCGGAAATGGTCTATTTTGCATATAATCGGTGCATTAGCTATTGAGACTAATTCACAGATGGTAGTGACTGATAATTATATATAATATGGCTAGCCTCTTTTAACACATCCAGTGTCCAAGACGTCTGTGGACGTCTTTGGTATTACCGCACGTGCAAAAAAATAAATAATAATAATAATACGTGGTGCCAAAGTTTGTGTTTTCGCCATTGAGAATGCATTGGGCGTTTAAATTAAATAACTATAAAACATTTCAAAGTAAAAAGTTCCAGCATGTGTCTCCACAGTCAGCTGCGTGGGCACACAAAGTGTTAACACAAACTCATCAACAAAGGTTCGGAAGCTTAACGTTTGTCCATTATTTCTCCACTTTAATAATATAAATTTTTATTGTATTTTATATCATTTGAATCGTTGATTAGTCTACGTATACTTCAATACTTGTAAGGATCGTCCATTCGTGGGATGAGTAACACAGCTAAACATGTGGGTATAGCGCCTCCAAAAGATTTGGAAGTGGTTGGTATTCATCCTTGCTTTGAGTTGCTTAGTGCAGGGGTTCTCAACCCGTGGGTCGCGACCCCTCGGGGCGTCGCCAAAATATTTTAGGGGGTCCCCAAATTATTTTCAAAAAAAAAAAAAAAAAATTCTTTAAATTTTTTATTTTCACGATTTTTCAAAAATAGCAGACCTACAAGCTCATAGCGCGCCACTCGGTGGCGCGCTATGAGCTTGTAGATCTGCTATTTTTCAATAGCTAAATTATAACAATGCTTAAAACACAAAGGGGTTCCCGCCCAAAATGGTTTAAGGTTATTGTAGCAGTCAATTTATATTGGGGGTCGGGAGGGGGCGGGGCGGGGGTCCCGAGACATTGCCAAAGCATTTCCGGGGGTCCCCGGCCAAAAACGTTGAGAACCCCTGGCTTAGTGGATTGGATGATTGAACTCTCACACAGTAATAAAGTAAAAAAAACAACACATTGGCCATTTTTACACTTCATTGATTTTACACTCTGTGTTAGGGAACTCCATAGCGGGTGGAAGATCCATACGCAGCCACAACATATTGGGCAGTATCTCTCTCACAGGCAAGACAGAACTTGTCGTCATTGAAGGCAATCTCAATGCAGTGAGATATCGGGATGAGATATCGGAAACCAGTGGCGATCCCATATCTTCAGAATCCGGGACCTAACGCCATCCCCCAGGATGACAACGCTCGCCCCCACAGAGCCAGGGTCATCAGAGTACCTCCAGACTTACCACCATGCTTGGCATTTTGGCGAATGTTTTGGAGGCGTTACCCACACGTTTAGCTGTGTTGCTCATCCCACGAACGCCCGGTCATTACACGCTGTACCTCATTGTAAAGGTGACTAATCCACGGTTAAAATGATATAAATTGCCATACCAATTGGTATTATTAAAGTCGAGAAATAATGGAATGTATAAGTTTATATTGCCTCACTATATTATCTGTTAACATTAGATAACTATCTGTCCCAAAGTTCGACTTCTATATATATTTTTTTCAACAATGTATTTATTTTCCTTTTTTACACACAAATGACAATACAAATACAATACAAAAAAACAATGAACATTACAAGACAATTACTGATATAAAGAAAGCAAAACAACAATAACAACAACAAAAAACAACAGCACTACTCCTCTTCAGCTCCATCCATTAAATGTGACAAATTATTGTTCTTTATGTATCTTATAAAACGGCCCCACACCTCCTGAAACATTTCTTGTTTGTCCTTAAGAATGTATGCAATCTTTTCCAAAGGTAAACATAAAGACAATTCCCTGAACCACTGTGTAATACTTGGTTTGTCTGGCCTCTTCCAGGTCAATGCTATCACTCTCTTAGCTTGTAAAAGACATATATCTATAAACATTTGTTCATCACGCTTTATCTTGTGTCCCTCTGGATATAGACCGAGCAGGAAGAACTTTGGTTCTGGTACAATATTTATTGACAAAATCTTCTGTATTTCCTGCCCGACCTTCCCCCAAAACTCCATCAATTTTGGACAGGACCATAGACAGTGGAACAATGTGCCTCTATCTTCTATATTGATGGATATGTGAAAGAATGTTCCCTATGTAGGCTACATTGCAAAGCAGCCTACAATGTGGGCCAAAATCCTTTGTGCAAGGTAGATTGATGAAATATCAATAAGCTCGATATCAGCCCAGACAGTCCATATCAGTGCATTCTAGGATTGGGAGGGGTATCAGTTTTTCCATACTGTCAAACAGTCCCCGAATATTACCAAAGGAATATTGTGTTTCTGGGGATTTGATTTGTTTTGGGGCTGTTTTTCTTCCAGTGACACAAATACAGCTGTTTGCAATGCACTCTATTCCACATGTCTGATCTATTAATGAAATGCACCATGGAAACAGAACTGTCTTTTGAAATGCAACAAATGTGAATTTGCCGATGAAGATATACAGTGTCGCATGTTGCCATATATACCTTTATTCCTCCCAGATTGGAACTAACCTAGCTCACGCACGCACACGTGCCCCCCCAGCGGTGGAAAAAGTAATCACATTTGTTACTTGTGTGAAAGTATCAATCCCTTAACCCATTTAGGTGACCTCAAAATTTTAAAAAAATATTCTAAATCCTCCAGTTTTCTGAAATAAATATTTTCACGATTTTTCAAAAATAGCAGACCTACAAGCTTGTAGCACGCCACTCGGTGGCGCGCTATGAGCTTGTAGATCTGCTATTTTTCAATAGCTAAATTATAACCCTAAATTATAACCCGCCCAAAATGGGTTAAGACAAAAAGTTCCGTGAGTGCTGGTGTTTTCTCTTTTAGAGATTACCTCTTTCAAAGTATCAATCCCGCAATGCAGAAATACTCTGTTACAAGTAAAAGTCTGGTAATCAAAATTTACTTGAGTGAAAGTACCCTTTTTGTCTCCACCAGGCCGAAGGCATGGTGAGAGAGTATGTTTTGCACTCCGTCCGTGTGTGTGTCCGTCCGTGTGTCCTTCCGTCCGTCCGTTACCAGCTAATCTCCGGCACCGTTAACCCGGTCGATGCCAAACTTTGCACACACACTCCCTAGATGCCAACGATGAACCTCTGCCCCGCATTTTCCAGAACGGCCTGTTATAGCGCCACCATGAGGCAGCTTTTCACATTTGTTACCTAAAACTGCACCGATCTGCGTGAAACGTTGCATGCACACTCCCTAGAGGCCAAGGACAAACCTTTGACCTGCATTTTCCGCATCTGCCTTTTATAGCGCCACCAGGAGGCCGACTTTTGTAAAACACATTTTTGGATATTACTCCTCCAGATTCTGTCCAAAAATCTCACAAATCGTTACACAGTATCTCTATGGTCATGTGCTCAAGTCGGATCTGTCCGATATTTCATATTCCACCCTAATTGGCTATAATTGCCTTTCACAGTTTGCAAGATTGCCCCGTTTTGAACAAAAGCCTCAAATCATGAACACAGCATGCAATTTACGTGAAATCTTTCACACATTTTCTTACTAGGCTGAGGAATATATCCCACCCTTTTCACATTGGCCTGTTATAGGGCCACCAACAGGTTGATTTTTGCAAAACAGGTTGATTGGAACAAAATGCCTCAAATCATCCAATTGCCATACAAGGCAAACATGTTTATATTACTACTAAACATTTTGCCAAACATCTCACACAGTCCTATCCTCCTGATGGAGACCTGTGCCCAGAAGGGCACTTTTTCTAGTTGGACCTGTAGTGGAGTAGAAGTACAATAATTGCCGGAGATTAGCTGTACACAGACGGATGGACAGACACAAGCATACACACACACGGACGGACGGAGTGCAAAACATACTCTCTCCCCATGCCTTCGGCTTGGTGGAGACAATAATGTATGCATGTACTATGTGTACTATGTAAACTCTTAATTTCCATTTTCCAGCCTTTCAGTTGCCAAAAAATTAATAAAAAAATATAATTTGGAGACCACCTGGGGGGTCGCAGCCCCCAGGTAGAGAACCACTACCACAGGGCATGCAGGAGCCTATCTCCTGCTGCTGTAGCGTGAGGCACAAGTACACCCCCTGGACATGACGTTAGTATGTCACATGGATTTACCCCCAATCCAACCCTTGATGCTGAGTGTCAAGCAGAGAGGCACTGGGTCCCATTTTTCAGTCTTTGGTATGACCCGGCCAGGAATCGAACCCCGACCTCCTATCTCAGGGCAGACACTATTATAACCACAAGGCCACTGAGGTCGTCTAATGTGTTTATGCATGTGCATAATGTGTTTCTTGGCTCATGACTGTATTAACCCATTTTGGGCGGGAACCCCTTTTGGTGTTTCAAGCATTATGTTATACTTTAGCTATTGAAAAATAGAAGATCTACAAGCTCTCGGTGCCGCGCTACGAGCTTGTAGGTCTGCTATTTTTGAAAAATCGTAAAAATGCGGTGCAAATCTTTGAATATATTCTTTCAGAGCGGACATTTTTAACTCGAATCTTTGCTTCTGGGGGGTCCCTGGAACTACATATTTTCAGATGGGGGTCGGCAAAAGGCATATATTTTTGGGGGTCGTTGACATGAAAATGTTTGAGAACCACTGATATAGAAACGGGTTTTTGAGAACTGTCAGGATTTAGAAGATATTTGTAGAATCGATGGTAGGTCTAAATGGGTTAAAAAGTGATAGTGATGTTATTGTATGCAGTGGCGTGCACAGATAGACACTAGGGGGTGCTAGAGCACCCACTGCCCTTTTCCCTCTGGACAAATGTGCCCTTTTGTTTTTTTTACAGTGTACAGTATGTGGACCATGGTGACATTGATCAATTCTCGATAAAAAGCTTCTAATATAGTATTTAGGCCCCAAAATCTATAAATATCACACTATTAAGGCAACCGGCCGGTTCCACGCGCTGCACAAGGTGCCCTTTTTTTTCACTTGAGCACCTGCCCCTCTAAATGTCTGTGCACGCCACTGATTGTATGTGCTGTTGTCTCACATAGCAAGTCGCTCCGCCTATACTCTACTTACTGTGTGTGTGTGTGTGTGTGAAAGGTCTGGCTAATGCCAGACTGCTCTTAAGAGTCTTAACCTGATCTGCTGCCGTTAAGCTGCAGCTTACTCTTCTTAACCTGATACGCTGCACTGTCCCAGTAATTAACGACTATTTGCATGGGACTGTCTGCAGGCCATAAAGAAAGGTCCATGATGTTGCCGCACCACCATGTGCTATTCTGATATGTTTGGGAGATTTTTTTTTTCCGTCCTGTTTGCCTTACGAGGACAGTCGGGAAGCCTCAGGATGTGTTTTCTTTCCGTGGTTCCGCTGCAGTGACAAGTGAAAATAAATGCAGTTTTCCTCCATGACTGTTTAATAGACTATATCAACATTAACCCATTCTGGACGGGAACCCGTTTTGGTGTTTTAACTAAGCATTATTTAGCTATTTTTGAAGAATCGTGAAAATGCGGCACAAATCTTTGAATATATATTCTTTCAGAAGACTTTTTTTATTTATTTTCTAAATGGGTTAAGTAACCCTGTTTCTCTCTCTCTCTCTCTCTCTCTCTCTCTCTCTCTCTCTCTTCCCCCCCCCTCCAGCCCACCGGCTACATGGAGCAGTCACTGTCCTACAGCACCATAGAGGACCTGCAGCTCCTCTCGTGGGACAACGCTCCTAAATACTGTGTCCAGCTCAGCTTCCCTGGGGGAACTGTCCTGCTGCAGGTACTATTACAAAAGAAAACGCACCAGTGTGCAAACACCTTCCCACATTCAAAGTGCACATTTGGTAGTGCTACCCATTACTGATTTTACGCTGATTTTCTTTTTTTAATTTGAAAAAATAACATTTTCCAGTCCTGAAAAAGGTTTGGAATTTATCGAGGGTCCTGGAAAAATAGTTGGCTATGCATTGTTTTTGGCTACTTATTTTCTAATAAAATCATTTTCCAAAACATGTATACCATTACACAAAATAGGTAACATTCTTTCTTTATCTTTATTTGTTTATTTGGACAGGACAATGCATATTAATGGACGTCACATGGACGTAAATACGCCGGATATAGCACAGTTGCTAATTTTCATCCGCAGTCCTCACAAGAAACACATTACATTGTTATTTGCCAAAAATAACAGATCTATAAGCTCACAACGTGCCTTTTCCTATGCCCTATAAGATAGGTGGTGTAGCAAAACATTTGGCCCAAAGTTTGGAATAGAATTATAGCATTCTACTCTTTATTTTTGCTACAATACCTGTCTTTGGGGCATTGCACAGGACTAAGAGGCCTGGAAATTGGGTTAAATATTCTGGAAATTCTTTAGTAAAAATGTGTGGTAACCCTGGATACATTATTATGTACAGCTACTGTTCACCCTAATTGGTGTTGGGGGGGGTGTCTGCGAGGTACATCCACTTCCTCTGCTCTGTTGTCCTGTGTATGCCTGCTGCGTGAATTCCGTTTGTGTCCGAGCATAGCCATGGTAACGCCCCCGCCTGCCTGTGATTGATTATCGTGTAATAATCTAATTATAGTAAACTAATACTATTACACTAAAAAGAGCGACAGTGTCGGTATAGGCCAATCACAGGCGGGCGGGGCGTTACCATGCCTATGCTCGGACACAAACGGAATTCACGCCTGCGAGGTACATCCACTTCCTCAGCTCTGTTGTCCTGTGTATGGCCTGCTGCTGCCTCTTGTCTGGAGTGTCCCAGGGGGCTGGGCCGTTAGTGTTCGTTATGTGCAACAGTTCCACTGGTTCCTGCAGGTTCCCATGTATGTAGGATGCTGCTGCACGCCTTCAAGAGACTTGTCCAGTCATGCATCAGATAAAAATCAATGATGTCAGTTAGTTATGTGAGCTTAACAATGGTGAAAGCATGGCATGCTGGTGTGCGCTAGAACAATAACATGACGTACGTGAATTGAGTAGAGGAAGACAATGAACACATTCTAATCTAGAGTCTGTCATCCTCTTGCAAAATTGCAGATACGACAAATATCAAGTTACCTTTCAAACAATGAGTAGAAATAACCTTTACAAACTGACCCTGGGCTGTATTGATTGATTGATTGAAATATTTATTAACAGTTTGCAGAATTACAGTACATTTCAAGCACAAACTCAATACAAAGACTGTTAACTGTGAGTGGACGACCCAATTGAGCATTACACTTGTTTACAAGAAGGTCCACCTTGTTCAATTAATCAAAACGATGAATGTACTGTATCGTTCTGTCCTTACAGCACAAATATGCCTTTCTCCCCTCTGGTGATCAATTAGTTTGATGTGAACAAACATTCAACAGGTGGTAAAATTGCAAACATACAGTACAGGAAGCGTATCAGGAAGAATGGTGGCATTATTTTAAGAAGAACAGTCGGCTCATGGTTCTTTGTTTTAAGAAAGAAAGTTCACCAAGACCATTCACACACTAAGGTAGCTTGCATATCGTCACTGTTGTGTGGACACCTTGGGCTGTATTTTGCGTGTCTTAAGTACCAGGTCTTATTACTTAACTTAAGACCTGGAGGCGTCATCAATGCCATTTGGCTATTCTGAGTGGCCAAAGAGCATTGACCACGCCGCCAGGTCGTGTAATAAGACCTGGTACTTAAAACACGCATAATACTGCCCATTGTCTTGAATGGTTTTGGACACCTTTTTTGTAAATATTTTCCACCTGACCGTGAAGATATGAAAGTGACAAGAGGCCAAAAACAAATTGACTCTTTCAAATGTGTGGTTGACTGATGGAGAACTAATGGTACTGTTTACCTCCCTGTGTGTTCTCGTTGACTAAGGTCACATTTACCTAACCCGTGTGTGTTTGTGCTTTACCACAGGCTGCCAATAGCTACCTAAGGGACCAGTGGTTTCACTCGCTGCAGTGGAAGGTAAGGTTACCGAGTGGCGTCGACTATTAATTGTTTTGCGTCCTCTCAGTCCTAATACAGGAACTGGAAGCGTCCCAATGAGGCCCAGAGCCCCACTAACAAAACATTTAAGTGAACTACAACCCATTTAGGCCTGACCTCAACATTTTTAAAAAATCTTCTAAATCCTAAATCCTAAATCCTCTTCTAAAAGCGAGTGGCGCGCTACGAGCTTTTAGATCTGCTATTTTTCAATAGCTAAATTATAACAATGTTTAAAACACCAAAAGGGGTTCCCGCCCAAAATGGGTTAAAGTTGTCTTTCCTTTGAATGGGTGGGGGGGGGGGGGGGGGGGGGGGTTGTGTGTATATGTATGTGATGTGAATGTTTGTATAGTATGTCTTGTCTTTAAACCTGAAAATGTATAAATCAAATTGTAAAAGAAAACGCTTAAAGTTATTTTGAACTTTTAAAGCTCATAAAACAGAACAGAAAGCATATACCGGTAGTTTGCATCACATTCGTATGATAGACGACATTGCTGCTAGTTGAGTCCTTTTTCAATGTGACCTTTTATGCCATTCAGTGGACACTTTTATCTCAAATGTCTTTACAATACTACCATTATATGCATTTTACACATTGCATGATGATGCGTAGTGGGCTTGTAGATCTGCCATTTGTGCTATGAATCAAGCTGTGCCTTGAAATCTTCCTTCTTACATGTGCCCATTGGTGTGACTTGGGCACAGAAATGTGGTCTGTCCACTGTGTGTATAAAGAAATTAATAAAACTATTATTTTTATTTCATGAAAATTGCTGATCTACAAGCTTGCGATGGGTATTAAGTTTGTAGTTAGACTATGTTTTGCACGGCACCATTGTGTGGTTAATCAGAATAATTTATTTATATACAATTATCTATAAGCATGTTTTTGTGTCTTCTGTTGCTTCTACATAATTCCATTAACCTAAATGAGTATTTTTGGTTAAATTCTCAGCCCTATCGAGCAGTATTTAAACTTTAGTCAGAAGACAGAATTGGGCTGTAAGACGTTTTTATTTGTATTTTAACAATTTTTCTTTTTGTAAACGTTAGTTTTCCTTTAGAGTAGATGTGTGTAAATAAAATATGTGACGTTACTGTATGTTTATATTGCTTTGTAGAAAAAGATTTACAAGTACCGCAAGGTTCTGAACAACCCCAGTCGCTGGGATGTGGTTCTGAAAGAGATCCGAGCGCTGGTGGACATGGCCCTGACGTCACCGTTACAGGATGAGTCCATTCACCAAGCCCCGCTGCACATCATCTCTACACTGCTGGCTGAGGTACAAGCGCACATCTCAGAACCTGTGAATTAACCCATTTTGACCTGGGAACGATTCTATAAATATCTTCTAAATCCTGACAGTTTTCTGAAAAAGCTATGTTTCTATGTCAGTTGTTCTTGGATTTTTCAAAAATAGCAGACCTACAAGCTCGTAGCGCGCCACTCGGTGGCGCGCTATGAGCTTGTAGATCTGCTATTTTTCAATAGCTAAAGCATAACATAATGCTAACACCAACTGTGGCTCAGGAGGTAGAGCAGGTCGTCCAATGATCCATGGGTCGGCGGTTCGAATCCCGGCTCCTCCTGTCTACATGTCGAAGTGTCCTTGGGCAAGACACTGAACCCCAAATTGCTCCCGATGTGCTGGTTGGTACCTTGCATGGCTTCCGCCGCAATCGGTGTATGAATGGGTGAATGTAATGCACAATCTATGTAAAGCGCCTTGGATAAAGGCGCTATATAAATGCACCATTTACCATTTACCACAACGCACAGTCGCACACACACATCTCAGAACCTGTGAATTAACTCCTACAAAGTACAAACCTTGATCATGTGTCACTTTGCTGGGCTCATTCTCTGCTCTCTTCTCGTCTCTCCTACCAGAACACCAACCTCAGCCCTCAGGACCACGAGAACATCATTGTGGTGAGTTATAATTTCAGTGTTTTGAAATGTAAAGAAATGTCTTCTTAAGCCTGAAGTTGAGGGGAAAACAATCAAATTGATTTGCTGCTCACATCGACTCAATGTGACTTTCTTGGCAATAAAAGTAAATGGTACAGCCAGAAGGCCCTGGGTTCCATTCCCGCTGGGGGCGTGTTCACTCCTCTGCATCATAAGTGCCCATACCCTGGGTGGGGTTGGTGAAATGAAAGGGCCTCTCTGGGTGGAGTTTACATGTTCTCCATGGGTCCCGCACAAGGGTGTGTGGGATGTCCTGCTGCAGCGCCTATTGCTATTGTTGCACATAATGGCGGTCTGTGTTATCTGCTCTTTTTTCTTTTTTTTTAATGTTTTTTTTGTGGCTTTCACCTTTATTTTATATATTTTATGGAGGGACAGACAGTAGGCTGACAGGAAATGGGGAGAGAGATGGGGGGGAAGACATGCAGTAAAGGCCGTCGGGATCGGGAGTCGAACCCGCGGCACACTGCCAGACTGGATTACCAGCCAAGGTGCCTGGACCACTGAGCCACGGCCCAGGCCGTGTTATCTGCTCATTGCTCGAGAAGGATGCTCCTCCATTCACCGTAACACCTCCATTGTTCTCTTCAGTGGAATACTTTTATTTCACGTTTCATTGTGGGGGCAGCTATAGGTGGCATCCGTTTGTGTGCATCTAAGTAATAATTCCACACAGTCGATGCTTATTTCTATGCTTCATAGAATGGCATGAAAGTTTATTATGTGGCATGTCAACCCTACAAATCAGTGCCCATACCCTATAGGTGGGGTTGGCAAAAAAGCTTTTCTGTGTGGAGTTTTCATGTCCTCCCCGTGTCCCCCTAGGGTAGGTAGGTACCCTCACAAAATCATGCAGTAATCCTGGTCTCTATACTGCCTCCCCCTGGCCAGCCGGGGCGCCTGTTGGAGGGGAAAGGAACTGGTTGGAATAACGTGTTCCTTCCACGCGCTACGTCCAACCGGGGAAACTCCCCCCCTGTCGGGTGAAAAGAAGCGGCTTGGACTCCTCATGCATAGAAGGAAGCATGAGGTCAGTCCGTTGCTCTCCCCTGGATGGCAGAGGGAGTCTAGAGCCCAGGATTACATTAGTTAATTGAAATATATATATATATATATATATATATATATATATATATATATATATATAGTATATAAGTATATTTCATCTTTCCTTAAGGTTCTCTGGTGTAGTGCTATGTTTCCTTCTTGTTGTTAAATTTCTCCATGACATATTAGCACAGTTCATTGTGTGAGTCAGGGATGTTTATTGAGCTCATCTTTTACATTGTTTTTGTATCTGACAAAACGGGTCCTATACTGCTGGCCACAGAGCCACAGCAAATACAAAGAAAATAGTCATATTGATCTTTGTGTGTGTATTTGTTTTAGGCCATAGCCCCTCTCTTGGAAAACAACCACCCACCACCTGATCTGTGTGAATTCTTCTGCAAGGTGAGCTTATGCTTTACATTCTATCAACACAACGGTTCAGTTGACAGCCGTACTGGACATAGTGATTTTTATCATCTTCAATGAAAGCAATGTTGAAAACAATGTTGGTGGGACTAAGAGATTTGTATTATTTTCATAGATTATCAACTTCAATGCAACTTTTCAAAAATGCCATTTCCTAGTTTTACAAAGACAAGATGAGTCAGAAGAAGGCACATTTAATTTGCCAGCGACTGTAGCCTGCAGCCCTGCACGCTTAGCAACAAATCCCAAACACATATTTAATTGTCCTATAGTGACAACGATATGGTTTTGGTCTCAAGCCTTGCTGTTGCCTATCCCATTTAGTCTTCTAAATCCTGATGTTTCTATGTCAGTGGTGCTCAACCTTTTTCATGTCAAGGACCCCCAGAATTATCTGTATTTGGCTGCGGACCCCCATCTGAAAATATGTTGTTCCAGGGACCCCCACAGAAGCAAATATTTGAGTTAAACGTTCTCTCTGAAAGAATATATATTCAAACTTTTGCGCCACATTTAAAAAAAAAACATCTACTTGTAGCGTGGCACTCGGTACAGCACTATGAGCTTGTAGATCTGCTATTTTTCAATAGCTAAAGTACTGTATAGCGCAATGCTTAAAACACCAAAAGGGGTTTCCGTCCTGGTACTGTATCCATAACATAGTCATGTAATGTGGGAACAACAGACACGGAAGGGAGAAAGGAGTGCAAATGAATATCCACTACCTTTGCCGGATGTTTTTATCAAGCAACTACAGTCGGTGCCGCTACGTGGAACCCATGTGGGTCACAGGGGCTATACATACTGTACACACAGCCTCATTATTACCAGTAGTTGCTTCTCACCTCTACATGCCGTTAGTATTCATGTCGTCACTGTGAGATGGTACAATGCACTGTTTCCCAAACACTGGGTCGAGACACATTTGTGGGTCGCGGACGCATTTTTCATGGGTCCCTTTATTTTCGGTTTCCTACATTTTGTTTTTAACCCATTTTGGGCGGGAACCCCTTTTGGTGTTAGCATTATGTTATGCTTTAGCTATTGAAAAATATCAGATCTACAAGCTCGTAGCGTGCCACCGAGTGGCGCGCTACGAGCTTGTAGGTCTGCTATTTTTGAAAAATCGTGAAAATGCGGCACAAATCTTTGAATATATATTCTTTCAGAAGACTGACATATACACATAGCTTTTTCAGAAAACTGTCAGGATGTAGAAGATATTTTTAGAATCTGATCTCAGGTCAAAATGGATTAATTATTATTATTTCAAAAACATTTTTCAAAAAAACATTCCTAAAAAGCAATTTTTTCATGAATTAAAAAACAATATTCAATATTGTTTTCATTCATTTCATTAAGAAATAAAATAAAAATTTAAGAAATTCCATTCCATTCCGTTGTGAGCTTGCATTAATTAGAAAACTGCGTTGTGAGCTTGTACATCAGTACTATTTTTGTACCAGGGGACAAACACATCAAATGTATCTTTTGGGTCACAGGCTAAAAGGTTTTGGAACCACTGGTATAATGTGTACAGGAAGATCATTTTTAATGTACTAACTAGATGTTTTTATATTCTCTATAGAAATGAGCCGTGCATCACATTAAAGTTGTACATGTTTTGTCACCGTGACCTGCAGCACTGTCGGGAGCGGCCAAGGTCGATGGTTGTGATCGAAGTGTTCACTCCTGTGGTCCAGAGAATCCTCAAACATAACATGGTGAGATTCCCACAGCCTAACCCTGTCTCTTTTCTGTTTAACCGTCTCTGTCTCTTTTCATTCATTATGTTAGCATTAACACCTTGGAACATCTACATTTACATTCTTCCATTTGTGTGTGTGTGAAATCATCTATTGAATGGAACATAATCTATACAGGCCAGGGCTTGTCTGCCATTGTGTAAAAAAACATCTCCACTTCTTTCTTCTGTATTCTCTTCGGCCTTAGTTTGTGATGCTCTTTTTTTCCCTGGTATTCTCACACATTTCGTCCTTGTCTTCGTCCTTGTTTTGTCTTTGTCAGGACTTTGGGAAGTGTCCCCGACTGCGTCTCTTCACTCAGGAGTACATTCTGGCCCTCAATGAGCTCAATGCCGGGATGGAGGTCGTCAAGAAGTTCATTCACAGGTGAGAGAGCAGCGATGTACCAAGGCAAAAAGGCAATATCAACCTATGTTTTAACATAAATTGCCTGAAAGAGGTGTCTCAATGGAATGTGAATCCTAATGGAAGAACTTTAGGTGTGACATTTTCTAGCTAACGTTGTACCTGACTTTGCGTGTGTGCTTTTCAGTATGCACGGGCCAACAGGACAGTGCCCGCACCCACGCGTTCTGCCTAACCTGGTGGCAGTGTGTCTGGCCGCCATTTACTCCTGTTATGAGGAATTCATCAACAGGTCTGTAATCTGTGTGTGCGCACACACACACACACACACACACACACACACACACACAATTCAATTTAAATTCAAAGGGCTTTATTGGCATGAGAAAACATACGTTTACATTGCCAAAGCACAATACAGCAATACAATCAAAACAAAAATTATGTACATTTGAAAGTCAGAATCTTCAATAGATCAATTTCTATGTACCAAGATCACTGGATGCAGGTATAGTGCAGGAATATACACTGATTAGTCTTTAGGGTGGTTGTGTTCCGTTTGATATCCTTCTCCTATCACAGCAACTCACGAATCTTGCTGCTGTGTTTGCACATTGTTGTACTTACTTATGGGAGTTTTTTGTCATTGGTCATGTTTTCAAAATCTCCGTGTGTGGTTGTAATCTATGGGAAGTATGTGTCTCTGATGTCTTGGTACAATGGACAGATGGTTAGGAAGTGTAGCTCGGTTTCCACTTCATTTTGTGTGCAGTGGGTGCATAGTCTGTCTTCTCTCGGGATACAGGTCTGCCTATGACGGCCCCACACACACACACACACACACACACACACACACACCTTTTCCCCCAAGAACATGTTGTTCTGTAGCATTTGAGAGACTGAGCCAGTTAAGTGCATTAATCTCTTGCATTCTTTGGCCACCATCTCATCTCATCTGATCCTGGTGAAAAGGTATCACCTGGTCCTCTCTTTGTCCACCTGTTGCCTGGACATGTTGTTCAGCTTAGTTTGGTACACTACAGTGTGAACAGCTAGGCTTCGCCATGACACCTGTTTCTGTTCCTATAATAAGGCCTGATTAATACTTAGTTATTAACCCATTTAGACCTGAGATCAGATTGTAAAAATGTCTTCTACATCCTGACAGTTTTCTGAAAAAGCTATGTTTCTGTCAGTCGTCACTTTTCAGTGGTTCAGTATTTTCGAAACAACACACAGACATAAAGGGTGTTCGATAGCACTGATTTATGAAAAATAATCAAAAACCTCAAAAAATTAGTTTGCTGGTTTCCTCCCGACGGCAACGATATACAAATTAACCCATTTTGACCTGAGATCAGATTGTAAAAATGTCTTCTACATCCTGACAGTTTTCTGAAAAAGCTATGTTTCTATGTCAGTATTCTTCGATTTTTCAAAAATAGCAGACCTACAAGCTCGTAGCGCGCCACTCGGTGGCGCGCTACGAGCTTGTAGATCTGCTATTTTTCAATAGCTAAAGCATAACATAATGCTAACACCAAAAGGGGTTCCCGCCCCAAAATGGGTTAATCACTTAGTTATTGAAAATAGCCGATCTACAAGCTCACACACGGCACGGTCACACAATGTGCGACCGAGTATAAATCGGGCATTAGGGTTTGATGTGTGGGCTGTGTGCAAAAGAACAATCGCTATGATGTCACGTCAGGTCTCTAATTTCCCCATTAATGTCTTACAAAACATGATAAAACCTGAACAATAGGCCCTTTATTCATGTTCTTTACACTAGATTATCTTTGATGCTATACTATCTTCTATTGTCCCATTTACCTTTTCACATACCCTTCCGGCCATCTGTTCATATTCATACTGTATATATAATGCGCCACAGTTTCACAGTTTTAACCCATTCTGGGCGGGAACCCCTTTTGGTGTTAGCATTATGTTATGCTTTAGCTATTGAAAAATAGCAGATCTACAAGCTCATAGCGCGCCACCGAGTGGCGCGCTATGAACTTGTAGGTCTGCTATTTTTGAAAAATCGAAGAACCACTGACATAGAAACATAGCTTTTTCAGAAAACTGTCAGAATGTAGAAGACATTTTTAGAATCTGATCTCAGGTCAAAATGGGTTAAGAGCTCAGGTTTATCCAGTGACTCTTTTTAGCTGAAAGGCTATAGCGACTGGATAAAACTGAGAATGGATCAAATCTCAGCAAAGCTTTTGAACTTTTGACTGGTGCGTGACAACCTTTATGCTACTGTGACGTGGGAAACAATGCTTCAACAATAATGTAAAATAAAATCACACCTGTGTGAACTGAGTGGTGCAACTCCCCTCTATTGGTTCTCTGTATCTCCAATTTGTATCGTTCCAATTTCTTCTCTGTATCGTTCCTATTAGTTCTCTGTATCGTTCCAATTTGTATCGTTCCAATTTCTTCTCTGTATCGTTCCAATTTCAGTTCCTATTGGTTCTAACACGATCTCTCTGTTTCTGGCACAACAGCGCCACTTTTGGTGCTCATTGGTACTGGTCACACACATAGACACACACACACACACACACACACACACACAAACAAACATAGTTGAACACGGACATTGCTAGTTGAACACGGACATTGCTGTTCCTTGGAGTGGTTGCACCACTCAAAATAATTGGGCAGTAGAAGGTACTGAGATGATTCTACTGTTGTAGAGAGTGAATCATGTGTTGGTTTATTTCAACAGATGCTTTCATACTAAACTATAGGACATGTAGTCTTATCTAATTATGCTAAAAGCATGATGTGATGAGTGGTCTCTACATTTAAGGACAACCATGTTCTTTGATGGCTTGTCTATTCTTGCTTCTCTTGTCAGATACTCCTCTATCTTCAGACCAATAGAATGCTTTACAAATTCTTCAAAGCCCACCATTGATTTTGCAATGACAGATGATGTCATCTTTAGTATCAGATTTAAGATTAAAGGGATATTTCACTTTTGGCCAGTCTACTCAGGTTTACGTGAAAGGCCCAGACAGTTTATAAGTTGCTTGATTCAATATTAGATATTTTTTAGATTTTTAGATATTAATTTTAGCTGCCCCACCCCCTTCTTATACAAACCCATTGTAACTTCAAACTCCATTTTAACCATATTGGATTCATTGAAATCACTCACCTAAAAACTCTTCGGGTTGTTCACAAAAGCCACAATAGATGATGAAATGACCATTTTAATTTTATTTTATTTTATTTTGAATTTAAAGTGAAATATCCCTTTAATTGTGGAGGATATCATTTTCACTTTCTGGTGCACATTTTCAAAAATCTGAAAAAAAACGCTCAAATGACCATTCATTCTATATTGGATTGCAGTTTGCAGTTAGTTTTAAGCAGTGGTGGAAAGTAGCGATCTACAAGCTCACAATGTGTTGCGATGCCACGCATTGTGAGCTTGTAGAGCGGCTATTTTCAAAAGATTTGTATACATTTGAAAGCTTGTAATGG
Organism: Electrona antarctica; assembly: GCF_951216825.1. Taxonomy (NCBI): domain Eukaryota; kingdom Metazoa; phylum Chordata; class Actinopteri; order Myctophiformes; family Myctophidae; genus Electrona; species Electrona antarctica. The sequence continues at coordinate 51,719,973 of NC_136810.1, forward strand.
GACATTCTGCATATACTTTCTACTTTTGGTACTTTAGTACATTTTGACACCAATACTTTTGGGACTTACTCAAGTAAATTTTGAATTCTGAACTTTTTCTTGTAACAGAGTATAGTACAGAGTATAGTACAGAGTATTTCTAAATTGCAGTATTGACGCTTTTACTTAAGTAAAGCATTCGAGTACTTATTTTTTTCCACCACTGGTTTTAAGACGGGAAAGATGTGATGTTACAAGAAGTAATTATGAGTAGATAATAGCATTACAGAAAAGACAGAACAGGCCTCGGGCGAGAGCATGCAGCATGGAATCACTGGTCGTGTTTCATGGTGTTCCGGGGGAAAAATTCATTTATCCCATTTTGGGCGGGAACCCCTTTTGGTGTTTTAAACATTATGTTATAATTTAGCTATTAAAAAATAGCAGATCTACAAGCTCATAGCGCGCCACCGAGTGGCGCGCTACGAGCTTGTAGGTCTGCTATTTTTTGAAAAATCGTGAAAATATTTATTTCAGAAAACTGGAGGATTTAGAAGATTTTTTTTAAATTTCGAGGTCACCCCTTTTGGTGTTTTAAACATTATGTTATAATTTAGCTGTTGAAAAATAGCAGATCTACAAGCTCGTAGCGCGCCACCGAGTGGCGCGCTACGAGCTTGTAGGTCTGCTATTTTTTGAAAAATCGTGAAAATATTTATTTCAGAAAACTGGAGGATTTAGAAGATGTTTTCGAGGTCAGGCCTAAATGGGTTAAAAATGTATTTTCAAGACTTGGATGTAAGTCCAAGCATACAGATACAGTACATGCTACAGATGAAACTGCACGACTAGGCTTTGTCTAGAATCGCATTTTAACCCATTTTGTCCTGAGATCAGGTTCTAAAAATGTCTTCTACATGCAGACAGTTTTCTGAAAAAGCTATGTTTCTATGTCAGTCGTTCTTCGATTTTTCAAAAATAGCAGACCTACAAGCTCGTAGCGCGCCACTCGGTGGCGCGCTATGAGCTTGTAGATCTGCTATTTTTCAATAGCTAAAGCATAACATAATGCTAACACCAAAAGGGGTTCCCGCCCAAAATGGGTTAAATAGATGTGAATGTTTTTGAATAGAACAATAGAAGGTTTATAACCAGCGCCGGACTCTTTCAGATACCTAAAAAATTTATTAAAAAGAAATGCGTGGGAAGCGTTCTGATGTTTAGTACGGCAACCTTGAGCCCATTGCTCTATAATTATATTAAAAAAAGAAATTTCACCATTTTGCCATTGAATATAAGGTGTGCTATGAAAATTAACGTGTTTTCTAATCATTAAAGGGGCATTCCACTCATTTTCAACATTGTACTATCTCATTAATATACCTTAGAGCTGTTGTGTGGAAAATTGGAAATAATAAAAAAAAGTCCCTCCCATTCTGTGTTTCCTAGAACTGGAGGTCTGAAAAAAAATCATTAACATCATCATGTTAATCACAGAATGGGGGTACTTTTTTATTATTTCCACGCAACAGCTTTAAGGTATATTAATATTAAGACATAGTAAAATGTTGAAAATGAGTGGAATGCCCCTTTAACCTGGTATGTGCCAGGCAGGTCTAGTGTTTGATCATAGCTTTCACAGTTCCACACCATCTCTTATTCAGTCACCCCCCCCCCCCCCCCCCCCCCTTTAAGTTAGATATTTGTTCCCAGTCCTTTGTGCATCTTGGAACAATCCACCAGATACCCATCTCTGCTGGCTTCATCAACCTCGGTCTGGCTTATTAGCCAGGCTATCATCAACCACCAAGGTCTCCTCCCTTGTCTTGTGTAACATTTCTTTGTGTTCTTGCCTTCACCACAACTCCCGTATGTGGGATGAACTGGAAACGTGGTGAAACAATTTTTATGCCCATTGACGTTAATGTTTTATGTTGACCATGGCGGATTACACCGGTAGTTTTCAACCATTTTCATTTCAAGACCATTGTTAAATCGCCATTTGAGCCACGGACCACCATTTGTTGAGATTTAGCCTCTCAGACCCAAGACTAAAGAATATTTTGTTCCATGCTTTTGGCAAACTATCAAAATAACAATTATTCTTCATTATCTAATTGTGTAGACTACTTGTAAATGAAGTAATGCAGATGTTTAACAATAATTTAACTCTTGAGAGCGTAACATGAAACCAAATGGACCCATAAGGGTCCATTTGGTTTCATTGTACGCTCTCAAGAGTTAAAGATCTATAAGGGTCCATTTGGTTACAAACTCCATCATTAACTCATTTTGGGCGGGAACCCCTTTTGGTGTTAGCATTATGTTATGCTTTAGCTATTGAAAAATAGCAGATCTACAAGCTCATAGCGCGCCACCGAGTGGCGCGCTACGAGCTTGTAGGTCTGCTATTTTTGAAAAATCGAAGAACCACTGACATAGAAACATAGCTTTTTCAGAAAACTGTCAGGATGTAGAAGACATTTTTAGAATCTGATCTCAGGTCAGAATGGGTTAAGCTAGGGGGACCATGCACCTGGAACCACCTCAAGGACCACTGGTAGAAAACCACTGGGATCCCACCATCCCCCATCATCATATTTATTTTCTCTCTCTCTCGTCTTCTCAGCCGGGACAACTCCCCCAGCCTGAAGGAGATCAGGAACGGCTGCCAGCAGCAGAACGACCGCAAGCCGCCCATGCCCCTCCGCCTGCTGCGCCCGGAGGCCCCCAACGGCAACCCCAACCCTCCTCCTCCTCCCCCGCCGACCTCCTCCTCCAACAACCCCGGCCCCCCGACCATCCCCATCTCCGGTCCTCCGTCCTCCCTCTCCCCTCCTCCTCCTCCGCCCTCCTCCACCGTGAACTCCAGCGAGATCCGGGTGGAGCTGGAGCGCAGCAACAACAACAACAACGCGGCCAACGCGGCTCGCACGCGGAAGGCCGGCGGCCCCACGGCGGCGGGCGACAGCGAGCCCAACCTGATCGACTGCCTGCTGGTCACCCCGGCGCTCAGCGCTCTCTCCATCCAGCTGCCGGCGCAGGCGGACCGCGTGCTGGGCTGCTTCGCCCTCATCCTCAAAATGCTGTGAGTGTGTGTGTGTGAGTGAGAGTGTGTGTGTGTGTGTGTCTTTCTTTGGTTTTGCCATGTTCTGTTTGTGTCGCGCCCCATTGTCTTACATCCTGTAATGTCACACCCTGCCACCAACTGTTTTGTGACATTGCTTTGTTTTGTTGTGTTTCGTATTACATTTAGTGACGTTGCACTGAAACTACACAAGGCCTATAATATATGCCATATTGCGCTACTGCTACTCATACTACTTCCCAATGAGATTAGTTACATATATTACGTTGTTGTGACTACACCTAATCGATGTGTTAACCGGCATGGTGGCTACATGGCTGATCGTTTGATCACTTGATCACGTTTGGACTGCTGCAATATCTATTCCAGATAATACAATATTATGAAGTGAAATAGAGAGAGACGTAAATTGAATGTTTTTCAACTGTTAACACCTTTTGTGCTAAAGACGTCTCCACACGTCCTCTCAATAAAAACCGCGGGGTGCTAAGGACGAGTATAGGCATCTTTAGGTCCTTTTTAATGATATAAAACGGGATCCCTGTAACTCATTCATTGACAGCTCCCGTTGCTAGGCAAAGCCTTGGTCAGCGCTCCTGGACATGTTTTGCGCATACGCACATCATTCACTTCCTTGTTTACGTGCTGACAAAACTGTCCATTATCTTTGTAGTCTAGGACCTGGCTAAGATATGTATGCACTTCATTTAGGAGAGAATATCTGAAATGTTCTTGGCTAATATGACAAATTAATAGCAAATGCTTGATAGTGGGCTCGATAAGGACCCGGCTCGATAAGGTGATAGTTATCAATAAAAAATTAACGAGCTCCATCCCTACCCATAACTGTATTGAACATGAATATAAAGTTGGGCATTGCTGATATTTTGGTACCAAGTACCAATGAATGGGCCGCTCCGTCCATTCCATTTCCTTTTTGACCCTGTCCGCGCGCGCGCACGCACGCACGCACGCACGCACGCACACAGACCTTTTCATGGTACAAAGTAAAAAAAACAGCCAGACATGTTGTGTACTTCTCTTTCCTTTCAGAATAATGCAGCTTTCAAGTACCGGTACTTCAGCTGTTTCTGTAGCTATTTCTGAGTTTTGAGTGGCTGCTGTCCATTACACCAAAGAAAGAATTCTCCTTCTACATCCATTAGCTAGTTTCTACATCCATTAGTTTAAATACCTTATAGCTTATTACCTTTTCTCTCCATTATTGATTATAATGAAGCACGTCATACGAGCGCTCTTATAAGCCGGATGCTTAGGGGGAAGAAAGGGAAAAAAATACTATTCCTTAAAACACGTCACCCTGCCTCCAATATTTCAATTCAATTAAATTCAAAGGGCTTCATTGAAAGGGCTCTTTGACTACATCCATAAATCTTCTCTTTGGTCTTCCTCTAGGCCTCCTGCGGCAGTTCCAACCTCAGCGTCCTTCTACCGATATACTTACTATCCCTCCTCTGTACGTGTCCAAACCATCTCAGTCTGGCCTCTCTGGCTTTATCTCCAAAACATCTGACATGTGCTGTCCCTCTGATGTACTCATTCATGATCCTATCCATCCTTGTTACTCCCAGAGAGAACCTCAACATTTTAGTCTCTGCTACCTCCAGCTCTGCTTCCTGTCTTTCTGACTATCTCTAAAACATAAATGTGTAAACTACAGATGCAATTTTATTGAAACAAGAGAATAATAGCATAAGAGCATAATGGCTTAATAATTTATGCTGAGCATTAGTCAAAGGTATGTTTAAATTGGAAACGCGTGCGAGCGTGCGTGCGCGTGCGCGCACACACACACACACACACACACACACGCTCCGTCCTTTAGATTCCTCACGGAGAAGACCTTTTTTGTCCTGATCATACAAAAAGGACAGTTAAAGGAAGTAAAACTAATTGTCAGATAGTCGCCATCTTTGAAATATGCAAAATAGAGGTTCAGCCACACCCAGTCATAAAGATGATCATTCCAAAATGTTTGTAATTGTCAAAAAACATGATTTAGACACCAAGTTTGCATTCCTAGCTCATGTGGTTCAAAAGTTCTAGATAAAACCTTTTTCAGGTGGCGGACTGGCGGCCATATTTGATTTGGCCACTATGATGACCTGGAGGGTTGCTGGCTTCGGCACGGATTCAACAAACATGAGTATTCTGAATTTTTTTCGCGGGGGCAACAGCTCCACCAGAGTGCTCCAGACTTCCCTCTCCAGAGCAACATTAGTGACTTCCTCCTGGGGGATACCGAGACGTTCCAAGGCCAGTGAGTCGATGTATTTCCTCCAACTGCGCCTTGGTCTGCCCCGGGGTCTCCTCCCAGTGGGACGTGCGTCGAGGACCTCCCTAGGGAGGCGCCCGAGAGGCATCCTAACCAGATGCCCGAACCACCTCAGGCTCAGTTGACTCCTTTCCAGGCGAAGGAGCAGCGGTCCTCTCGCGAAGGAACAGCGGTCTCTTTCGTGTGACTGAACTTCTCACCCGATCTCTAAGGGAGATGCCAGCCACCCGTCGAAGAAGTATTAGCCATGTAAAAAACAAATTTAGCTATGACGAGCTAAGACTGAATATATTGACAATTTCGTCAACAAATCTAAACTATACTAAAATGTCAGGGCTGAGGGACGGACTAGTGGAGAAGAGATCCAGTAGAACTAAAATAAGTCATTTTAATATGTTTGGTTGCGCTCTACAGCTTGTACCTAAATATTAAATCGCCATTGCGATGCAATCAACATTTTTGGTCAACAAAATCAACTGTACATCGACTGAAATCCTACAATATCTAATCGACTAAAGCTAGACTAAAACCGAAAGTTTTCAGACGACTAAGACTGAATGGCATTTTATTCAAAAAGGCTAAAACTAAGCTAACCGACGCGACGTCAGAATGCTTGCAGGCGATCGTTCCGTTGATGGCTACTACCGTATGCCAGAACACTTTCAGTGTCAACAGGTTAAACGGGAGCAGGCGAGTCGATACAGTACAATGAGACCTGGTGACGGTGATACGTGTGTGTGTGTGTGTGATACGGCCTGGTGTATATGGCGCAGTGTGAAAGTGGAGTAGGGCTTGTGTGTGTATTGTATGTACGTTGGTATATCACTCTCAGGTGTGTGTGTGCGCACGCGAATGGGGCCAACCTAAAAAGCGATGGTGTGCACGCACGCACACGCGAATGGGGCCAACCTAAAAAGCGATAGTGTGTGTGTTTGTTTGCGTGTGCGTGCGTAGTCTGCATACGTACAAGCGCAGAATTTCTGTAACAAAACCAGTTGTTACTTAACATGGTAATGGGATCTTCCGCAGGTCGCATTACATTAATGCCTCACAGGTGTGCGTCACTGCTGCTCACATTTCACCTGAGGGACCTCTCCTCCTCCCCGGCCTTGTTTTCATACACTATTGTTTTACGTGTCGTGAACTCTCTCTCCCTCTTCTATACTTTCCTTCCCTCTCTTTTACGCCCATTAAGACCCGGAACACAAATGTGTGTCACCTTAGCTTTTAAACATTATTTAGAAGACGTTTTGTAGAATCCGGTCTTAATGTGTGTGTGTGTTTGTGTATCGTTTTCTTTCAGGTCTGACTATGATGACTGGAGACCAGCTTTGGCCAGCCTACTGCAACCTATCCCCTTTCCCAAAGAGTGAGTCTACACACACACACACACACACACACACACACACACACACACACACACACACACACACACACACACACACACACACACACACACACACACACACACACACACACACAATCAACACACATTGACACAAAAAAGGGTGTGTTTCACTCTCAGCCTAGACAAAGTAGGTTCATTTGCACTACTCAACACTTGCGGATTGCTGACCCATTGAAACTTCATCGGCAACATCCCAAACTACCTCTTCCTCAGGGATGTAGCTTATTATAAAGTATTGGGTGTACATTTATATAAATTCACCTGAAAACCACCCGTTCAACAATGACTTGAAGCCTTTTCACATTAACCCATTTTGGGTGGGAACCTCTTTTGGTGTTAGCATTATGTTATGCTTTAGCTATTGAAAAATAGCAGATCTACAAGCTCATAGCTACAAGCTTGTAGGTCTGCTATTTTTTTAAATTCGTAAAAATGCGGCACAAATCTTTGAATATATATTCTTTCAGAGCGAACTTTTTTTTAATTTTGAGGTCAGGCCTAAATGGGTTAAAACCTTGTCTTTTTTTAGTTTTTTTGAGCAGCACAATTGAATCAGGACGGTATAATGTATGCTTATTGCACGTGAGTGTCACGCTCACAACGTGCTGCAGCATGGCACATTGCGAGTTTGTAGATCTTACGCCGTACCCGTGTGCAACCGAGTGTAACTCCTATCACTACTATACGGTATAATGATGTCTCTTACTGCGTGTGTATACCTGTGTATCATGTGGACGGCAAGTCTGTCTGTCTGTAACCGTATCTAGCGCCAGGGTCCCGTAGAGGCCTGTGTGTTGACGTGGGTGTAACCAACCTCACCTAACCCTCCCTGAGGGGGTGACGGCTCTCTCCCGGGGTGAGCTGGTGTAATTGGCTTGCCAGCCTCCAGCCACATTATAATAATTGTTGCCTCACTGCTGCGTCGGCCACCTGTGGATACCTTGTTGTTCCTGCCGACACGGGGACTCACCTGTTAAACACCTGCACCGCTGCTGTCTTTCTGACTGGTTAAGACGTCATTAGGAAAGGCAACAATATCCCCTATGGTCGCCTCCTGGTGTGTGGCATAGGATGTTATTGGTGACATTAACACGCGCAAAACACACACGCGTGATTGAAAACACGTTCAAAACGGTATAATGAGCTGTGCAAGCTCTGTCGCAACTTGGACGTGTAGTTAACTGTGTGTCTTCCTTGGCTACGGAAGTCGTTTTGTAGTGTATTTTTAATTGTAGGTGCCTAATTTAGAAGTGATAATCAAATTATTATTTGTCACTTTACTCATACGAGGCACAAGCAGCGGTTAGTGGGACATTAGTGGGACACAACAAACAATGTAACAATAAGATAAATGAATATAATGAATAAAACTAAATAAAAGTAACAACACTGGAGGTGACAGAAATAACGTTAAAAAATGCTACGGTTAGAGCGGCAGAATGGCAAGACCTCTTAAAACAAATAAACAATCTTTAGCGGCCGTGTCAAAGATAAAATAAAATAAACATAATTATGTAAAGTCAGACATTTCATGTTAGTGCTTGTTGGTTACCTTCTGCCTCATGTATAAAATGTGTATGAAACCCTTTATACTAACCTCGTCCTCTCATCGCTTTGCTTTCTGTAGGGCTCTTGCACATGGAAAATTCACAAAGTAAGTAACTCAGTTATGAGTAATTTATACTATATGTATATTCAACTGTTTGTTGCATGTATTGTGTATGCTGGCTGTTTCTTATTTTTGACCCTACTCGCCATAGCCATTTTGTTCATACTTAGGGGGTTGCGGGGGAAATGGCCGTCGTGTGAATATGGTCGAATGTACTAAAAGATGTACTAAGCTGGGGTAGATTCAGCTTGATATTACTGAGTCCTAACCAAGGGCGGCGGTTTTGGCCTGTGCATGTAGCTCGAGTAAACCCTGCGCAGCTGGGGTTTAACACATTTTGGTCGGGAACCCCTTTTGGCATTATGTTATGCTTTAGCTATTGAAAAATAGCAGATCTACAAGCTCATAGCGCGCCACCGAGTGGCGCGCTATGAGCTTGTAGGTCTGCTATTTTTGAAAAATCAAAGAACGACTGACATAGAAACATAGCTTTTTCAGAAAACTGTCAGGATGTAGAAGACATTTTTAGAATCTGATCTCAGGTCAAAATGGGTTTAACACAGAGCACTCGTTGCACTTCCGCATTTGGACACCAAATTTTGGTGTCCCAATACGGAACTGCGTCGAGAAAATGTGGAAGTATAGAGTGTTCTTCCGGGTCCTCCAAACGCCACCGAGAAACTTCCATTGAAATGAATAGTGGAGGTGGTAGCAGTCCGCCATCTAGTTTATATATTACTCCATGGTCTTAACCCATTTTGACCTGAGATCAGATTCTAAAAATGTCTTCTACATCCTGACAGTTTTCTGAAAAAGCTATGTTTCTATGTCAGTCGTTCTTCGATTTTTCAAAAATAGCAGATCTACAAGCTCGTAGCGCGCCACTCGGTGGCGCACTATGAGCTTGTAGATCTGCTATTTTTGCTAAAGCATAACATAATGCTAACACCAAAAGGGGTTCCCGCCCAGAATGGGTTAACCCCACCTGTGGCCAATTCTACAAATCATCTCTGTCGGGTGGAAACCTCAGAACATCCCAAATAATATGTCTTCAGGATTCAAATTCAAGAACGGAAACGTAGCAGATTGATGAGCTCAAACCTTTCTCAAGTTTCGAGCTTGTGGATCTGCTACTTTTGAATCTTTTGTGTAGACATAACCTCCTTTAGAGCGTCGCAAGGCCCCTACCAAGGCCCAGGAAATGATTCTCTGTTCATTTTCCTCATAGACATTTCAGAAAGTATTTCTTTAAAGACGTTTACGCCGTGGACAAAGCCAACTCGAGTCGTGACAAATCATGACAAAACAGTTTTTTGGGCCGAACAAATCATTTGAAAGAAGAAAAAAAACGGCATTTTTTGTTGTTTTTCTTCTTTGTCATGAGTTGTCACGACTCGAGTTGGCTTTGTCCGTGGCGTAACCGTCTTTAAATAAATACTTTTTGAAATGTCTATGGGAAAAATTGGGATTCCACTACAATTATTTGAAAACTTTAGTTACTAGTTACTTTGCCGATTTTAAATTTTGATTAGAAAACCTCATAGACATTTCAGAAAGTATTTCTTTAAAGACGTTTACGCCGTGGACAAAGCCAACTCGAGTCGTGACAAATCATGACAACAAACTGTTTTTTGGGCCGAACAAATCCTTTGAAAGAAGAAAAAAACGGCATTTTTTTTTTGTTTTTCTTCTTTGTCATGAGTTGTCACGACTCGAGTTGGCTTTGTCCGTGGCGTAACCGTCTTTAAATAAATACTTTTTGAAATGTCTATGGGAAAAATGCATTGGGATTCATTTCCTGGGCCATGGTAGGGGGCGGGACTGCGACGCTCTATAGTGTGTACTTATACTCGTATAGATTAATTGTACAGATATTCTACGGTTGACGGATGTTAGGTTCTTAGCTTACTTATGATCCTTGATTACTATTTCTATGTATTTGATGCATTACCATGTGTTGTTCTTGCTTACTGTAAATCGCTCTGGATTAACCCATTTTGACCTGAGATCAGATTCTAAAAATGTCTTCTACATCCTGACAGTTTTCTGAAAAAGCTATGTTTCTATGTCAGTCGTTCTTCGATTTTTCAAAAATAGCAGACCTACAACATGAGCTTGTAGATCTGCTATTTTTCAATAGCTAAAGCATAACATAATGCTAACACCAAAAGGGGTTCCCGCCCAAAATGGGTTAAGAGCACCTGCTAAATGCCTATATTGATTGTAATATTGAGTGACGCTGTAGTAGCTGTAGTGTAAAGTAGGGTATTCATTTACAAACAAAAAGCACCAAAAAGTTAAAATATGGAGATCAGAGGTCTCTGCCAGACGGCAACAAAATGCCTTATAAATCCTAAGAGTTTTCTGAAGTGTGTGTGTGTGCGTGCGTGCGTGCGTGCGTGCGTGCGTGCGTGCGTGCGTGCGTGCGCGTGCGCGCTAGGTTAACGTACAGTCTGTGGTAGGTTCAGCTATGATATTTCTGTCTCTTCATGTTTGTCTTTCTAAACAGGGAACTGAAGTATGTCATTCAGAGGTTCGCTGAGGACCCGAGGCAGGAGGTGAGTGTCAGCGAGCGCGTGTATGTTTATCGCTGTGTAAACACCAGTGGTGGAAAGTAACTAAGTACTTTTACTTGAGTACTGTACTTAAGTACAATTTTGAGGTATTTGTACTTTAATTGAGTATTTCCAATTTCCAGTACTTTCACTTCTACTCCACTACATCTCAGAGACAAAATTTGTACTTTTACTCCACTACAATTATTTGAAAACTTTAGTTACTAGTTACTTTGCCGATTTTAAATTTTGATTAGAAAACATACATTAACCACTTCAACCCTATACATTTCGGCCATTTGAAAATAGCCGACGCATTGTGAGCTTGTAGATCTGCTATTTTCAATAGATTTTGTACAAATTTTGAACTTGTGAAATGTCACATTCTGCACAATGAGTACTTTTACTTTTAGTACTTTAAGTACATTTTGATGCCGATACTTTTACTTGAGTACATTTTGAATACAGGACTTCTACTTGTAACGGAGTACATTTACATGGCAGTATTTATACTTTTACTTAAGTAAAACATTTGAGTACTTTTTCCACCACTGTTAAACACAGTTTGTATCAGTCCCTGTGCTTGATGCTGTGTGTGACTGTGTGTGTGTGTTGCAGGTCCATTCTTGCTTACTCAGTGTGCGTTCGGGTAAAGACGGCTGGTTCCAGCTCTACAGTCCCGGGGGAGTGGCCTGTGACGATGATGGAGAGCTGTTTGCCAGCATGGTGGGTGTACACAGACTGTGTGTGCACGCACGCACGCACGCACACATGCAACAAACATAACTCACAATGATCTATCACGGTGGTGGAGTAAGTTGTTGCTATTATGGAACGGTTGGTGTGTGTGGTCACCAGTACTGTGAGGCTTTAGACTGTTATTGTTTACATTTAAACAGTACATCACACTGTAAATCGCTCTGGATTAAACCCATTTTGACCTGAGATCAGATTCTAAAAATGTCTTCTACATCCTGACAGTTTTCTGAAAAAGCTATGTTTCTATGTCGTTCTTCGATTTTTCAAAAATAGCAGACCTACAAGCTTGTAGCTGAGCTTGTAGATCTGCTATTTTTCAATAGCTAAAGCATATCATAATGCTAACACCAAAAGGGGTTACCGCCCAAAATGGGTTAAGAGCACCTGCTAAATGCCTATATTGATTGTAAGATTGAGTGATGCTGTAGTAGCTGTAGTGTAAAGTAGGGTATTCATTTACAAACAAAAAGCACCAAAAGTTTAAATATGGAGATCAGAGGTCTCTGCCCGACGGCAACAAAATGCCTTATAAATCGTGTGTGTGTGTGTGTGTGTGTGTGTGTGTGTGTGTGTGTGTGTGTGTGTGTGTGTGTGTGTGTGTGTGTGTGTGTGTGTGTGTGTGTGTGTGTGTGTGTGTGTGTGTGTGTGTGTGTGTGTGTGTGTGTGTGTGTGTGTGTGTGTGTGTGTGTGTGTGTGTGTGTGTGTGTGTGTGTGTGTGTGTGTGTGTGTGTGTGTGTGTGTGTGTGTGTGTGTGAGATAGGTTAACGTACTATTGTTGCCTTTTCCGTCTGTGGTAGGTTCAGCTTGATATTTCTCTATCACGGTGGTGGAGTAAGTTGTTACTATTATGGAATGGTTGGTGTGTGTGGTCACCAGTACTGTGAGGCTGGAGGCTTTGACTGTTATTGTTTACATTTAAACAGTACATCACGGTTTTACAAGAAAAAGTGGGTGAAATTAGTTTTTGTGCATGATGGGAATTGAGAACTATGCACAAAATCACTTTGAAAACTTTAAAACTGTGATGTGACAATATGCCTGATTTCTGATGCATAAACTTGTCCTCTACCATCAGGTCCACATCCTGATGGGCTCCTGCTACAAGACCAAGAAGTTCCTCCTGTCTTTGGCTGAGAACAAGCTGGGCCCCTGCATGTTACTGGCCCTACGCGGAAACCAGACCATGGTAGAGGTACGTCATTATCATGGCCTAAAATATCATATTTTGATTATGTTAATAGTTAATCGTTAGTCAATTAAACTTAACGGTTAATAATTAATTGACATTTCTGCGGTTCTATCATTGGGTGGTTTTCTGTGCTTGCCTGTCTGTGTGTGCACGCGTGCGGACCCCCCCCCCCCCCCCCCACCTTGGTAGCCACAGAAATGTCTCATGCTTTTGCATGTGATGTGACAGACAAGACGGTGCACTTTTCATTTCATTTTTTTCCTCATACAAAGATGCCATTGCCTGGCCCTGTATCTGAAATTCCTTTTGATTAAGGAATATAATATGCCTTTTGTATATCAGCAAGTGTAACATTTAATTATCGGTTAATAGATCGATGAGGTTATCAAAACGTATCAATTAATGACTTAATCAATAATTCCCATCCCTAATATTGATATTGCTCTAGTCTTCCATGTACATTTATAACATAGAAAATAGATTATTATATTAAGCCTTAAAATGTATTTTAAAAACTTTACATTTGAACTACATGCTGTAGTCGTGTATTCATCTGTTTTAAATCGGTATTTGCTTTTATGAAGACCCGTCCCGTTCTTTACTTTCCCCCACTTGAATGTTCTCCTGCTCACTTTGTGTGTGGGAGAGTAGTAGAGAGAAGTAATTTATGAAAGTGTTATTACCGATGACAAGGTACAGCCTGTGCCCAAATCACTGTCATCTTTGTCAGCAGTAAAGATGTTCCGCTCAGTGTTCTGTGGAGCCAGGGACTCCATGTTCCTGAGTTTGACCCAAGTATGGTAACCATACTTAACCCATTCTGGGCGGGAACCCCTTTTGGTGTTAGCATTATGTTATGCTTTAGCTATTGAAAAATAGCAGATCTACAAGCTCATAGCGCGCCACCGAGTGGCGCGCTACGAGCTTGTAGGTCTGCTATTTTTGAATAATCGAAGAACCACTGACAGAAACATAGCTTTTTCAGAAAACTGTCAGGATGTAGAAGACATTTTTAGAATCTGATCTCAGGTCAAAATGGGTTAATTATGTCGCTCAAACCCACTGTGCGGAAGATTTTGAACACGACACGGCGGACATTTCATCAGTGTTCGTGTGGCTGAAACTGAAGCATTTCCAAACAACAGAAGTCACAGAACTAATTGAGCACACTTTACCCTATATAGACACATCCAGGGTTTTGAGTGCCTCTCAAACCAAAATAACAAGGAAGCAAAATATTGAGTGAATTGACGTCGTGCACAACACATTGCTCAGTCAGCACTACTGTGCACAGAATACGAGACTGCTCGCCCCTTTACCAACTCGCCCCCGCAATTTTTTTTAATGTAGTTAACAGTTAATTTAGTATTTCCCTCCCTCTCTGAAATCTGAAATGATCTTGTATACAGATGTATTTGATTGTATAGTAGTCGATCTCTATACTCTGTAAAATTTAGAAAGAACAACATGTCACAGAGACGGTGACTGCTTAATTAAGTTAATTTATGATCTTCTAGCAGTTAATTTCGTTTTATTAATCACATTTCTTCCATGTAGCCCATGTTTTGTAATGGCATCATCATGCTATTATGCCCGTGGATATACAGAGTGAACTTAACAATGATAAATGAATATGATAATACCTTTTAAATAATCACAAACATGAATTATGTTTGTTATTTACAGCTAGGTAGAGTAGTGGGGCGAGATGGAAAAGGGGCGAGCTGACCTGTTACCCTGTGCACATTTATCATCGTAGTACATATTACCAGTAAGACGCCTGGGGGGCGAGAAGCGACCTTGCCCTAAAGGGTGAGGTCGCGTGCGATGTCACAAGTCGAGACCTGGGCACCATATATGGGGCTTTCCCCATGTATGGGGATTTTGAATGATACATTGAGTGACTGATGGGAAAGGCATGATTCAATAGTTAACTGTGACCTTTGCGGCAACCACAGTGGTTATCATGAGACTGTCACAATATGATCATATATTGGCATTCCCATATATGGGCTTAATATTGATCACGGTCAAGGTTCTCCATATATGGTAATGGACATAACAGGGATTGCTAGTCTCGAGGCAGAATATTTGGCTGTGCAAACCCAGCATTGTATTAGAAGATACAGCACATAGGATAGGACACAGCACTCAAGACACCACAATGGTATTCAGTCTCTGTGTGTGTGTGTGCGGGTGTGTGTGTGCGCGTATGTGTGTGTGCGTGCAGATCCTCTGCCTGATGCTGGAGTACAACATCATCGAGAACAAGGACACGCAGCTCCAGATCATCTCCACCCTGGAGAGCACCCAGACGGGCCTGCGCATGTACGAGCAGCTCTGTGAGCGCCAGAGAGAGCTCAAAGAGCTGGTGAGTTACTGTACTTACTGTACCACATACTGTACATGTACGAGCAGCTCTGTGAGCGCCAGAGAGAGCTCAAAGAGCTGGTGAGTTACTGTACTTAGTGTACCACATACTGTACATGTACGAGCAGCTCTGTGAGCGCCAGAGAGAGAGCTCAAAGAGCTGGTGAGTTACTGTACTTAGTGTACCACATACTGTACATGTACGAGCAGCTCTGTGAGCGCCAGAGAGAGAGCTCAAAGAGCTGGTGAGTTGTTCACTGCTTCTCTGTAGATGCTGGCTGCTGCACACACAGTGTTGGACTTCATCGACTGTCTTAAACTATGACGTAAAGATGTTCCATCGACTAACCTTTTTTTTCACTGACAAACTAAATAAAAAAACAAATAAAAACTAAGCTATTATGTCTAAAACCAGCTCAGTGGCCTTGTCATTAGAGTGGCCGCCCTGACATTGGGGGGTCGGGGGTTCGATTCCTAGCCGGGTCGTACTAAAGACTCTGGAAAAATGGGACCCAGTGCCTCTCTGCTTGGCACTCGGCATCAATGGTTGGATTGGGGGTAAGTCCCTGCGACATACTAGCGTCATGTCCAGGGGGTGTACTTGTACATCAAGCTGCCTCACGCTACAGAAACAGGAGATAAGCTCCTGCCCCTATGGGCCTCATGGCTTGGCAAGGCCAAGTCTAAATACACAAAATTTGTCAACAAATAAAAAACAGACTAAAATGTTAGGTTTGTTTGCAATCTGAAAATAGCAGATCTACAAGCTCACAATACATTGCACGTTGTCGCGTGTAGAAGTTAATTTAGACTGCTACACACACACACTAGCAGTGAAATACTTACTGTAAGTTCACACAAATTAAACAATGACACACTTAGAAATCTCCGTCCGTCTCTGTGTGTTTACATGCACGGGACACAGTGTGTACGTGTGCTGTCTGTATGCACACATAATGGTTTACGCACGCCGGATCTGAACACATAAACATTGTCCTATTTACTCGTTCGACCCCTGCATTCAAGAAATGTTGGCGTTGAATTGTATATAATTGTATAAAATGTTTAGTTTTGGCAGGCTTACTAAACTGAACCACTGGATAAGTGTTCTGTGTTCTTTGTCTGGTTAAAGTTGTATATTCGATTACATCAGAGGTTCCCAAACTTCTAGAGACCCAAAAGAGAAATTAGACATTCGCCCGGGACCCAAATGAGTGAAAATAGCAGATCTACAAGTTCGCAGCCCGTCGCTTCGCTTGTTTGTTTTGAAATAACAATAGGCCTAATTAAAAATGTAGCAAACAAAAATAAAATAGGTATGTGACCCACAAATGGTTTGGGAAACAATGGGTTACATTATGGAATTTTGTCACAAAAGAAAGGAGTTTTATGCCTAAGCTTATTTGTCAGCTGTTTTATCTTCAACTTATTGTTTCAAGAGCAACCAGTTTATTTCTGTTTGCAACCAGATCTTATTTTAATGATGTTTGGGAGACGAGAAACACTTTCCTGGGGTTTTTATGTGGGTGATTTGTGTTTCTGTGATGTCACGAACACTGGTCTCACTTCCTTCCTGGACTGCATGTTGTCTCAGTAACTGCCTGGGCACACTTGAACTTCCATGCGCGGCCAAAGGAAGCTGTCTTTTGCGTAATTTCCGGGTTTTTAGACAGCTGGGTGGATGGAAATGAAGCTCCACCCACGCGGCAGAATGCCACTGGGGCAAGCTTTTCCGGGAATCTGGCCGACACGGCAATCTGCTGCATGGGTGGAGCTTCATTTCCATCCACCAGCTGTCTAAAAACCCGGAAATTACGCAAAAGACAGCTTCTTTTGTCCGCGCATGGAATCTTAGGTGTAGTTACAGGGTAAGACAGCCCTCCCCCTCTACACAAGGTGGGGTGAGTGCAGCAAAGCATTATGGTCATTGTAGTAATCCAGCAGTGAGACCAGTGTCTGTGACATCACAGACACTTTGAAATACTAAAATATCTAGAAACGCGTATTATTACCTGCATAAAAAAATCCCAGGAAAGTGTTTCTTGTGTCCCAAACACCATTAAAATAAGTTCTGTTTGCGAAAGGGCCCGGGGTGAAGTGCCCATTTATTTAACTCATTCTGGACGGGAACCCCTTTTGTTGTTTTAAGCGTTATGTTATACTGTACCTTTTGGAAAAAATTGCAGATCTACAAGCTCTCGATGTCAGGCCTAAATGGGTTAAGTAACATTTGAGTACTAGAAGGGCCTAGTCCTGAAATGTTACCGTAGTCTGTTCAAGAACAGAGCTGTACACAGACGCCAGCTACAGGCCTGGTCCTGAAATGTTACCGTAGTCTGTTCAAGAACAGAGCTGTACACAGACGCCAGCTACAGGCCTGGTCCTGAACTGTTACCATAGTCGGTTCAAGAACAGAGCTGTACACAGACGCCAACTACAGGCCTGGTCCTGAAATGTTACCGTAGTCTGTTCAAGAACAGAGCTGTACACAGACGCCAGCTACAGGCCTGGTCCTGAAATGTTACCGTAGCCTGTTCAAGAACAGAGCTGTACACAGACGCCAGCTACAGGCCTGGTCCTGAAATGTTACCGTAGCCTGTTCAAGAACAGAGCTGTACACAGACGCCAGCTACAGGCCTGGTCCTGAACTGTTACCATAGTCGGTTCAAGAACAGAGCTGTACACAGACGCCAACTACAGGCCTGGTCCTGAAATGTTACCGTAGTCTGTTCAAGAACAGAGCTGTACACAGACGCCAGCTACAGGCCTGGTCCCGAAATGTTACCATAGTCTGTTCAAGAACAAAGTTGCTCACAGATGTCACCTACAGGCTAACATGGTACTGCATGACCTTTGAGTGTAGGAGAGAGCCATCTTAATAAAACATTAAAACTAGACTAAAACTAAAACATTTCAGATGACTAAACTATGACTAAAACTAAATGAAATTGTATTCAAAAGACTATGACTACTATAGTCTCGCGCGGCCAGACTGTTGCCTCTCGTAATTTTCAATTGTTTCCGGTAACGATAAAGCGGAAGGGAAGCCTCCTCCCCCACTTACAGGCATGCAAATTTATCCTAATATAAATAGAACTAATCTAAGCATATCGCATGCTGCTTATTTTCGTGAACGGAAATACCAGCTCGGATTTTGGGAGGTGTAGTTAGTTACAGAGTAGCCTCGATACCCAGGCTTTCATTTCGTATGCGCGAAAAATAGTTACAGAGTGACTATAGCATTCAGAGATTGTGGAATAGTTGTCTGGCTACGCGAGACCAGACTATGATTAAAACCAAAACTTCCTGTCAAAATCAACACTGACGTACTTTGTGTTTCTCTCTCTCTCTCTCTCTCTCTCTCTCTCTCTCTCTCTCTCTCTCTGTTGCTCACTCAGCAAAGAAAAGGAGGCCCCACCCGCCTGACTCTGCCCTCAAAGTCCACAGTGAGTTTTTGTATGCTTGTTGCTTAGCAAATTAGTCATATGAGGTCACATGATAATACCACTGATGTACAAAAAAAACAAAACCTCCATTATTCTGGCTGAAATTAAACTGGAATTGTTTTGTGATCTGTATTTCATTTTTATGATGGAATAAGCTTAGCATCTGCCATTAGCCAATATATAAGCGATGCAAATCTTACCAAAACTATATTGTGATAAGATCATGTACAGAAATCAGACGCAACAATGCTGATTAGGTAGAGCGTTCTGTATGCTGAGAGCTCATGCTGGGAAATGGCGTGAAAGGCATTGTGTTACGTAGGCCGGAGGAGATTTCCCGGCACCGCGAGCTCAAACACATTGGGAAATGTTTGTCTGATTTTCACACACAATAGCACGACGGGATTTAGGTTTGATGTCGGCAAGTTCCCCTTAATCAGCCTCACTAATATTTATTTTCCACCCGTGTCCCCCCCTCCTCCCGTCATCCATCTGTCCTTCCTCTGATTCCTTCCTCTGCTCTCTACCTCCTCTCCTTCTCTCCTTCTCTCCTTCCACCCTGTACTCTCTATACCTCCTCTCCTTCTCTCCTTCCACCCTGTTCTCTCTACCTCCTCTCCTTCTCTCCTTCCACCCTGTACTCTCTATACCTTCTCTCCTTCCACCCTGTTCTCTCTACCTCCTCTCCTTCCCTCCTTCCACCCTGTTCTCTCTACCTCCTCTCCTTCTCTCCTTCCACCCTGCTCTCTCTACCTCCTCTCCTTCTCTCCTTCCACCCTGTTCTCTCTACCTCCTCTCCTTCTCTCCTTCCACCCTGCTCTCTCTACCTCCTCTCCTTCTCTCCTTCCACCCTGCTCTCTCTACCTCCTCTCCTTCTCTCCTTCCACCCTGTTCTCTCTACCTCCTCTCCTTCTCTCCTTCCACCCTGCTCTCTCTACCTCCTCTCCTTCTCTCCTTCCACCCTGCTCTCTCTCTACCTCCTCTCCTTCTCTCTCTACCTCCTCTCCTTCTCTCCTTCCACCCTGCTCTCTCTACCTCCTCTCCTTCTCTCCTTCCACCCTGCTCTCTCTACCTCCTCTCCTCTCCTCTCCTTTCACCCTGCTCTCTCTCTCTACCTCCTCTCCTTCTCTCCTTCCACCCTGCTCTCTCTACCTCCTCTCCTTCTCTCCTTCCACCCTGCTCTCTCTACCTCCTCTCCTCTCCTTCCACCCTGCTCGCTCTACCTCCTCTCCTTCTCTCCTTCCACCCTGCTCTCTCTACCTCCTCTCCTTCTCTCCTTCCACCCTGCTCTCTCTACCTCCTCCTCTCCTCTCCTTCCACCCTGCTCTCTCTACCTCCTCTCCTCTCCTTCCACCCTGTTCTCTCTACCTCCTCTCCTCTCCTTCCACCCTGCTCTCTCTACCTCCTCTCCTCTCCTTCCACCCTGTTCTCTCTACCTCCTCTCCTCTCCTTCCACCCTGCTCGCTCTACCTCCTCTCCTTCTCTCCTTCCACCCTGCTCTCTCTACCTCCTCTCCTTCTCTCCTTCCACCCTGCTCTCTCTACCTCCTCCTCTCCTCTCCTTCCACCCTGCTCTCTCTACCTCCTCTCCTCTCCTTCCACCCTGCTCTCTCTACCTCCTCTCCTCTCCTTCCACCCTGCTCTCTCTACCTCCTCTCCTCCTCTCCTTCCACCCTGCTCTCTCTCTACCTCCTCTCCTTCTCTCCTTCCACCCTGCTCTCTCTACCTCCTCTCCTTCTCTCCATGCACCCTGCTCTCTACCTCCTCTCCTTCTCTCCTTCCACCCTGCTCTCTCTACCTCCTCTCCTTCTCTCCTTCCACCCTGCTCTCTCTACCTCCTCTCCTTCTCTCCTTCCACCCTGTTCTCTCTACCTCCTCTCCTTCTCTCCTTCCACCCTGCTCTCTCTACCTCCTCTCCCTCTCCTCCTTCCACACTGCTCTCTCTACCTCCTCTCCTTCTCTCCTTCCACCCTGCTCTCTCTACCTCCTCTCCTTCCACCCTGCTCTCTCTCTACCTCTTCTCCTTCTCTCCTTCCACCCTGCTCTCTCTACCTCCTCTCCTTCCCTCCTTCCACCCTGCTCTCTCTACCTCCTCTCCTTCCCTCCTTCCACCCTGCTCTCTCTACCTCCTCTCCCTCTCCTCTCCTTCCACCCTGCTCTCTCTCTACCTCCTCTCCTTCTCTCCTTCCACCCTGCTCTCTCTCTACCTCCTCTCCTTCTCTCCTTCCACCCTGCTCTCTCTCTACCTCCTCTCCTTCCCTCCTTCCACCCTGCTCTCTCTCTACCTCCTCTCCTTCTCTCCTTCCACCCTGCTCTCTCTCTACCTCCTCTCCTTCTCTCCTTCCACCCTGCTCTCTCTCTACCTCCTCTCCTTCTCTCCTTCCACCCTGCTCTCTCTCTACCTCCTCTCCTTCTCTCCTTCCACCCTGCTCTCTCTACCTCCTCTCCCTCTCCTCTCCTTCCACCCTGCTCTCTCTCTACGTCCTCTCCTTCTCTCCTTCCACCCTGCCCTCTCTACCTTCTCTCCTTCCACCCTGCTCTCTCTCTACCTCCTCTCCTCCTCTCCTTCCACCCTGCCCTCTCTACCTCCTCTCCTTCTCTCCTTCCACCCTGCTCTCTCTACCTCCTCTCCTTCTCTCCTTCCACCCTGCTCTCTCTACCTCCTCTCCTTCTCTCCTTCCACCCTGCTCTCTCTACCTCCTCTCCTTCCCTCCTTCCACCCTGTCCTCTCTCTACCTCCTCTCCTTCTCTCCTTCCACCCTGCTCTCTCTACCTCCTCTCCTTCCCTCCTTCCACCCTGTCCTCTCTCTACCTCCTCTCCTTCCCTCCTTCCACCCTGTCCTCTCTCTACCTCCTCTCCTTCTCTCCTTCCACCCTGTCCTCTCTCTACCTCCTCTCCTTCTCTCCTTCCACCCTGCTCTCTCTACCTCCTCTCCTCCTCTCCTTCCACCCTGTCCTCTCTCTACCTCCTCTCCTTCTCTCCTTCCACCCTGTCCTCTCTCTACCTCCTCTCCTTCTCTCCTTCCACCCTGCTCTCTCTACCTCCTCTCCTTCCACCCTGCTCTCTCTCTACCCCCTCTCCTTCTCTCCTTCCATCCTGCTCTCTCTCTACCCCCTCTCCTCTCCCTCCACCCTGCCCTCCCGGTCCTCCTCTCCCTCTCCTCTCCTTCCCGTTCCATTCTATATATATATTGATTATGTTTCACAACTCTGTTCTGCTAGCGCCTGACGCCTGTAACACTCTGGTTCCGGTGCGATGAAAAAATCCGGGGGAAAGAAACGGAAGTGAAATGTCCGCTGGCTTATGCTGTCTATGGGAACGCGTTTTTCTTAACCTTTAATATCTCGGTTTCTTCTTCCAGGCTGTGTTTTCTTCCCCTTTTCCGAGAAAACTTCTTTAAAAAAATAAGATGGTTAACATTGGAGTGGGTGGTGACATTCTACGAGTATCAATTCAGCCACCGGATGGCGGTGATGGCTGTAAAAGAGTTAACTCCCCATCATCTCCTTGTTCTCTCTCTCTCTCTCTCTCTCTCTCTCTCTCTCTCTCTCTCTCTCTCTCTCTCTCTCTCTCTTCAGGATGCGGACCTGGCCCGTTTGTTGAGTTCCGGCTCCTTTGGGAACTTGGAGAACCTCAGCCTGGCCTTCACCAATGTCACCAGTGCCTGTGCTGAGCAGCTCATCAAGCTGCCCTCACTCAAACAGCTCAACCTATGGTCCACACAGGTATACATTATAATAATAATACACACTCAACAGCTCAACCTATGGTCCACACAGGTATACATTATAACAATAATACACACTCAAACAGCTCAACCTACTATGGTCCACACAGGTATACATTATAATAATAATACACACTCAACAGCTCAACCTATGGTCCACACAGGTATACATTATAATAATAATACACACTCAAACAGCTCAACCTATGGTCCACACAGGTATACATTATAACAATACACACTCAAACAGCTCAACCTATGGTCCACACAGGTATACATTATAATAATAATACACACTCAAACAGCTCAACCTATGGTCCACACAGGTATACATTATAATAATAATACACACTCAAACAGCTCAACCTATGGTCCACACAGGTATACATTATAATAATAATACACAGTCAAACAGCTCAACCTATGGTCCACACAGGTACACTATATTATTAGACCCAGTCAAACAGCTCAACCTATGGTCCACACAGGTATACATTATTATAATAATACACAGTCAAACAGCTCAACCTATGGTCCACACAGGTATACATTATAATAATAATACACAGTCAAACAGCTCAACCTATGGTCCACACAGGTACACTATATTATTAGACCCAGTCAAACAGCTCAACCTATGGTCCACACAGGTACAATATATTATTAGACCCAGTTAAACAGCTCAACCTACTATGGTCCACACAGGTACACTATAGACTATAATATAGACCCATTATAAAAATACACAGTCAAACAGCTCAACCTATGGTCCACACAGGTACACTATAAGATAGGTATAGAGGCTATGCACGTGACATCATCATCATCAAACCCGGAAGTTATGCAGAAACTACTTGCTGGCCTTGACAGCCCATACATCCAAACAGAAAAGTTGTATTTGATTGCATTAAACGACGATAAACAACATTAAACTCACTTTGTCACTCGATTTGCCACTCTATTTTTCCATTCACTTTACGCGTGCGCATACCCTCTATACATAACTGGAACGGCGCAGAGTCGTCTCTAGCGGCCATCGCAACGTTTGCCGCGCCGACTCGCTCAGCGGTGCCTCTCGTTGCTCATGATGAGTGCCAAAGACAAGCGCGCCTCCGTCGTTGTAATGCTGCGTTCACACGGGCGGATGCAAGTGATATGGTATATATCACACACACACTCACACACACACACACACACACACACACACACAAGCACTAACTGGTAACAGGAATGCTTGCCTTATAACACGCTCGCCCTCATTCTTTCCCGCCGACCGCTCGGTGGCGCGGTTCTTGTATTTGTTTTACTGAGAATAAGGTTAGAAATAAGTTTAGGGTTATATAGGCATAGTTTTACTGGCCTTACGTTTAGGAGTAGAGTTAGGTTTTGGCGCCGACGTTTTACTGAGGTTGCGGTCGGGAATAAGGTTAGGTATAACCGTTTAGGCATAGTTTACTGAGGTTACATTTAGGAATACCAGGCAGAGAAGTTACGGCTGCTGTACGCCCGAGGCGACTGTGTTCTAGTATTTCACAGACACACACACACGCGCACACACACGCGCACACACACACACGCACACAGAGAGATGAGTAGTAATGACTCATTACTGCTCATCTCGTTACTAATGAGTGGCTAATGTTTCTGTCCTCTCTCTCCTGTCAGTTCGGCGATGCAGGGCTACGGTTGTTGTCCGAACACCTGGCCTGCCTTCAGGTGCTGAATCTGTGTGAGACGCCCGTAACTGATGCTGGTCTGCTGGCCCTCAGCTGTAAGCGCGCACACACACACACACACACACACACACACACACACACACACACACACACACACACACACGCGCACCCTTTCAAACATCTGCCCCTGTTCCCCCACACTCACTTTCTCTGTACTTTTGAGGTACTTTACTTGAGTATTTCCAATTTTCAGTACTTTTACTTCTACTTTACTCTACTACATCTTTGTACTTTTTACTCCAGTACAATTATTTGAAAATTGTAGTTACTTTGTAGATTTTGGATTATTATTACAAAACATACATTTACCACTTCAGCCCTATATACATTTTGACCATTTGAAAACAAACTCATGCATTGTGAGATTGTAGATCTGCTATTTCATAAGATTTCTTTTAGATATTATGTATTTTGAAAGCTTTTGAAATGGTACATTCTGCATAATGAATGCTTCCTACCTTTGGTACCTTTTAAGTACATTTTGACTCCAATACTTTTTGCTCCAGTTCTTCCGTTCAGAGAACCCTGACCCCCTTTTTGAAACTAGCTCCTCACCACTCGCCCTACACACTTCCACTTGGTTTGAGCATAGATATATAAATAATAGAGACGGCACTGGATGGGAGGGGAATCCCAGTGCCGTCTCTATTATTTATATTTCTAAAACGGTTAGTCCCAATACTTGATTCTGATTGGCTGGTTACCGCCACGTGACCGGTGTAAATTTCCCCGATAACCCACACCTTCAATCACTTTATCATTTGCACCTGATTCCGCATCTCTGTAGCTGTACTGGGGAAGGGGAGCGCTTGATTACCTTACAAACCCATGCCGTGCGGGCGTCTAAGCACCGCCCGGCTCATATGACTGTGAATGTGTAGCTCCAGGCAGCCCCGTAAAGACATCAAGCGCTATTCTCCCGTCACATAGCCTACTTGCCAGCAAAACCAAGGAGCAAAACAAGGAAGTGATGTGGCTCGCTCTGGTGGCGCAAAGCGTAACTACTTTTGTGAATTTAATAGTTGTATTAGGTTAATATTGCTATATGTTTGTAACCGTTTTAGAAAAGCCACTCGAGGCCCCAGTTTACCGGGTATTTTACAATGGCTGGGGGGTAGAAGACCCTCCGCTCCGCGTCGGGTCTGCCTACGCCCCCAGCCATTGTAAAATACCTGGTAACCTGAGACCTCTCGTGGCTTATTGCTTAAATCTATGCTCAAACCGAGTGGAAGTGTGTAGGGCGAGGAGCTAGTTTCAAAAAGGGCCTGACAGTGCCTTTTAACAGCGGGAGAACAACGGCAAGCGACCCTTGAATTCCATTGGATATCGCCTATTCACCCACTATCGCCGGACGATGTCGCCCAAAAGATGAATTATTTTCATCTTTTCGGGTGACGTTCCTCCGCCCACTTTTCGACTATCGCCTGCTATCGCCGCCAGTTGCCGTGTCCCATAGACAAATAATGCACTTCTGGAAAATTCGTCTGGCTGTCGCCAGCTGTTAAAATGCACTGTGACTGCATACTAACCGAGACCTGTTTGTCTGTTCACCTCAGCCATGAAGAGTCTGTGCACTCTGAACATGAACAGCACCAAACTGACAGCCGACACATACGAGGACCTCAAGGTAATCCAAGGAACTGAATGTTCATCATGTGCAGCAGTGGTTTTCAACCCTTTTCATATCGAGGCCCATTATTTAATTTGGCATTTGAGCCACGGACCACCGTTTAATGACATTTAGCCTCTCAGATCCAAAACGTTGAATATTTTGTTATCGTTTGATTCGTTTGTGGTACCATAGGAGAGATAACAGGCAAACGTTGATCAAAATAACAATTCCTCAATAATTGTGTAGACTAAATAAATTAAGTAATGCAGTTGTTTAACAAAAATGTTACTCTTTCTTGAGAGCTTAAAATGAAATCAATGGACCCCGTAATGCACACTCTTCAAGAGTTAAAGATCTATAAGGGTCCATTTGGTTTCCAACTAATCCATCATTTAGCTGGGGACCACCTGGAACCCCATTCAAGGACTACTGGTGGTCCCCGGCCGACTGGTTTATTATATTGACTTGAATCACCAGCAACCAGGGCAACCAACAATTTTATATTTTTCCGGGCATTTGTCTCGATCGTCTGGTATCGGCAAATGTTTAGATGAACCTTTCTGCACTTACCGGTAGTTAAATCCTATGTGTTGACACTAGGGATTAATAATGTTTGGCACAGACATAATGTACGTTACATTTTGTCCGCAGTGACGTATTGTATTGCTTATCTAAGTAAACCCATCAGTAATTGAGTAATAATTCCACGTTCTCTCCCGTATAGGCCAAACTGCCCAATCTGAAAGATGTTGATGTTCGCTACACCGAGGCCTGGTGATCAATCACACTCACACGCTTTTTATAACCATGTGTACACAGCACACACACGTGTGCGCACACACACACACACACACACACACACACACACACACACACACCCTGTCATCCACATCAGTCGAGGAACATGATGACATCATTGAGGATCACCTTTATATCATTCATCTCAGACATTATTCCGCCAGAAGAGAAGCCTTCTTCCTCACAATGTCATCACAGGAGCGCCTACATCACTGGGGACGGAACTCTCTAGTCGCCATAGCAACGCTAGAGTGAAAATCACTTGTTTTGTTTTGTTTTCTAACGGAGAAAGACATGGAGCCAGGATAGCCTCACTTTCACTGTTCCTGTCGTTGACATTACAAGGACCTTGTTTGTTTTTTTGCATCATCAGAGGACACGCGAGGACCCCGCTATCTTGTGATTACAAGGGGCCCTGTGCCTTTACCACCCTGTATCCCTCAAGTGCGCCTCTTTTTTTTCGTATGTGGTTGCTCCGTTTTTCCCCACATAACATACAGTCTGAGGGGCTGATTCATGCTTAGTTGCGTGCCGGTGTCACGCGGGTGGAAAATAGCCAGATCTTCAACCTCATGACGTGTGTGTGTGTGTGTGTGTGTGTGTGTGGCGCTTCTTAGGGCCGGGATCCAGAACCGCAGGAATCCGAGGAAACGGGATCCAACGTTGAGGATCGGTTCTGTCACATTGTGTGGAACCGTTTCATGGAACCCCAGGGTTTTAGCCACACTGTCAGAGCTGGTTTATGTGGACTTCACAATATCCGCTATACAATTTACAATACCGGCGGTTCTCTAAAGTTTACATTTCAAGGGCCACCATGACTCTGGGAGTGTACCGAAGTGGAAGCAAATGGACCCTTAAAACGCGTCCATTTGGTTCCCTTTGTACCACTCTCAGAGTTACAGACCCGTATAAGGGTCCATTTGGGAACCCCCCCCCCTATAGGAATCGTCAAAGGAAACCGTTAAAGGAATCTGATTGAAACGTTAAAGGAACCGGAATCGTTAAAAACCCCCAAAGGTTTCCAACCCCTAGTGGTGCTGCGATGCATTGCGGGTGTGTACAGTATACAGTAGATCGGCTTTTGGTTACGCAACTAAGTATAACTCAGGCTTTTTCTGCCATCGTCTCTATTCTGTGTTTTGTGTCACATGTACACTGAAGACCCCCCCCCCCCCTCTCTCTCTCTCGCGCGCTCTCTCTGTCCGTCTCTGAAACCTGTGTAGAAGTCCTCATACCATCGCGTGGGATAATGGCGGGATAAAGCAGGTCACATTCCAGTAGTTTTTTGATATTGTCTCTGATCCGATCCAAATGTAGCCTCTCTAAAAAAAGACGTGTTCAACTGTCATTATTTTTTTGGTCGTTTTTTTTTTTTTTTTTTTTTTTTTTGGGTTGTATTTTCAGGTTCGGATTCTGGCCTTTTTCAAGTCGCTCATTGGGAATGAGGTGCTACGATACCTCAGTCAACAGAGAGGTGGGGGGACTGTGTGCCTATTCCTCGTATACGATGTTCACGCGCGAAATAACAAACGACAAAAAAACTTTTTTTATCAACTTGAATGAACATATTTTTCCAGGCATCTGTGCTTTCATATATTGTGTGTTTATATATAAAGCATACATATATTCCCCCCCAGTATGACATTTCAAAAGAAGCAGACATTTCTGGAGCTCTGCTCTGTTGACGACAAAAGCAAACAGTTCATTACTAGTAAAGGTTTTCTTCCTATTTAATTTTTCAATGTACATAACGATAAACTCCCTTGATATTTAAAAAATAGGACGGTTGCATAGCAGTAGCTTGGTAGTCTGGGACTGCCATATTTATGAGTTCTTCAGAATATTCATACTCTACATTTTGTCATACAGTAATGAAGACACTTTATGTTCTGTGGATGATAGCCCGTTGTCTTTTTATTTTTTATTTTTTTTGGGGGGCGGGGGGGTGATGAGACGGGGCCCATGCATAGATCCTTTTACTGTGGCATGGTGATGGATCCGTAACATTTATTCTGCTTATTAAGTGGACCTATAAACGAGACGCATCACCAGCTCAAATGTTGTTGTTTTTTTTAAATATTGCCTATATTGGTTCTGGGGATCGAGGAAGGACCTTTTGCCAAACGTGTTTATCAATTCTGTTTGCTTTGTGCCCCTTGTCTTTTATTGTTAACAAGGCTATTCGGTCGGTGAACCAGTACTGAATAGGTATGTTGTTGCGCGTGGAATGGAAAAAAGAAGCTTTTGACTCAAACGTGGACTGTGAAGCACCACTGGTCGGGAGACACTGGTGTTTGCTGCCACGTCTCCTGTCCTACTAAGGCCAGAATGAGTGGTTTGCAGTGCTTCTAAGCAAGGCTTACATACTTGCATACTATAAATCCTTGTAATCGCCTTTTCTGTTTACATGGGAAACTGTGGATGCGTTATTTTGTCTTTTAACTTTTATTTTTTATTTGTATTTTATTTTTTGGATGTGTTATTTTGTCTTTTAACTTTTATTTTTTATTTCTATTTTATTTTTTAATCTATCAGTCACCTGTTTTGAATCGTTTTGCTGTATTTATTTAGGCCATGATACACGGCATACATTTTCAGGCTGTATTGATGAACAATATTGTCCTTGGCAGTGATTAGGAATTGGCCGCTGGGATAAATCCAATGTAGATAGTATAACATGCTAAGACGGTGGTAAAAACAGATTTTAGTCTTTTCTTCTTTTTTTTTTAATAAATTGCCCATCTACACTACCTCAAAATGTTGCCTGTTTATCATGGCAACATTTCAAGTTAATGTGGTAACTGCCCTGACAACCTACAAGTCTGACAGTATCTCTTTTCTATTTTTCTAGAGGTGGTTTGGGTTAATCTGTCTTGTATATTGTGTCCCTTTTTGGTATTGCACATGCACACACACACACACGCACACAACACTCTTCACTTAGCCTTTGTGTCTGGGTCCATCCACTTTTTTTTTTCAGAATGCTCTGTTATTCTGTTGGGTTGAGGCAAGAATCTGGAACAGGAGAAAGATTTTAGACTCCGTCCACTTTGAGTTTGAATCCGTGCTTGCGTGTCATATCCTTTGGGTGCCATGACCGTTCTCTGGCTGGCGCGGAACACTTCATTGTGTATGTTCATCTTTAATCTGGGCCTCGCGCTCTCTCTTTCATATCCTTGTATAATGTATATACAAATGTATATAATTTTCTCTTCCCTTATCTTCACTGCCCAATTTTGCCACCCTCTTCCTCATTTTCTTTTTTTTGCCACTTCTTCGCCTTCTCTCCTTTCTTGTATTTTTGCTTGGCTGCCATTTGTGGCCAGGCTTGTGTTGCCTTCATTTTAAGGATGTGTGTGTGTGTGTGTGTGGGGGGGGGGGGGGGGTCATTTTTATTTTCTTCATTTTGGGAGTTTTGTTTTTGTTTTCACACAGTGCACTGTAATTGTCATTACATTGTCATTTATTATATTTTCAATGGTTAACATCTTTTAATTATACTTTCAACGTTTTTATCGGTTTTACGTTTTTATCAAACATTTTGTCTCCTGTGTTCTTGTCGTCTAGTTGATATTTCATTCGCATGTACATGTGGCTGCATCAGCTTGTTTTTATTTTATAAATTTTCCTTTTCTTTTTTTTACAAACTGTTTGAAATATGAAAAGGGTCTGATCACTATAGCTCTCTCTGTGGTTACCCATAGCAACCACTGCACCCGGCCCAACCACCCCACGAAATGATGACCCTGATGAACTCATGTAAGCAACAGTGCATTAACAGGAAGATGAAGTACACGCAGTCCTGCAGGAGTGTCATCATCTTTATGGACTTAATTTACCAGCACAACAACGGGGGAGTGGGCGTGGGGGGGGGGGGGGGGGGGATTACATTACTGTGTTGACAAATGCTGTAGTGTGTATGAAACGACTGACTCCCATCGTATCAGACAGTTGGCGCACGCACGCAGCAGATATTTGACTGAAGTACAGTTCCACTATACGTATACAGTGGTATATTAGCACCTTCGTGATTATTTTTAGCCGGTCTGTTATGTTCTGTGATATGAATGAAATTTGATGGAATCACATTTTTCCATTATAGGTTAATATGGGATCTGGTAGGGCAGATAGGAATGGGTCGACAGACTGATTTGGTGTCCTCAAATGTGGCTGTCAAGGTTATTTTAGATTTTTTATTTTTTGGTTTTATACTTTTTAGCCAGACTGGTCATCCCGAGAAGGTAGCCCCGGTCTAGGACTATAGCGATCTAGCTACAGTACATGAGATAATTCTGGTTCTGGTCAATTAATTCCATTGAGCTCATCAGAAGTCAAGTGGTAGGGCGCTGGCTATGACTGTTGCCTGCCAAAATCACCTCCTGATCCACCCAAGTGTTAACGTGTGAGCTAAGCTTGGACATTGACTTGGGGTTTGGGGATAGAGAGGTGCACTGGGATGAGATGGGGAGGGTTGTTTTTGTTTTGTTTTATTACTGTAGTGTTTAGAGCAGGACACGTGATTGTTATATAAAAGACTTGTTCAATTTGTTATCTTTCCTTATCCTGTGGAGCTCACTGTGCTTTGCTTTTTGGTTCGTGTCATCTCTACCGCCGCCCCTGCCCCCCCCGCGCGCGCCTACCTTGGCGCGTTCCTCCCTCTATCCTGCCTCATTCATACTGTCTGTTTGATAATCCAAACATGTTCTCTGAGATGTATGTCCCCCCCCCCCCCCCCCTCTCCTCTGAATTTTGTAAAGAGTTTCTACCATTTGAATTTGTGTCCGACTTATGCTTGAGTCTTAATGGTTGTGAAGGAGGAGGGGTGGGGGTGGAGGGTGGGCATCAACTGTGGCGCCACCTGCTGGTGCAAACATGGACATGACGGACTGAAAAAATATATGTATTTCCCATGATTCCTTGTGGTAAGATTTTTTTTTGGCAGCTAAAGAAAAAAGGCCGCCTGTCATCTCTCTCTAGCTCTCCTCTGCATTTATCTGCTTTTTCCTGCTGGGTTATTATTCTTATTATTATTGCTGCTGCTGCTGCTCTGTGGCTGTTGTAATAAAATTAAAAAAAATACAAAAGATCATCAACAGGAAAAATAACAATGATGTGAAATAATTTCAATCAAAAATAAAAACTGTCTGTGAATATGTTTAAAACGATGGACAGGCATGAGTTATTTGTGTTTCCTCTGTATGTTGATATTATACAGTAACTGTCATGTTTGGATCAAGGATTTATTTAAGTCATTACTGGGAAGATACAAAATACAAATGCTATATTTACAGAGGAGAAAGGGGTGGCAGTGTGTATGACACCTCATTTCAATGGGAATTACTATCCAACTCCACTTCAGTTTTCTGAGGATTGAAACCATTTCTATTTATGAGAGCACTACTGTCCCTCTGAGTATCTTAAATGCCAATCCCAAATAAAGATGTAAAGTCTTCTACCTTGAGCCATCCCAAACTAGCAACGTGTGTTGAATAGGTGGGTAAGCTTTAGGCTGAGTAGTTTGTTTTGAGAGGTCTGAAGCTTAGTTCTTTGTGGCGTTGGAGAACCAAGAGGTGCAAGCAAAATTAAAATGCCATTGAATGAGGGCTCCAGCCTAGAGTGTTTATTGCACTCTTGTTGACAAAAGAGGAAATACTGCCCTCAACCATCTTGTTCTTTGACGCCATATCTCACCATAGTAGATGGGGAAGCACCATAAGAAATAGTTCCAAGATGTTTCTTTGATTGATTGATAATTTTATTAGACAATAAGATGCGAACAGTACAGGGTACAGTCAAGCACAGCATTAGCACCGAAGAAAGACCTTGCGGTCTTGTTTCCATCCGAGTCCATTCATTCACAATGACAACAAACAAGATTTCTCAAACACATTCCATCTAGGTTGGAATAGAAATACATTGATACAAGGGGGGGGGGGGGGCGTAAAGAGGTGGGGCAATCTACCTTCTCTCCCTTTGACCTGATGACAGTGACAGGTGAATTTTCAGAAACCAGTGATCTGCTTGTTTTGAGGGAAGGGGGCAGGGCATTCCACACACGGGGGGGGGGGGGGCATGGAGGTACGTAGAGCTGCATTTACAATCTTGAATGCTAGTCCCATTTTCAGTTGCTTGACTCTAGTCTTCTACACTGAGCCAACCAATGCTATCAAATTGCGTTGCACAGTAGTGTAGTTGTAGTTGTGCACATAAATAAATAGAAATAAGTTCAAACTAGAAAAAGTGCCCCTCGGGGCACAGGTCTCCACCAGGGCAGGTCAGGTTGTGGCCTCCTGGTGGCGCTATAATAAGTGGAAAAGGGCACCATTTCTTCTTATGCCTTGGATGGCAATTGGATGATTTGAGGCATTTTGTTCCAAAAATGTGTTTTGCAAAAATCCCCCTGTTGGTGGCGCTATAACAGGCCAATGTGAAAAGGGTGGGATATATTCTTCAGCCTAGTAGGAATGTCTGTGAAATATTTCACGTAAATTGCACATTGCGTTCATGATTTGAGGCTTTTTGTTCAAAACAGGCCAATCCTGCAAAATTTGAAAGCCAATGATAGACAATCATGATGGAATATGAAATATCGGACAGATCTGTCTTGAGCACATGACTATAGAGATACTGTGTAACGATTTGCAGTAATATCCAAAAATCTGGTGGCGCTATAACAGGCCGTTCTGGAAAATTTGGAGCAGAGGTTCATCGTTGGCATCCAGGGAGTGTGTGTGCAAAGTTTGGCATCGACCAGGTTAACGGTGCCGGAGATTAGCTGTACACAGACGGACGGACGGATGGACGGACGGACGGACACACACACACACACACACACACGGACGGACGGACAGGCGGACGGAGTGCAAAACATACTCTCTCCCCATGCCTTCGGCCTGGTGGAGACAACAATGGAAAAAGTACGTACTCACATTTATACTCAAGTAAAGGTATCATTATTACTGCAATGTAGAAGTGCTCTATTACGAGTAAAAGTCTGGTGATAAAAATGTACTTGAGTAAAAGTACAAAAGTACTGCCATCAAAATATAGTAAATCACTCATCTACAAGGTCACAAAGCCAAGCAAAACAACAAAACCAAACAGTGCACCAATACAATATATCATAATAAAACAGTCAAAATAGAAATGATTGCTGTCAGCAATCAACACCCTCAGTTCATGTATTATTGTTATTATTTTAAAAGAACCTCCCACCCCTCATTTTAGCTTTTCCACAGACTGGTCCTGATTTAGATTGGAGTTTCACGGTTCACCTGAAAGTTCCTTCTGTTTATGTCGGTACTGAGGACTGAGATCGATATGGTTATTTATGTATTTATTTATTCGTTCAACATGGCAGACTTTACTCCATTGCACTCAAGTCAGAATAAAAAGTGGAGCTTGCTAAAAAAAATATTGGTCTGTTTTTTTTTCTGTATAGGTAAGCTATGGGGTAAAATAAATGCTAACTTGTTATTTTTCAAACACAAAAAAAAGTGTGTGTGTGTGTGTGTGTGTGTGTGTGTATTGTTATATGCCATATTTTCACCTAAAACGAGAGAGAGAGAGAGAGAGAGCGAGAGAGACAGACAGAGATAGCGTTTTCGCAGTTTTGGCTGCGAAATATGTCAATTCCTGTCACAAGAAAAGGGTCAACCAGTAGGACACACATACAGTATGACATGTTTTATTTTCTGCACCACCTGCTTTATTTATTTATTGTTTTCATTTCATTGATATTATGTTGTTATGTTTGTCATATTTGTGATTGTGCTTTGGCAACACTTGTAAAATGTCATGCCAATGAAGCTTGTTGAAGTCATTTAGATATGACAGGAGAGAGAGAGAGAGAGCTAGAGAGAGAGAGAGAGAGAGATAATACACTTTTTTTGTCAGGATGTAACTGCACATCTGTTTTTAAGATCAATGATAACAGATCCATAATTCATCATCTGACACAGCTCAACCTTTTTCCTCCTTTATTTGGTACTGGTATTTATCTGACCCTGGGTCAACGTAATCAATCATCACACAAGTTTCGGTTCGTGTCGACCCATGAAGACCTCGATTGAACACCCACCAGGAACATTGACATGCCCATTCACTCACTTGGAAGTTGTCCGACTCCACTGCAAGTTGTTATTGTTTAGTACGTCTCCCAGAAAATGCTATTTCAGTTGAAAATGTGTTTGCCTTTTCTAAAGAAGAAAGCAGCCAGACAGCATTGGAAACAACAACAGCCATATGCCACTGTGCTTGTTTTGTTCACTACACTCCCTTTTTTAGTCAACAAAGCCCATATATGAAGCTAGATTTTGGGCTAGACTAGTGTAGAGTCTGGGTTTTCTGTCTTTAAAGGGACGCATTGAGGACTCGGACAAGCCAAATGGCTTGGGAATACAGTTTCAGTACAGACAATGGATGCACATATATGTAGATCATGTTCTTTTTAAGTTAGTGTCGGGCTTCGGGTTGGGCTCGGGCTCCCTTGTCAGCCTGAAATGAAATGAAATGATTACTATATTTACCCAGGGTATCTGGGCTAAGCTCAAGAACTTGTTTCCAGCCAGGCCCAGGTTCAAGGGCACTTCAGCGGTGGTAATTTTAACGTGTCGGACCGCTGATTCGAACTGGCGACCTTCCGGTATCAAGACCGCTCCGCAATCCGTTCGGCCACTGCTGCCCAGCCTGGGGCCAGGCTGGGCTGGGCTCACACACCATGGGCCAGGGCTGGAGTTTTGGGCCCATTGCCGTCTTAAAGAGATAAGCTTGAGCAAATGAAGAAAACAGCCAGTAGCCTGCCCTACAGTATAAGACTAGAAAAAGTGCCCTTCTGGGCACAGGTCTCCACCAGGAGGATAGGAGTGTGTGTGTGATGTTTGGCAAAATGTTTAGGAGCAATGTGTGTGTGTGTGTGTGTGTGTGTGTGTGTGTGTGTGTGTGTGTGTGTGTGTGTGTGTGTGTGTGTGTGTGTGTGTGTGTGTGTGTGTGTGTGTGTGTGTGTGTGTGTGTGTGTGTGTGTGTGTGTGTGTGTGTGTGTGTGTGTCGCGGCTTGGCCTGTTGTAGTGCCACCATGAGGCTGATTTGAAAACGGTCAAGTGGCATTTCTTCCAAAGCCTAGTGGGAATATGCATGCACAGTTTCACCACAATCGGACGCTGCGTTGAGTAGTTGTGGCGATTTGTACAAAACGGGTACAAAGCGGGCTACTCCTGAAAAGTTTAGAAGCCAATCGTAGCCAATGAGGGTGGATTATGAGAAATCAAACAAACCTGTCAGGATGTAACTGCACATCTGTTTTTAAGATCAATGATAACAGATCCATAATTCGTCATCTGACACAGCTCAACCTTTTTCCTCCTTTATTGTCTCCACCAGGCCGAAGGCATGGGGAGAGAGTATGTTTTGCACTCCGTCCGTGTGTCCGTCCTTCCGTCCTTCCTTCCTTCCGTCCTTCCGTCCGTCTGTGAACAGCTAATCTCCGGCACCGTTAACCCGGTCGATGCCAAACTTTGCACACACACTCCCTGGATGCCAACGATGAACCTCTGCCCCACATTTTCCAGAACGGCCTGTTATAGCGCCACCATGAGGCAGCTTTTCACATTTTTTTTTACCTAAAACTGCACCGATCTGCGTGAAACGTTGCATGCACACTCCCTAGAGGCCAAGGACAAACCTTTTACCTGCATTTTCCGCATCTGCCTTTTATAGCGCCACCAGGAGGCCGACTTTTGTAAAACACATTTTTTGATATTACTCCTCCAGATTCTGTCCAAAAATCTCACAAATAGTTACACAGTATCTCTATGGTCATGTGCTCAAGTCGGATCTGTCTGATATTTCATATTCCATCCTAATTGCCTATAATTGGCTTTCACAGTTTGCGAGATTGCCCCGTTTTCAACAATAGCCTCAAATCATGAACGCAGCATGCAATTTACGTGAAATCTTTCACACATTTTCTTACTAGGCTGAGGAATATATCGCACCCTTTTCACATTGGCCTGTTATAGCGCCACCAACAGGTTGATTTTTGCAAAACACATTTTTGGAACAAAATGCCTCAAATCGGTACACATGATCTCTGTAGTCATGTGATCAAGACGAGTCTGTTGGATTTCTCAGATTGTACACTGATTGGCTAAGATTGCCTTCCAAAGTTTTCAGGAGTGGCCCGTTTTGTACAAAATGCTGCACATGTCCTGCTCATCCAGAATTCTATCCTCAGAGATGCTATGAGTGATCTGGCTCTGCATTTCCTCAACAAAATGAAGGAAAAAAAATCCTCCTAAACATTTTGCCAAACATCACACACACTCCTATCCTCCTGGTGGAGACCTGTGCCCGGAAGGGCACTTTTTCTAGTTTGGTACTGGTATTTATCTGACCCTGCGTTAACGTAATCAATCATCACACAAGTTTCGGTTCGTTTCGACCCATGAAGACCTCGATTGAACACCCACCAAGAACATTGCCATGCCCATTCACTCACTTGGAAGTTGTCCGACTCCACTGCAAGTTGTTATTGTTTAGTACGTCTCCCAGAAAATGCTATTTCAGTTGAAAATGTGTTTGCCTTTTCTAAAGAAGAAAGCAGCCAGACAGCATTGGAAACAACAACAGCCATATGCCACTGTGCTTGTTTTGTTCACTATACACTCCCTTTTTTAGTCAACAAAGCCCATATATGAAGCTAGATTTTGGGCTAGACTAGTGTAGAGTCTGGGTTTTCTGTCTTTAAAGGGACGCATTGAGGACTCGGACAAGCCAAATGGCTTGGGAATACAGTTTCAGTACAGACTACAGACAATGGATGCACATATATGTAGATCATGTTCTTTTTAAGTTAGTGTCGGGCTTCGGGTTGGGCTCGGGCTCCCTTGTCAGCCTGAAATGAAATGAAATGAAATGATTACTATATTTACCCAGGGTATCTGGGCTAAGCTCAAGAACTTGTTTCCAGCCAGGCCCTGCTCATAGAACATTTCATCGTAGTGGTTCAATGCCTTGTTCAAGGGCACTTCAGCGGTGGTAATTTTAACGTGTCGGACCGCTGATTCGAACTGGCGACCTTCCGGTATCAAGACCGCTCCGCAATCCGTTCGGCCACCGCTGCCCAGCCTGGGGCCAGGCTGGGCCGGGCTCACACACCATGGGCCAGGGCTGGAGTTTTGGGCCCATTGCAGTCTTAAAGAGATAAGCTTGAGCAAATGAAGAAAACAGCCAGTAGCCTGCCCTACAGTATAAGACTAGAAAAAGTGCCCTTCTGGGCACAGGTCTCCACCAGGAGGATAGGAGTGTGTGTGTGTGATGTTTGGCAAAATGTTTAGGAGCAATATAAACGTGTGTGTGTGTGTGTGTGTGTGTGTGTGTGTGTGTGTGTGTGTGTGTGTGTGTGTGTGTGTGTGTGTGTGTGTGTGTGTGTGTGTGTGTCGCGGCTTGGCCTGTTGTAGTGCCACCATGAGGCTGATTTGAAAACGGTCAAGTGGCATTTCTTCCAAAGCCTAGTGGGAATATGCATGCACAGTTTCACCACAATCGGACGCTGCATTGAGTAGTTGTGGAGATTTGTACAAAACGGGTACAAAGCGGGCTACTCCTGAAAAGTTTAGAAGCCAATCGTAGCCAATGAGGGTGGATACACGGTGCCGGAGATTAGCTGTTCACTGACGGACGGACACACGGACGGACACACGGACGGACACACGGACGGACGGACGGAGTGCAAAACATACTCTCTCCCCATGCCTTCGGCCTGGTGGAGACAAAACTACGTTTGAGTGTTTGGCTCGCTCATCTAATGGGCCCATGTAGGGATGCTGTGTTTCTATGGCTGAGCTTGGTTGACACTCTGAAGACCAGGGGGGGCCCATGTGGACTCAGAGTCAGCGCGGGGCCGCGGGCACACCTGAACTTCCATGCGCGGCCAGCTGGTGGATGGAAATGAAGCTCCACCCACGCGGCAGAATGCCGCTGGGGCAAGCTTTTCCGGGAAAAATAAAAAGTGTATTCGTATAAAGAAATGTGTATCCGTAATAAGATTTTGCATTCGTAAAAAGAAAATGTGTATTCGTAAAAAACATGCACTCGTAATTCATATTTTATTTGATATTTTAATGTGTGCAGCAAACATAACTTGTGTTTGTACCATTTTTTGTGTTGAAAGAAATGCTTTTACAGATGCACAGATGTTTTTTTTGTTCCCCAGTGATATTACTGCCAAAAATCACGTGACGGCTGAGACCCAATCACATGAGGCCTTTTCCACTGCCCAATCAAAAAGCTCCATAAGTCTGCCTGGCAATGTTTGTCTGGGGCTGTGCTTTATAAATTACACCCTGGTATTGGGTCCTTTAATCCACATCTTTATTACGTCATCATTGAGAGCTAGTTATACCAGTTATACCCTGACGTCATATGCTGCTACGATACATACGCATCAAACGGGGCATACACAAAGTAACCACAGTATACCGCTCATCAATTTACAAATTACATATACATAGAGGCATTTCCTTTCCACCTTTCACCTTTCCTTTAATCCACCCGACACTGATCGACATATACGTCACCATCGA
The DNA here is from genome assembly GCF_951216825.1 of Electrona antarctica. Lineage (NCBI taxonomy): Eukaryota > Metazoa > Chordata > Actinopteri > Myctophiformes > Myctophidae > Electrona > Electrona antarctica. Next base: position 51,759,129 of record NC_136810.1, read on the forward strand.
AAGCCGATTAATCCACATCTTTATTACGTCATCATTGAGAGCTAGTTATACCAGTTATACCTGACGTCATATGCTGCTACGATACATACGCATACGCAAAGTAACCACAGTATACCGCTAATCAACTTACAAATTACATATACATATACAGTACATAGAGGCATTTCCTTTAATCCACCCGACACTGATCGACATACGTCACCATCGAAAGCCGTCTCTAACAATACTACTTTTTTACCTCCAAAAACTAGGTACGTAACAAATAGCTAAACCTAATTTAACTTCAATATTTCAAACGTTCTTTCACAGAGAAGCTGAGCGGTCGACAGCACTTGCGCGCTCTGCTTGCGCACTAGTAGGCGATTTATGGCCTACTTGTGTGCAACAAGCAAGTAGGCACTCGACAGAGTGCAGTTCTAGTTTCTCTATATTTTGTATAATGTAATGAATGTGTATTGAGGTGTAACCAGATGTATTATGTGATCTATTGTATAGGACAAGCAACATCATTGCGTTCCAGAGGAATGAGCTTTAATATTGACCTCTAGGTGGCAGCCAAGCCATAGACAACACATTGAGTAAAGGTACTAGCATGCGACTGTGAGCTTGTAAAAAAGGGAACAAGGATACTGGTAGGCCTATATATTTATTTGGGGTATAAAGAATTTGCTTATGTTTTGGGAAATGAGTGTGCGCAATATGAGCTATTTGCTGTATATTCATGCATGACTATAGGCAACAGCAACAACCTACAGGCAACATTAATTAATGGGGGAAAAGAATGAGGACAGATGAAAGGACAGATTTATCTGGAAAAACAATAACATTCCCAGAGGTTGACCCCTACAGCCTTTGGTGACCCTGCCATCTCCATCATGGTCCAATTTGCTATATTTCCAATTTGGACCCTCCAATTGTACACAATATCTCTTGTTGTCTCATAATCGAACAGGTGGATTGCAGGATGAAGTTTGAACCCTACTAATTTTGGCAACCCTGGCTAGCGTCTTTCCACAGTGCCACCTATCAGCCAACATTTCCATTGTGGTGTAAGTAAGGAATAGCACAGTCTCCAGGCTGCTAGTGGAGCTTTTAGAGAAGACTCTTAATCTTTTTTTAGGGCAGGGTCTGAGGATACAAATGGCGGGCGCTGTATTAATTTGAGTGTCTGACAATATATTTTTTTAGGATGACAACAAGAGGGAGTGTCTTGGATGTAGAGCCAGAGGTCCAGGCCATGATGGAGATGGCAGGGAAGACTCTCCACAGCCAGGACCTCAGGGAACCAGAGGAAACCCGGGACTTTTTCTCAAAGCATTATTACAGTACATAGGTACTTATACATACCTGCATACATAAGTGCATGTACTGTAAGTGTTACCATGGTGACCGCTCAGAAAATGTTTTAGGGAAACCATGTCTTGACAAATTACATTTTATTTTTGCCTCCCCATAAATGTTGTGTACATTCCACTGCAATCACAGCCGGGGTGGGGACATTGTTTCTTCTGTTCTGAGCCAAACCTATACACAAAAATGCATGCACTGAAAGTAGAAAACACAATGAACACACAATTAAAATCAATGCCTAACAAATATACAGTGTGCACAAATAGGTCAAACATTGTCTGTAGCAATTAAGGGTATTGCATGTAGGCCTACAGTATGAGCGAACATGTAAAGTTTGTTGTATTAACCCTGTAACACCCAGCGTTATAATACAACATATTTTAATTAATTAATTAATTATCTTTCTGTTCTTTTTTCACCTAAACGTCATCATTGATGTTCATTGCGATGCCATTGGTCATTATATTTGCATATAAATACCCCCCACAGAGGCTGAAATTCACACAAATTAAAAATCTCTGGACTCTGTGCAATTTTGAACATTTTTTAACCTATGACCTTTGACCTTTAACCCTGATAAAAGTAAGTAAAATAACTGTAATATATGTTTTTTGTGATCATTAGAATGTCTAGAACATGTTTTATTTATTATTCTGAAAGATATCCCCCAAATGTAAATTATTAATTTATTATTATTATTTTAATAATTGTTATAAATGTGCATAATTATTTTTACATCATTTCCTCTGATAAGTCCTAGTAGTAAAAGTAGTAGTAAGGTTGAAATCTCTTTTTTAGAAATTAATCCGGGTGTTACAGGGTTAAAAGAAGAGGGCACCTGCGTGTCCACTCATTTCTGTTTCAATTCTGTAGGCTACTCACTGGATTATTTACAATAGCCTAATTCATTTCCATGCATGTTTGATTATCTATGTTTAGTCAGAGATGTCCAAACCTTGCCAGATGCGGTGAATAGTCAAATAGGCAATACATTGCCACAATGTCAATACCTTAACATTTAGAACTTTATTGAACTCAGTAATCAAAACATCCCCCTAGATGCCAAGCTGATGTGTAGACTAGACTCTCCTCTGTTCTCCACTATGTAAATTACTTGGGAATACAGTATGAAGTTACATATGCAAATATGGTATGTCGGCCTACAGCGATTCCCATCAACGTGGACCTTGTTTCATATAGAAAAGTGAAAAGAAGAGTGCGATGCTATAGCACTCTTCCAGCACCGCTAGTTTAGACTAGTCATTGGTTAGACATGGGTTAAGGTTAGGTTTAGGTGTGCTGCCCCGTGGGAGGTTGGGGTTAGGGTTTGAGATAGGTTGTAGTTGTAGGACTAATGACTGGTCTAACCAATGACTAGTCTAAACCAAAAACTGTCTAAACTAAGTACTGCACCCGTGGCGCTACCTAGCTTTATATTTGCCTAGGGAAAATATTGAACACCACGGGGACCTCAGTTGACAGTGGTGGAAAGTAACTAAGTACATTTACTTATACTATACTATACTGTACAACTTTGAGGTATTTATACTTCACTTGAGTATTTCAAATTTCCAATTCTTTTACTCTCTACTCCACTGAGACAAATATTGTCCTTTTTACTCCACTACATTTATTTGAAAACTTTAGTTAGGCCTATAGTTACTTGATTACTTGATGTTACTCAAGTACATTTTGAAATCTGGACACCTGTGCCTTCCATATTGTTCAATAAAAAGCATTTTAATCTGATCGGTCGTCATTTTCTCAAAACCTTACAATGAATCAGAGTGCAATACTACTGCCTACTTCCGGTCCAGGACTTGGCCCAGGTGGTTGGTCTATGTAGGAGAGCCGCCATTGGAACGCAGTTTGTCTATATCTAAGGCTCTGGGGGGAGCTCTGTGTCCCTTTATATGCATGGAGTTCTGTGTCAGGCATGCCCAAATATAGAGTGTTGTGATGTCAGAACAAGCCATATGGAGCCTGCAGGGGCCTTTTGTGGCGGTTCTGGACAACCGTGGGTCCCGACCATAGAGTATATAAAAGGATAGAGACTGAACTGGCGCGAAGCTCCGCCCCCCCAGCTATTCATGTCAGTGAAAGTTGCTCAGTGGCGTTTTGAAGCACCCGGAAGACTGCCGGAAGTACCGTCTCAGAACGTCTACTTCCGCATTTGACCACCAAATTTTGGTGGTCAAATGCGGAAGTGCAACCGAGCGCTCAATGTTAAAGCCCAGCTGCACGGGGTTTCCCGGTCATGAATCCACGGGTCCGCCTGTAGTCCCTCCTCCTACCACTAGGGCCCAGAGCTTCAACGTTGAATAGCCTCACTGGCCCCTTGGTCCCGACCGACTCGACACCGGGCGGTGGGGGCGAACGGTTCTTGAGGTACTTGAGGTACGTGGATTACAGCCAGACGTACAGAGACATGGTGCATTTATATATTAGCATAAAAAAAATGCCCGGCGAATCGGATTAAAATGCTTTGTACTGAATAGAATATACGGAAGGATGGATACAGGTGCTAATCTTATACTCTGATGCTAATACCAACAGCCCGAGCAAAATTGTAGGAAACTTTTAATTGAAAATGTACATGTCTAAGGCTACATTGACACCCTATGGCCCATATAATTTCCCCTTATGGGTCCGACCTTATATTTAGCTCCCCCACCCAAGATAATACAAAAAATATAATAATAATAATAATAATAATAATAATAATAATAATAATAATAATAATAATAATAATAATCTACCATTCATTTAAACAATTACTTTGTCAGAAGCTTTAAATAATGGAACAATTAAGGCTACAATGGATTTCCTTAATAGGCAGCATGTGATATTCTCACGTCACCTCTGAGTTGAGCAGCAGGTGCTGCAGCACGCAGCCAGCTGTGATAGTGATGATGATAGTGAGTAGGCTAGTCCTAACGTTACATTACAACTTTGTGGCAGAAAAATGATTCATATAGGACTTTCCTCCGTTTAATTAAAGCGCTATTCATTCATAGGCCTACTTAAGAGAATAGCTTATTTACAACACGCTCACAACAAACGCATAGAGCTCTACTATAAATGCAATGTCGCTTTAAAAGATCAGCTATTAATTAATACATCAACGGTCGGATACCGTACATGCGATAGAGTAATACGTGTGAAATCACCCAGAGATAGGCTACCCATAGTACCCAGTTCGAAAGTGCCGGTAATGTTTCATCATAAAGCATGCAACTATTAGTGAAACATTTCAAGGCCTAAACAATTAAAGTGCACGATCTGCATCCGCTCAGCTCAGCTGGAAAACTCTTTGTTTTCCGTCCTTGGGAACTTTGCATATATAGATAACATATCCGCGCTTCCGGATCTGTTTTTATTACTGCCATGCCTCTCTACACTAGTCTATAATGCAAGTGAACTTTTACTTCCTCCTACACTCCCAATAGAGGAACTGACTGGTGTGTCGTGCTGCTGGCTGCTTCATGCTGGAACTATAGCTACTGTTTATTTGAAAACTCTTCAAACATGCATCATTGACACCAATCCCGTGCAGGAGCCTGAGCAGATGACCTGTAATTTACGTTCAATAGGGTAAGTATTTATTTTTATATAAGGCTATATATGTTTATATTTGGCTGTCAGTTGTATTTGATGTGATGCATTTAATGTGATGTGTAACAAAGACTGCCTGTTGTAGTTGTTACACATGATGTATAAGTGACAAGGGGGGAAATCCGCTTTTTGTTGGCAGGCTATCTGTTGAGCTACAGTGAGTCAGTTTGGTGTTGAATATCCCATTGCTTATGTAGTCACTACATAAAAATGACAACACCGGGTATACCATACAGCCTGCATATAGCACTACATTGTAGTGCTATATGCAGCTTTATGGTATACCCGGTGTTGTCATTTTAATTTAGATATGTTAGGCTATACATCATAGCGTAGTATTGAAACAAAAGACTCGTAAGATGATTCTATATTCATTCATATCTATACTAAGTTCCAGTATTACTGGACCAGTAATCTTCCATTTGGCACTGACTAAAGTTTAGTCACTAAACCATCATTTGCATAGTTTGTGACAGAATGTTCATACCATACCCAACTGAGTTTGACTAGAATTTCTGGTTCCACTTAATTACCTGGCCCACAAACTGCAGAGAAAGGAAATGGGTAGGCAATTGGGTTTGATTAAGCATTTGAATGTCTAATAATTCGTTTTTTTAATACAATGTAAACAATAACATGTGTATCTTGCACTTGTTTTCTTGCATTCCTAAGTGCATGTGCCATGGGCGTCAGTTATCGGTATAGCCTATAATATGAGGAAGCAGTGTAAATCATGACATGCTGGCTTATTACCGTACAGGTCACAGAGAGAAAAACTGGGTTGGTGATTACTGTATGTCTAAGTAACTTATTAACTTCCCTTTAGAGTGATCTTCTATATTTTTACACATGAGACATTTTTTAAATTTGTAACTATAAAGAACTATATACATACCTCCTTATAAAACATCTGTTAATTAAGTCAATGATGTGGTATTTCCAGCATCATGTTTCTAGAGTGCTTTCTATTACGGTATATGTATGAGGAATAATTCAATGTTACTTTTATTTTTGAACGATAACAGTTGATTACTGACCGAGCCAGACGGTCCGGTGCCCAGGGGCCCTCAGCCGCAAGGCCCTTCTATAAGTGAAACACTCAAAGATGTGGGTCCCTCTGCTATACAGTTCAAGGCCCCAAATAATGTATTATGGCCGTAAATGGTGCTTTCATCCAAAGAGCTTTACATAGATTGTGCATTACATTCACCCATTCACGCATTCATACACCGATAGCGGAGGAAACCATGCAAGGCATGTGGCTCAGGAGGTAGAGCAGGTCGTCCAATGATCCCTGGGTCGGCGGTTAGAATCCCGGCTCCTCCTGTCCACATGTCGAAGTGTCCTTGGGCAAGACACTGAACCCCACCTTGCCTCCAGTGGTTGCCACCATTGGTGTGTGAATGTGGGAAGTGAGGACGCTGGCGTTGACTGTTCGCCGCTTCACCTCCCAATGTATGAATGAATGGACCATTGTAAAGCGCTTTGAGTAAGCACGTAGTCGTAGTGCATAGAAACGCGCTATAAAAATGCAATCCATTATTATTAAGGCACCAACCTGCACATTGGGAGCAATTAGGGGTTCAGAGTCTTGCTCAAGGACACTTCGACACTAGCCTCGGTACTGACACTTTTATTTTCGTTCGCATTCGACTAACTCTGGGGGAGCCTGGGATCGAACTGGGAACGGTTCCCATACGGATGTTCAACCAGCCACGTACTCTATACTGCCGTCTTACTAAGAGGACTGACTAACAGAGCTGACAAATTTGTACCATTATAAGAATGTAAATTCTGTAGCTACAGGTGCTTAATTGGCTACGCCGGCCGCCTGGGCTCCACGTGTCATTTGCTGACAGAATACTTTTTATGGACATTTTTGAAATAAGCCAGTGTTTCACATCCTTTAATGGATTTAGGGTTCAGGGCATTCCACATTTTGGTGGCACAGTACAATGAATTTATATCTCTCAAACGTTTTAGTTCTTTATTTTACCCAAATACTACCCAATACTGTATGGCAGGACATACGTAAAATCGTATCTTTTTTTTATCGTGATAGAAAAATCGCTATAGCGGTATAATCGTGAATATCCACACATATCCTCAGTGTGACTGCGTGTCTTGAAGAGTTTAGTGCCAGTGGGAACATTATCACACCACAACTAATGCCAGAAAAGTGATGTTTTTGCACCTCTGACTATATGTTTCTAAGCTTATACTTTTTACAGAAAAATGCCACAGTGCTGTTTCCTTATTCTTTGGTCTACTCCACAAGACCCAATAGAGTGCAGTTTGGAGTGTAAAGTCGATCAAATGAAGAGATTCTCCAGGACCGGCCCGGCTCGCTCCAAATGGATCAACATTACAAGCGTATCTCGTGAACCACTCAGCTGATTGACCCAACTGCTCATCCCATTGGCTTCCCACTTGACACTGCACGTCATCAGCCATGTGTGAAACTAGAATAGTCTGAACGCCACACATTCCGTGTTGTTCTCCAGGCCACGTGGGTCGCATTGCGATGCGAGTCATCCGACACACACACACGCGCACGCGCACGCACGCACGCACGCACGCACGCACGCGCACACACACACACACACACACATTCTTCAATACAAGAAATTCATGTTCAGAAACTACAGCTGCAGGCTGCAGATAACCATACACGACATATAGCCAACGCAAAATGTATACTTATCAACAACAGATAAATATCGGCTACTGCCATCGGTTAATGTCCGTTTCATTTGCCGATACCGATAATGGTAGATATCGTCCGATACCTTTTATATTAGGGATGTCCCGATCACGTTTTTTTGCTCCCGATCCGATTCCGATCATTTGATTTTGAGCATCTGCCGATACCGATTTTTCCCGATCCGATATTTATATTTTATAGAACACGTTTATGTCATATCACAATAGTACAATATCCCAAATCACAGACAATTTCCAGTCTAATATCATGAATGATATGGATATAATATTGATACTATCCATATCATTATAGTGGCGCGCTACGAGCTTGTAGGTCTGCTATTTTTGAAAAATCGTGAAAATATTTATTTCAGAAAACTGGAGGATTTAGAAGATTTTTTTTTAATTTCGAGGTCAGGCCTAAATGGTTTAAATATATAGCTGCACATACCGATATGTGGCCGATGGTCCTTCCCTAAAGTTTTACTCAAAAGACGATGACTAAATGAAAATATGCTGGCAAAATCAACACTGCCTCCTTCTCATTCTGTCTCTTTCTCTGCCTGTCTCCCTCCCTCCCTCTCCCTGTCTCCCTGTATTCAGTATTTAAGTCCGACGTCATTTTGTAGTGCTACGTTACGTCCGGGTCCAAGTGGCACCAGCTCCCGTCCGCATCTCATTGTAAATAGAATATCTAAACGCGTGAATATTTTTACAATGACGTTATTTTTCAGAAAGGAAGCCATTGAGGGTTAAAATGGGTCTTAATGCTTCCAACTCGAGTAGAATTATGAATGTTTTGTACAAGTGTACATGACAAAAAAATATATGATGTGGAGACAATAAAGACTATTATTATCATTATTATTGAAGGTGGTAACAGTCCATTTGCTCAGTAAAATATTTCGGGGGCATATTTAGAATGTTTGCAGGCTTGAGTATGTTGAATCTAGTTTGCATTAATGAGGATTTAGTTGACACAATGAAATAAAATGGCGATAGTATTCCGTGTGGGGCAGACGGCCTGTCACAGCCAGATTTGGGAGAGCAGCGCAGCTTTGTTGTTGCGAGGAAAGCGGTAAAATGTGACTTTCATGGTTGTTTTCGTCTCATATTTAGTCCGACGGAGCGTCACAGTATAACTCTATGGGGACACAAAAGCGACACAAAAGTAGGACCCGGAAGTATCTCAGAAGGGGGCGCTCACGTCACAGCTAAAATACTGAATACTGTCTCCTCCTGCAGCAGAGGTAATGGCGTGTCGCGGCCAGCAGGGGGAGATGACGGAGTACAAGAAGAGCCTGATCAAGCGGGACCTGGAGATGGGCGTCGTCATGACGGTGTTCCTCCAGAAGGTGGAGCGCCTCACCGTGCAGGTCATCATGGAGACGCGGCAGGTGGCGTGGACGCGCACCGCGGACAAGACCGACGGCGTCAGTGAGTAAAACACACACACACGCACCCAGTTATACGCGACAAGGGGCGGCAAAATGCCGCGAGCGGCAGGAGTCTCTTCCTGGTTTTTTGACAGCTAGCTGGTGGATGGAAATGAAGCTCCACCCACGCTGCAACTTGTCGCGTGGACAAAGCTGTTTCCGGTTTTGTGGCCGACGCGGCAATTCTTTTTTTTAAGGGCCCCCTGGTGCCCAAGGGCCCCTGGGAACGTGCCCAAAGTGCCCATATGGTAGATCCGGCCCTGCTCACACTTTGCCCCATCCATAGTATCAGTCTGGACTTCGATCTATAGGCAGAGAGTATGAGAAATCAGAAAATGATCGGGGCCTATCAGTGACAGCGTTTCAACTGCTGTCCGTACAAAAGCGAAAAGCAGAAATCATTTTCTGATTTCTAATACTCTCTGCCTATAGACGAATTCAGAAACGGGTCTCATGGTCGCAGCTTACGTATTTCCTGTAGGCGGACTCGACATAGCTGCGGGGTTTAAACCTCCTTCTTTATATACTCTATGGGTTTAAACCCTCACCAGGCGCACCTCTTCTACTACAGTGAACGGTAGAGTGACTGATGTTAGTCTGCCTCAAACGTTACTCTTTTACCTGCTTTTTACTAACACTAACATTACAAAGATGCCCAGAACATCGAGATGAACCTGTTTAGTTTATGGCTGCTCCAACAGTAGTGGCAACATAAAAAAAAAACAGAAAGTCAAAATATCCACCGCGGGGTCGGAGACCAGAGCCATTGAGTGCTAAGCATTTATGTACTTATGTATGAGGTATACAGCAGCATTGTGTTCCTAAAACAGAAAGATTGGGTATTGGGTAAGACTGACGTTATGTATCTTTCAGGACCTTTCACTGCTTCATCTCAACCATTACTTAATGGCTCTGGTCTCAGACCCCGCGGTGGATATTTTGACATTCCGTTTTTGTTTATTTTGGAATGTTGCCACTACTGTTGGAGCAGCCATAAACAACACAGGTTCATCTCGATGTTCTGGGCATGTTTGTAATGTTAGTGTTAGTAAAAAGCAGGTAAAAGAGTAACGTTTGAGGCAGACTAACTTCAGTCACTCTACCGTTCACTGTAGTAGAAGAGGTGCGCCTGGTGAGGGTTTAAACCCTGCAGCATATGTCGAGTCCACCTACAGAAAATACGTAAGCTGCGACCATGAGACCCGTTTCTGAATTTGCCTATAGGCCAAAGTCCAGACTGATACCGTGGGGCACCGTGTGAGTGAATCCACGTTATCAGTCTGGCAAATGACAGCTAGGCTAATAAAAATTGACAATTCTTTACACTCTGTTAGATTGGTGGTGGTAATGAGATGCAAAGCAGCTCATGCACTTGTAGAAGTCACTTTATTGTGCTAATTGAAGGTGAACTTGCGAGAAACCCCATAAAGATAAAGTCAAAAATGTGTCAATGGGTCTCTAAAGTTCAAATGTGCTCAGTGAGTCGCTGAAGATAAATGAAACAAACCACTGAAATCTTCATAACTCTTTGAGAAGCAAAGTGAAAATGAAAATAACTGTCCCCAATCTGACTTCCTCGGGTGAGTCAGACCATGTGTCCCAACAAACAGGCAGCAAAGCCACATGGCTACTGAACTGAACTCATATTGAACATTGTAGACAATACAAACTAACTGACCATGCCTTTTTACTCAAAACAGTTTTTAGCTTCATTCATATATATGACACTGTGTTATAATTATACTGTAATTCCCTTCAAATTTGAACAAGTTGCCTGATGCCTGTCATATTGTACCCTGGTCTTGACATTTATTCAAAAGTTTAGAGCTTCAAATCAGCCCACTGGTCGTGCACAGGCATTTTGGGAGGAAGAAAAATAAGGGCACCCCTCTCATAATTATTTGCAAATGAATTGTGTATACAGGAGCACACCTTTTACTTACTTAAAAAAATATTTATTTCAATACCCCTACACTTAACCCATTTTGACCTGAGATCAGATTGAGTTGTAGATTGTTGATTTTGCAGAAGTTGGGTTTTAGATGTTTATGCTTAGTTAAGCACGTACACCACTCAACTAGTGAGGCAACACAGGAGATCAGACCCATCACAGTGATGTCATCTACAAATGTGAACATTTTAACTGAATCAGAAGGAGAAATAAATTCATTTGAGTCGTGTGATGCTGTCACTGTGTCACACATAGTTGTTCAGATAAACGTATCAAACAGCATGCTGTTTAAGCAATGCACATTCTGTATGCTATTATTAAACACATTTTAGGGCATTTCTTCCATTTACAAATGCAATCATGTGTCTTTTCCAGTGGACCTGTTTGAGATCAGGGAGATCCGTCGAGGTAGAAACTCGAAAGACTTTGAACGCTTCAGAGACTTCAGGGACAGACATGATGAAAACACCTGTTTCACAATCTTCTACGGCTCCCAGTTTGTGCTGAACACGCTGAGTCTCGGAGGTGGGTATGTTATGTACTGTATGCAGAAGCACTGAGAAAACTGTTGCTTCGTCCTATTTTTTCAAACTTAACTACAGGAGCGGTGGTCTCAAAAACATGGAGGAAAACCTGACCGAACACAACTCGCTCACTGCATGACAAAAATGAAGTAAAAACTTCTATAGACTTAGGGAAACATTTTTCCTTTTATTTTATCATGCTCAAAAGTGCTCTGTGCTCAAAGTGCAATTAAAAAGCAAACGATTCGGTCCTAAGACCTTCACAGACAAAGAACTTGCTCTTAAAGAGCTCAAACAATACAGCTCAGGTGCTGAGAATTACTAATAATTGGTGACATCACCTGATGGTGGGGCGTGGACATTACAGAATAGATATACACGTTCATACAGTTATGTAGGAAACATGAGTACTGCATACACCACATTTTGACAGTCTTATACAAAACACTTTTTGAAAATAACTTCTCTATAGGTAGCACTGGAGTGAGAGATCTTTGTTCAAGCCACCCGGATTACAATTTACAATTTAGGCATTTAGCAGATTGGATTGACAGACTGTAAATAAAAAAATCATCTAGATACAGATGTACTGTATGCAAACACAGTGATAATATGTTATTTCACACCGCACAATAATGGCTTCTAGTAGCCTATTTGATGAAGAAATAAATAGAGTTTGAAATGTTCCTAAATTAATGACTGAGACGAAATGAAATGAAATGCTGGTTAAATGTCTGGATTCCCCAGCTGATTCAGTGGAGGATGCAGACAAATGGCTGATAGGACTGGAGTTACTGAGACAAGAGACACTGGCAGCCTCTACTCCAGACATCATAGAGAGGTATACTGAGTCATATATATATACACGCTAATGCAGAAACGAACATGCCATGAATGATATGGTCATCTTACACTTGTTATTTCTGTACTTCTAGTTGGTTGAGGAAACAGATGTATTCTATCAATCAGACCAAAAAGAACAGGTAAAGTATTAAACCTCTTGTTTGTCTCTGACTTGAAGCCTTGCGTCACCTATTTTGAACCTTATATTCATATAATTGGTCCTCAGTAATGCTCGATTCCCTTCTACTCTAAGTACTCAAAGTCTCATATGGGCTTTGAACGGTTCAGAAACACCATTACCAATGACATCATCGATGGAGATTCAAAGCCATTAGAAACTAGAGCCTCTTGCTCTAGTTTCTTGCGTTAATAAAATATAAATGAATTTAAAAAAAAAAAAGACCAAACCTGCCTACCGATTATAATTTGTATTTATGGAATTCAATAGGTTTGTTCATTTGTTTGTTTTTAAAATGTATACAATTTCCTTTGAATTTTTAAATGTAGAAAAATATTTTTTTAATAATACATGACCATAGAGATAGTGTGTAACGATTTGCGGGATTTTTCGACAGAATCTGGAGGAGTTATATCAAAAAATGGGTGGCGCTATAACAGGTCGTTCTGGAGATTTTGGGGCAGAGGTTCATCGTTGGCATCCTGGGAGTGTGTGTGCAAAATTTGACATCGACCGGGTTAAGTTCACACCAAACGACAGCAGAAATCAAGCTAAGGTTGTGCGCTGCTGTCGAAAACGGACTGCAATTGTAAAGCCTGAAACCAGAGACAACCATCCACACAGATCTAGCATGAATCCAACGCTATTTGTCAGTCAATATAGTCAATTCTTCTGTTTCTCTCCCATTGTCCTACAGCATCAGCTTGAAGGAGCTGAAGTCCCTCTTACCCCAGCTTAACTACAAGGCCCCAAACACACGCACCCTCAAAGAAAAGCTCTCGGTACTGTGTCTTATTCATGTATCTTTACCTTACCTCATTTACAATGCATTTTAATGCACTTATAAGGCATTATAACAACACAGGCATTTATCTTTACCTTGTTATGTCCTCACTGAATGTATGGCACAATGTTTCACTTTTGATTCAGGGAAGCTGTATATTGTAATTTATATTTCCTTGGGGACCGCTGCTACCTGTATATGGCATAGAAAGCCCATTCATTATTCCCGCAGAGATTTCCCAATTTTTTTTAATAAATTATTTGAATCCTGCCATCCATCCTGCCATCCAACCAAGCCATCCAGGCTCCTGGTGAAACATAACCATAAAACAATTGAACATAAAAGAAAATATTTGAATATTTAATTATACTATATTTATACCCTATATAGATACCCTTTTTTTTGCTGTTTTCTTTTTCTTTTTCACATAATCAAATGTTTTATGGTCATGATTCACCAGGTAGACTGGATGGTCTGCTTCCAGGCTTAAAATAATCAACATAAATATTGTTGGAAATCTCTATGGGAAAAAAACGAACAGATACCTATACGACGTATGCTGCATTCACACGGGCAGATGCAAAGATACACTCTACCATTCATTGTTAATGGAAGCCAGCATTAATGAAGATACAAAGATGCATCCGACGTGTGTAGCTGCTGCAAAAGCTACAAAGCTACAAATTGAAGCTGAGCTGGGTTCAACTTCCAGATGCAAAGCTACAAACTAAAGCTACAACTGTAGCTGCGATGACACGCGTCACTACGGACGCACACTTGATGAAGTCACGACTGTGTGAGCAACAGATTTTACGAAGCAACAATGCAACAAATGATGCTGTGATCTTTGCATCTTTGCATCTTTTGCATCTGCCCGTGTGAACGCAGCCTTATGAGACATTAAGACCACACTTACAAGCAGGCAGATGTCGCACTTTATTCTATATTAACGGTGAAATAAATTGTGTATTGTAAATGTTTCTGAATTGACCCACTGAATGTGCTATGAAGTATGAGAGTATATTTTGTTTCCTCCTGTTCCTCTTTCACAGGAAGTGGGAGCAACAAAAGACCAGTTGGACTTCGAGCAGTTTCATAAATTGTACAACAACATAATGTTTGAACAGAAAGAAGTGAGTCTGAGATGACTATTATGATGTTGTTGTTTTTAGGAAAGCACTGAACATTCATTCTAGTGATTGTTATTGTCTAATTCATGCTATCCTTATCCAATATGTTAGATCCTTGAAGAGTTTAAATCGGAATCGTGTGCTTTCATCATGGGGTAAGCATCCTATTTTTTGTGTGATATTTGGATAATTGGATAGAGTGTTTAATAGCCCTAGAATTATTTTTGATTGATTGATTGAAATATTTATTAACAGTTTGCAGAATTACAGTACATTTCAAGCACAAACTCAATACAAAGACTGTTAACTGTGAGTGGACGACCCAATTAAACATTACACTTGTTTACAAGAGGGTCCACCTTGTTCAATTCATCAAAACATTTAGAGACGTACAAATAGACAGTTCTATATAGTCAAAGAACAGAACAGGAATTCATCATAAGGGAGGTAAAAAGGGAAAAGAAAAATATACAGTGAGGGGAAATGGGGGTGGGTGGTGGGGGGGGGGGATTCAGATTTTACGGAGATATTTGCTAGATATTGCGATAGCTGACTGGAAAGTGCTGTGTTGCATGTCTTAAGGCTGCAAGTGCAACATACTCCAACCGAACAAGAGCTTTTTCCGGTTTCGGAAGGGCTTGTATTTTCTACATTGCAGAATTGATACTTTTACTTAAGTAAAAATGTAAGTACGGAGTTGTGAGACTAGTACCTCCTAACCTCATCAGACATCGTCAAATCTGTCGGTTGGAGTTTTCTGCAGGCATCCCCCCCCCCCTCCCCCCCACCATCTGCTTCATGTCTGTCTTACTCTACATGCTAAATAAAGCAATACAGAACAGAGAAATCACTTGTGTGAACTTTACTGTGAAGTGAGGGGCGCAACATGTATTTATATTGGCCATATGGCGTCTTACATCGTCATTTACTGGCCTAAACAAAGTCCATAGACTTGGCTGCCATATGACGTAGTCTTCAATAGCTTGTAGTGGAGGGGCTCAAAAACAGTGCTAGTAAGTGTTATCAATATGTTATTGACTCTCACTGTATACCTATCATTCTGCGGTTGTTGGCATTGGAGTTACAGTTGGAGGCCATCGATATTGTCCTTTTCTTTTTGCTGAGGTTTGCGTGATCTGCGCAAAAGGACCCCTTTTGGTGTTTTAAACTATGTTATAATTTAGCTATTGAAAAATAGCAGATCTACAAGCTCATAGCGCGCCACCGAGTGGCGCGCTATGAGCTTGTAGATGGCGCGGTGGCGCGCTATGAGCTTGTAGATCTGCTATTTTTGAAAAATCGTGAAAATATTTATTTCAGAAAACTGGAGGATTTAGAATGATTTTTTAAAATTCAGGCCTAAATGGGTCAAATGATAAGGGACAATATCGGTGGCACCCAACTGTACAGATTCATTAGACAGATTAATGTGAGAATAGTGTGACAGTGTATTGGGTCTTTTCTATCTTGTAGGTGCACAGATAAGGCTCATTCCTCAGAGGTTCTGCTCCATGACTTCCAACAATTTCTCCTCCACCAGCAGCAGGTACTGTACACAGAGGCGTCTTTTTTTAATTAATTAATTAATTAATTAATTAATTAATTAATACTTACTTTTGCCTTCACTTTCCTACAAATATTATGCCAGGTTCTCATCTCCAATGAGTAAGAAATTGACATGCACTGCCCAATTTAGCATCTTAACAGTGTGAATGCAGAGATTGTGGTCCACATTATGTTATTTTATTTGTTGTAAGGAAGCTATAGTTAACATGACATGAGTCATGTCAAGCAAGCTGTCACAGGAGGGGTCTCTGGGGCTGACACTGTCTGATGATCTGAGCAATTTAACATGTCTATGTATTACTCTACAACGAATACCGATGGAACACAAACCTGTTGCCCGGAAATTGCACAGGTGAGGGGATTTAGGCTGATTAGGCCCACTGGCAGAGCCTGAGCAGAGCCTTTTGTGGTGGTTCCCTCCTTGCGGGGGTGTGGAACGCGTGTGTCGAATATGAAGTCGGTGGGGCAAACGGTTCTCGAGTTTCAACACCAAAAACAATGTCAAAAATACCAAAACAGCCCTACACTCACTTACTCGTTACTACTACCCTTTCTCTCTTTATCCCACTTTCTCCATCTCTCTTTCTCGCCGTGTCCGTCTCCCTCCTTCTCTCATCGTCCAGGAGTGGTGGGCCACTGATCAGAACAAGATCAGAGAGCTGATGACCACCTTCATCGATGACACCATGAGGAAAACCAATGACCCCAAGTTCACCGTCAGCGAGGTGCTGTTGTATTTGTATTATTCGTATTATTTCTGTGTCTTAAATTCAAAGAGCTTAGCTTGTGTGTGTGTGTGTGTGTGTGTGTGTGTGTGTGTGTGTGTGTGTGTGTGTGTGTGTGTGTGTGTGTGTGTGTGTGTGCGTGCGTGCGTGCGACGTGCGTGCGTGCGTGCGTGCGTGCGACGTGCGTGCGTGCGTTAACAGGATATTCAAATATTCAACTATCAAGTGCATTAACAGAATATTCAAATATTCGACTATCAAAACGCTATTCGACACTGTAAATTAAAATCGGATTATTCGCTAATATATATATATTTATTTACTATTATTTTTTGCTTTTCGACAGCAGCTGTGAGCTCTGTTGTTGGTAGTTCTCCAACTTACGTACTAATCCATTCCTGGTTGATTGTTTTCATATCATATATAATATAAGCCTACTGTACGCATGGGTTTTGCCGTCACTCAATGTAGGTGCGGTGGGTGGTGGCAGCATTCAAGAATGGTTTTCTTAGGGAAAAGTATGCCTCATATTGGGACAATTACAGTGTACTTTACTTTACTTTACTTACTATTAAGGCAAGGCAGCGGCTTTATCTTCTCAGGAAACTGAGAAGTTTTAATGCCAGTAAACACACCCTGACCATGGTCTATAGCAGGGGTTCTCAACCCGTGGGTCGCGACCCCTCGGGGGGTCGCCAAATTATTTTAGGGGGTCCCCAAATTATTTTCAAAAAAATAAATAAAATAAAAATAAAATTTAATTTTCACGATTTTTCAAAAATAGCAGACCTACAAGCTCGTAGCGCGCCACTCGGTGGCGCGCTATGAGCTTGTAGATCTGCTATTTTTCAATAGCTAAATTATAACAATGCTTAAAACACCAAAAGGGGTTCCCGCCCAAAATGGGTTAAGGTTATTGTAGCAGTCAATTTATATTGGGGGGCGGGGCGGGGGTCCCGAGACATTGCCAAAGCATTTCCGGGGGTCCCCGGCCAAAAACGTTGAGAACCCCTGGTCTAGATCACTCACTGAGAGTGTCACTTTTAACATCGTGTCCTGGTTTGGGAATCTCTCAGTTAGAGATAAAAACAAGCTCACCCAGGTAGTCAACCAGGCAAGTAAGATCATTGGAGACAAACAACTGCAACTTCAGGACATATACAACTCCAGCTCCATAACCAAAAAAGCAATTCAGATTTACAATGATTCTACCCATCCTCTTCACTCTGAATTTGACTTGTTGCCATCGGGCAGGAGGCTTAGGGCAAAATTAGCAAAAAAGAAGGGTTACAAAACTTTGTTTGTGCCAACTGCTGTGGACATTTTAAATAAGAAAATGTTTAAATAGTCTAATCGCCACTGCTCATGTATTTTAATGCACCTGTGTATTTTTTGTAATTTTTTATTGTTGTAACTGACTGACGGTGTGCCAAAGACAAATTTCCATTTTATGTCAATTTAATGGACAATAAAGTTTTCTTTATCTTTATTATTGGTGAGTTTATTACTGTAGTTTGTTCAACAAGTTAGCTAGATTGGAGACGTGTTGTGACGGCCAGTACAGTAGCAGTCCCTCCTCCTGCCCATTATTATATCCACAGTTTGGTCACTACAGTGGCTACAGTACTGGAGCTCTTGCCGTGATGGCATGTTTCTTATTCGTCTTTCTTTATGCTGCCCATCCAACAAAGGTACAGGCATTACTAAAAACAAACAGCTATGCCGCGATCATAGAGTTATAATGGTCGCGATGGAGTGAAGTTGATCATTGATTCATAGCCTGCTAGCATGTAATCATAACCTAGCTCCACTATATGGACCAGAATCATAACCCTTGTAAAGACCGAAGGGACTGTGGTTGTTGGGAGGCATACTATGGTCCGACGGAGCATTGGTTCGACATGCGTCCGCACCTCGGACTAGCGCCTGCTCCCGTGCTTGCGGTTATGGTTAGGTTAGGGGTTGGAGGTATCGGATCTATGAATCGTCGGACCAAACACATGTAACCGTGGTTGTTGTTGAACATATAGGCTTGTATGAATTGAATGAATAACATCGCGGATACATTTCTTTTCAACCAGAGCCGCCCCGTGTGCGAGTCTCTCCTGCGCTCTAGAATGGTGTTCCACATCTAAAATAGCAGATCATCTAATCGACTAATATTCGAATATTATGGTATTCGAGTCGACTACCAAAAATCACGTTGGTTAACTTAAAGGGATAGTTCAGATTTTTTTTACTTAAGTTGTATGAAATACTTGCCATTAATATAGTGGTTGCAACTGTATTAATTGATTGCCCGAGTCCTGTGGTGGGAGTTCTGCTCTGGTTTTGGTGAAATATCAAGTAGTTCCGGTCATTTTGTGGGGGGCACTGGGGGCCACGCAGTAAAAGTAAATGAATCCACAAAACTAACGTCATTTGTATTGTTGACCTATTTCTAAAATATTAGTGCAACTTCCGTTCTTTTCTTACCCCTCTATCACACAGAACTATGTTTTTTGTGTCCATATCACTACGCCCAAAAAATAGTTCCATGTGATAGAGGGGTCAAAGTTGAACGAAAGTCACGCTAATATTTTAGAAATAGGTCAACAATACAAATTACATTCGTTTTGTGGATTAATTTACTTTTACTGCGTGGCCCCAGTGCCCCCCACAAATTGACCGGAACTACTTAATATTGACCAAAACCAGAGCAGAACTCCCACCATGGGACTCAGGCAATCAATTAATACAGTTGCAACCACTATATTAATGGCAAGTATTTCATACAACTTAAGTTCAAAAAATCAGAACTATCCCTTTAATGGCCTAGTGTGTGTGTGACTGCGTGTTTCTCTCTGTCGGTCTCTCTGTCTCATTGTCAGAGTTGAATCCAGTCTTCTCTTCTCATTCACAGTTTTTAAGTTTCCTGTTTTCTAAGGAGAACGGAATCTGGGATGAGAAGTCCTCAGAGATCAGCACCCTGGACATGAACAACCCCCTGTCTCATTACTGGATCAACTCTTCACACAACACGTCAGTAGTATGCACGCACGTACACACACACACAGAGTATAGCAGCAGCCACCAGTCTCCGCCAAACTTTGGTCAACTCAACTGCCTCTCTGTATATGTATTTATAATTGTATTTTACCGAAGGCACGGGTGGGCAGCTGTGGGCACCAAATGCCTCTGGGCCCCAATGCAATTGCGTTGTCTGCGTCACGGTAGTTACGCGCCTGCTTCACAGGTGTTACCGATGATACTAATGAAGATGTTCCATTCTGCTCAAACAGAGTCAGGGTGCTGCTATTGTGCATGTAGGCTCACTGGAAACGCTCTGCTAACACCATTGGGTCTCAACGTGTCCTTGAGTGGGTTCCAAATGGCCCCGTACGGGTTTGTAACTCTGTGCTCCTACGCTGCGCAAGCCTGTGTGTGTTGCCCTTAACTCTTCCTGAAATTAAATAGCTTGAGAACCACTGCAAACTAAACAGAACAGAGCCTTAATTAGTATCATCGGTAACACCTGTGAAGGAAGTAGGGAAGCGGCCCGGAAGTATAGGACGAGTTAAGGTCAACACGTAGCGTAGCAGCACAGTATCAACGTGCCCATATAAAGCACCAGCAGGCCGTGTGGCTGCCACGTTTGTAGTAACAAAATAAACAAACAAACAAGTAACTTTGGGAAAGTGTCATAGTAGCTTGTTTACAACTGAAACGGACTTCCTGTGCATAACTTCCTCTTCAAAATAAGAGCCACATGTAATGATTAGTCAACACTAGTTTTATTTCTATTTGAGTTCCTTTTGAATGCCTGTCAGATTTCTCTACATAACTGTCTCAGCTGTTGGTGCGCAAATGCGCCTTGCATGCCTTTGATCTACGCGCAGAAAACATTTTGACAACGTATGCGCACTGGCGTATCGGTTGTGTGCCCCCCTGATTATTAATAACATCTAAACATGTAAACACAACATGAACATAGTACTCTTATTATGCATACCGCATTCTCGCCGAGAAATATTTTCGAGTTAAAAAAGGGGGAAAAATAATAATTAAAAAAGAAAAAAATTAAGATTTAAGATTTAAAGATTTAAAGATTTAAAAAAGAATCAAGATTCGAGTGCCAACCCTAACAAGCGAAGGTTCGAACCCCGAATGTTCGGGGACAGCCTTACTGTTTTGATGCGCAGCATTTGCAGCCTGTGTGTTTCCCTTCATTCTGTGTGCATATAGAGCCCATTTCACATGTTCCCTGTGTTCCCCATGTGTTCCCTGTGTTCCCTGTGTCGGGGTGTTGTTGTCCTCCATCCAGGTATCTGACAGGCGACCAGCTCCGCAGCGAGTCCTCCCCAGAAGCCTACATACGCTGCCTGCGTCTTGGATGTCGCTGCGTTGAATGTCAGTGGAACGGTTCAAATTAAAATGTTAAAACAAATGGTTATTACAACAGCTGTCAACCAATCAGATCGCGTGATTTAACCTGTAAGTACCATGTTGTATACTTCCAGTGGATTGCTGGGACGGCCCCGGGGAGCAGCCGATCATCTACCATGGATGGACCAGGACGACTAAAATCAAGTTTGACGACGTGGTTAAGGCCATCAATGAGCACGCCTTCGTCACCTCAGAGTTAGTGTCAGAATACTCATCTCTAAATGTATGGGGCGGCGGTGGCTCAGGGGTAGAGTGTCTGGATGGTAACTGTAAGGTTGCCAGTTCGAACCTGGGCTCCCCCAGAGTTACTGTCGAAGTGTCCTTGAGCAAGACACTGAACCCCTGATTGCTCCCGATGTGCTAGTTGGTGCCTTGCGTGGTTTCCGCTGCCATCGGTGTATGAATGGGTGAATGTAATGCACAATCTCTGTAAAGCGCCTTGGATAAAGGCGCTATATAAATGCACCATTTACCATTTGTATTGTTATTGGCAGCACCCATCATCACGCACGCACGCACGCACGCACGCACAGGTGACTTATTGCTGCTATATTCTTCTGTTATTTCAGTTACCCACTGATCCTGTCCATAGAGGAGCATTGCAAACTCGAGCAGCAGCGTCACATGGCTCGCGTCTTTAAGGAGGTGTTTGGGGACAAACTGCTGACGGAATCTGTCGAAGAGATGGCCGAACAACTTCCCTCTCCAGCACAACTCAAGGGCAAGATTATACTCAAGGTATACAGTCTCTCTCTTACTCAGTCTCTCACTGTCTTTACTTCACTAGTCAATCTATCACCCGAAATATACTTCGGGTGATATTATTACTTCGTAATTACATGTACGTGGATATTAGCCTCGCAGTGGCCAGACGCGTATCTGCCGGTGCAAAACAAACGTTGCCCTCGCCGGATATTAGTATGGCCAAGCCAGGCTACGTGGATATATATATAGTTGCGAACGCAGTGATTGCGAACGCAGTGATTGCGAACGCAGTGATTGCGAACCCAGTGAGCATTTACTATGAGACCCAGCAGATCATGTCTGTCTGTGTGTCTGTGTGTGTGTCACGCTGTAACACCACCCGCCCACCACCAGAAGGCGCAGCTGTATCACACACAAAAACACTGTGTGTGTGTCACACACGCACACACACACACACACACGCACGCACGCACGCACGCACGCACGCACGCACGCACGCACACACACACACACAAAACTTAACTTAAAAAAAACTTAACTTAAAAAAAAACTTTAAAAGGAAAAACTTTAAAAGGAAAAACTTAAAAAAAAACTTAACTTAAGAAAAAATCTTAAAAAACACAAAAAAAAGAGAACTTAAAAAAAACCTTAAAAAATTACGTAATTTATTCTAATTGTTGTTTTTGCAATTTACGAGCTGGTTTTGAGAACAGCTCAGAACGTGTAGGGTCTTGGCGGAGCTTGAGGTTTGACTGAGGCTCTCGTGTGAGTGTAGGCTCAGTCTGTGGAGCAGGTAGCGTTGGTCCATAGCGTTAGAAGGACTTCTCCTTAGCGCTATGGGACTTTCGAGCCTCTGCGCACACGTCACAGGCTGCACTATAGCCCCTCGTCTTCAATAAAAAAAATATATAAAAGTACACGTTTCGCTACTCAACAAAAAACTCTGAGACCTCCATCTCACGTCTAAAATAACGCTTTGGGCAAAAATGTAAAATAATCCTACCTGGAGCAGGTAGACCAAGGCCACATTCACACCAATATAAATTTGCCTGATAAGCCAAACTTCAGGCGGTCAAGGGAGTCACTGACCTGGTGTCCTCTTGCAGCACAAGACGCTATCCATGGAGACTGGGATCGTAAGGAAGGAGTTCAAGAAGGGAGACAAAATGGGCGACATGGAGATCTGGGACCCCGTAGACCAGGTAATATAAAGTTGTGATCTTTAACTCTGAACCTCCTCAAAGTGCCTCGAGGGATGTAGGAACACCTAGTGCAGCACATTAGTGACACAATCGTTAACTTTGTTATTCAAGCATCAAATTTGGCATGAATAATGAATATTTTAATGATCTAGTTATCAAAATTCAATATGGCTTTTAGTTTTCAAGATGGCAGCCATTTTTGACTAAAATTAATAGTTTTCTGCCATAATTCTATCAGAAAACAAGTTTCCACCAGATTAGATAGAGTTGTCCAAGGTCTATATTGTTCAGACTACCGGTAATTGAGAAACCTGTGTGAACATTCCCACTTCAGAAGATCACACTTCTTGAGAAAGCTTTGCCTTTCTTTCATCCTATATGACTCCTGTTCTGGTGATGGCAGTAATTACTGCTCTTACACCTTCCTGGCAGTGAGATTGAACTAGCCCATTTTGGGCGGGAACCTCTTTTGGTGTTAGCATTATGTTATGCTTTAGCTATTGAAAAATAGCAGATCTACAAGCTCATAGCGCGCCACCGAGTGGCGCGCTACGAGCTTGTAGGTCTGCTATTTTTGAAAAATCGAAGAACGACGACATAGAAACATAGCTTTTTCAGAAAACTGTCAGGATGTAGAAGACATTTTTAGAATCTGATCTCAGGTCAAAATGGGCTAGCCCAAGCAGGGTTGAGGAGATGACTCGTATAGGGGAAGTAAATTGGGCATACTATATTTCAATCAATGTTCAATCACACTCTAGCTGTGATGATGTGGTCAAGAAGAGGAGCAGCCATGTTTCATCTCATCTGATGTGTACTCTGAAGAAAGGCCAAACAGGATCGCAGGCAATCAAAAAGTGTGATCCTATGTGTTCTATACCTGAATGTTCACAAGATGCTCAATTATAGCCTGAACCCTGAGGCTTCGTACACACATAAAGAACAACTGTGCTGTGCTCTGCCTGTGTTTCATGGCCGCCCCAATGCTTTTCCAATGGAAGTCACGTGGTTTGACCAAACACTTGTGTTTGATTGCCCCCCCTCCCCCGATTACACACAACTGTTTGGTCAAACCATGTGACTTCCATCGGAAAATAATTGAGGCGGCCATGAAACATGGACAGCACAGAGCATGTTTGTCTGATATGTGTGTCTGATTGCTGTTTGATTGCTGCTCCAATTCATTTTCAATGGGAGTCACATGGTTTGACCAAACATTTTTGTTTGATGAGGGGGGAGCAACCAGCAATCAGCGATCAAACACAAATGTTTGATCAAACCATGTGACTCCCATTGGAAAAGCATTGTGGCCCAAAAAAACAAAAAAAATGACCAAACATTGCTTGATTGGTGTTTGGTACGTGTGAATGAGGCCTTACTGTGACAGACTGGGACTCAAATGGCCTGGTCAAATTATTCAAACTTGCAGTGGTGCACAGTCTCAGTATAAGTACACATGATGAGTAGCCTACTGTACGTGAAGGAGTAGTTCACCCCCAAAAATACTTATTTTCTATTAATTACACACCCCATGAAGCCTTGAATTCATCCTTTTACCACCTTCAAACTTGCAGTGGTGGACAGTCACAGCTGAACCAATTATAACGCTTTATTGAAAGGGAATTTTATTGAAAATGTTGATTGTGTACAAACATTACTTTAGACCAGAGGAATGAAACAAGTGAGGTTTCTGTATTTTAACCCATTTTGGGCGGGAACCCCTTTTGGTGTTAGCATTATGTTATGCTTTAGCTATTGAAAAATAGCAGATCTACAAGCTCATAGCGCACCACCGAGTGGCGCGCTACGAGCTTGTAGGTCTGCTATTTTTGAAAAATCGAAAACTGTCAGGATGTAGAAGACATTTTTAGAATCTGATCTCAGGTCAAAATGGGTTAATCTGTGTTGTATTTCCTCCGCAGCGGTGGAATAAGCACTACTGTGTCATCTCAAATGGCAAACTGTATTATGCAGAGGAGTACGAGGACGAGGAGCAAGACCCCGGAGAGGTAAAGCAGTGGCGAGAATGCCTGAGTGCATCACATCACAGTTATCAGTGAGCTTTGGTTCACAGATAAAAAATATATAGTATTTGTTTAATTCTTCGTTTAATGGTTGCACACTGGACGTTTCTTCGCAGCGTTTTGCGGATCCGAAAGTGGTAGGCTATCACTAGCTGTTAGCCTGTCATACTAGACACTCCACTAGACCCCACTAGACAGCTGCGGAAAACGGAACAATTCGACCCCGGTCAAAACCCCCCCAAAAAAAAACGTTATACGGACGAAATATTCGGTGGCAGTGTGCAAACATGATTGACATAAAGAGATCAATTATTATTTTACTTTTTTACGACCTCCGAAATTCGTCCTGCTATTCGTCCGGGGGGGAAAACTCACCAGTGTGCAAACACCTTTACAGTTTTTACGCCTTTACACCTTTACGGGGCGACTGTGGCTCAGGAGGTAGAGCGGGTCGTCCAATGATCCATGGGTCGGCGGTTCGAATCCCGGCTCCTCCTGTCTACATGTCAAAGTGTCCTTGGGCATGACACTGAACCCCAAATTTGCTCCCGATGTGCTGGTTGGTACCTTGCATGGCTTCCGCCGCAATCGGTGTATGAATGGGTGAATGTAATGCACATGTAAATCTATGTAAAGTGCATTGGATAAAGGCGCTATATAAATGCACCATTTTACAGTAGTTAAAGTACAGTTGGAGGCCATCGATATTGTCCTTTTCTTTTTGCTGAGGTTTGCGTGATCTGCGCAAAAGGACAGTTAACCCATTTTGGGCGGGAACCCCTTTTGGTGTTTTAAACATTATGTTATAATTTAGCTATTGAAAAATAGCAGATCTACAAGCTCATAGCGCGCCACCGAGTGGCGCGCTACGAGCTTGTAGGTCTGCTATTTTTGAAAAATCGTGAAAATATTTATTTCAGAAAACTGGAGGATTTTTTTAAATTTTGAGGTCAGGCCTAAATGGGTCAAATGATAAGGGACAATATCGGTGGCACCCAACTGTAACTGTGTTCCATACTTCCATTTTCTCTCCAGTCACAGACGATCTGTCCTTCACTAAAGCTTTGTCTTTGTCCACTCATCTGTTCTATATGTCCCGACCCTTTCCCAAAGCGGTTTCACTTCTCATTACGTTTCGCTGCTTCTCTTCCTCTCACTTTCCTTCTCTTCACCCCTCCTCCTGTTCACTCGCCCTACCATTCGCCCTCCATTTTACTCAATTTCGGTCACACTCCCACACTAAAGGTGGTTGCACACCGACCGCGTTTTTCGAAAAACCGATGGAGAAGCGCCACTTAAAAATCCCAATTCGCGCCCGGTGTGTGGAGACCTTAACTCAGTGGTTTCCAAACCTTTCAAGTCTGGACCCAAAAGAGAGATTAGACGTTTGCCCAGGACTCAGACTAGTGAAAATAGCATATCTACAAGCTCACTTGTATAGATCGGCTATTTTCACTACACATTATTAATATTTATTTATGGACTTTCTTAGATGTATTTCTTTTATTGTTTTTCTTTCATTTATTTAACCCATTTTGGGCGGGAACCCCTTTTTGTGTTTTAAGCATTATGTTATAATTTAGCTTTTGAAAAATAGCAGATCTACAAGCTCATAGCGCGCCACCGAGTGGCGCGCTACGAGCTTGTAGGTCTGCTATTTTTGAAAAATCGTGAAAATAATTTTGAGGTCAGGCCTAAATGGGTTAAAATGTATTTATTAAAAAATATATATTTTACTCGAGTCGTGAGTGACCCATAAAAAATGTTCTGTGAGTGACCCACAAATGGTACCCACCGTTTCAGTAACGGTGCTCTAGTCTAACTCGTCTCCCTCTTTCTCCCTCATCTCTGTCTCGGTCCCTCCATCCTGATTGGCCTCTCTCTTCACGTCTCCAGCTCCTGGTTTCGGAGCCGTGGTTCCACGGTCGCATGCCAGAGGGCCGACAGATGGCCGAGAGGCTGCTCCAGGAGTTCTGTGCCGAGTCCGGCGGCAGAGACGGCACCTTCTTGGTCCGGGAGAGTGACAGATTTGTCTCAGACTACACTCTCACCTTCTGGTACTATGTCCAGTTGATTCATATTATGTTAGAGAGAGCACGACTCCACCTGAACATTTGAGTGATTGATATGGGCAAAATTTAGTTGAGTCAGGGCAGATGGGACTTTTGGGGGAGGGATCAGAATATATTATGGCCTGTTCAAACTGCTTTGGGGTTGCCAAACCTTTCCATGCCAAGGACCCCAAATAGCCATTGCCTCTGGCTAGCGGATTCGAGTGTTATCAACCCATATCAACTGGTAGGTTACTTAAAGCAGGTAGGGATGTAGCTCTGGTCCACATGGACCAGAGCTACATCCCTACCTGCTTTCTCTGCACCATTTAAGGCCGTTTCCAAATGTTAAAATGTAAAAGACCAATATTATTATGAAGAAAACAAGATGGTTAAGACCGCTAAAACAAATAGAATACAGTTTACCTTCAGAAAAAGTGTTGTTTATGGCTTCTGAATGTACGTAGGTCTTTTAACATGTAATGTCTATGGAGTGACGTCACGTCAACACCACTAGGTCTGGAAAGGGGGCGGGGAATGGTTGTGAGATAGGCCTATAGAGCGTCGCAGTCCCGCCTCCTACCCTGGACCAGGAAATGAAACCCAATGCATTTTCCTCATAGACATTTCTTAAAGTATTTATTTAAAGACGGTTACGCCGCGGACAAAGCCAACTCGAGTCGTGACAACTCAAGACAACACAAACAATATTTTGGACCAAACAAATAATTAGAAAGAAGAAAAAGACGGCAGGTTACAACACTTTTTTTGTTGTTTTTTCTTCTTTGTAATTATTTGTTTGGTCCAAAATATTGTTGTGTTGTCATGAGTTGTCACGACTCGAGTTGGCTTTGTCCGCGGCGTAACCGTCTTTAAATAAATACTTTAAGAAATGTCTATGGGAAAAATGCATTGGGTTTCATTTCCTGGTCCAGGGTAGGAGGCGGGACTGCGACGCTCTATTGTAACTTTCATATGGGTCCAATAATACGTGTACTGTACCTACAGGCGCGGCGGGCGAGTCCTACACTGTCGCATCCGCTCCGAACCCGACGGAGAGAACTCGTACTACTTCCTGACGCCTCAGTTCCACTTCCCCAACGTCTACACCCTGATCCAGCACTATCGAGACAGCCCGCTGCGCTGCCAGGAGTTTGAGCTGCGGCTCACGGACGCCGTGCCGCAGCCCGATCCACACCTGCAGCAGGGGTGCGTCTTGTGTTATTATGCCACATGGACTGATCGTTGTTATTATTGTGTTCTAGTCCTGTCGCGACTGTGGCTCAAGAGGTAGAGCAGGTCGTCCAATGATCCATGGGTCGGCGGTTCGAATCCCGGCTCCTCCTGTCTACATGTCGAAGTGTCCTTGGGCAAGACACTGAACCCCAAATTGCTCCCGATGTGCTGGTTGGTACCTTGCATGGCTTCCGCCGCAATCGGTGTATGAATGTGTGTGTGAATGGGTGAATGTAATGCACAATCTATGTAAAGCGCCTTGGATAAAGGTGCTATATAAATGCACCATTTACCATTTACCATTTACCATTACACATTTAAGTTTGACGATTTTATTGTCACGCAAATAACTGCGATTGACGATTTCTATTGTGTTTCTTTTGCATTGAACATTGGAACGTTGCAATTTGTATCTCTGGTTGCCATTCAGGCTTCTGGTTGCCATTCAGGCTTCGTAATCACAAATTGCACAGGGCAAATGTGACAAATAACTTCAATGTATAAAGAAATCACTGACACATTCATCTTTCCAAAACAAAATGCAAAATAGCGGAAATAGTTGATTTACATTAGATCTGCTGTTTTTGAATTTCTTTTGAAAAATATTGAATATTAGATTAGACGATTTTGTAATCATTGTGACAGGCCTACGCCTTTATGTTATGCTACATGCACATGAACTGATCCATATTATTGTGTTCTAGGGGTGGGACAATATGGGTTCCTCACGATACGATATATATCGCGATATTAGGCCCTCGATAACGATAATATCACGATATTCGATATATTGCGATATTTGCGATATATCGATATATTGTATGAAATTTCATTAACGATATATCACGATATCTGCAACTACAAAATACTTGGAACTGAAAAAATGCAGCATTTTGTATTCCCACAAAGCTGTTTGTAATTCAGTACTTCTGGTTGCTGTGGAATCTGAGTGGGATTTGCTTTATTTTAGCTGTCATTTCCTCCTTTTCTAAACATGTTGTTCATCACTTCATTATGAACAACATTTCAAATTTCTAAAAAGAAAAAAAGTTGGGTTTTTTCCCCGATATATCGATATGTTAATAATCAATATCGATTATTTATCGCGGGAGGACGTATCGATATATATCGCCATATCGATATTTCAGCACACCCCAATGTGTTCACAACCTCGACACAATGCCACACTTTCTTAAAGGGCATTCCACTCATTTTCAACATTTTACTATGTCATTAATATACCTTAGAGCTGTTGTGTGGAGAAAAAAATCATTAACATGGTGAAACGCATCTTGATGACATCCTCAAGATGTGTTTCACCATGTTAATGATTTTTTTCAGATCTCCAGTTCTAGGAAACGCAGAATGGGGGGGACTTTTTATTATTATTTCCACAACAGCTCTAAGGTATATTAATGACATAGTAAAATGTTGAAAACGAGTGGAATGCCCCTTTAATTATCACAACAAGATAACAAGAGACACATGCATATAAAACCCTAATATTAGACTTGCGTGTGTTGTTTGTCAGTTGGTTCTACAGTAATCTGAGCAGAGGACAGGCAGAGGACTACCTGATGAGAATCCCCAGAGATGGAGCTTTCCTCATCAGACAGAGGGAGGGAGAGCCGGACTCCTTCGCCATCACGTTCAGGTACAGTGAGTGACATTGACTTTACATGACACAATCTTGAATCTGGCATTAAGACAACACACAGCCACAGTATGTTGGCCCTGAACGAACAACGAACGAACAACAGGATGGGACAAGGTGACATGACATTAACCCATTTAGGCCTGACGTCGAAATTTAAAAAAGAAACCTCATGTTTCTGTGTCAGTGGTGCTCAATATTTCATGTCAAGGACCCCAAACATGATATGTATTTGGCCACCGACCCCCATCTGAAAATATGTTGTTCCAGGAACAGGAATCAGAAGCAAAGATTTGAGTTAAAAACGTTCACTCTGAAAGAATATACATTCAAAGATTTGAGCCAAGATTTTTCAAAAATAGCAGACCTACAAGCTCGTAGCGCGCCACTCGGTGGCGCGCTATGAGCTTGTAGATCTGCTATTTTTCAATAGCTAAAGCATAACATAATGCTAACACCAAAAGGGGTTCCCGCCCAAAATGGGTTAAGTAGGGATGGGATGAAAACATACTGTAGTCACAAACAAGGACAAAATACGATAGGATATGGAAAAAACATGGCATTGTGTGTAAACACAGATAAAATATCCATCAATCGCTACACTTGGTCTATCGATAAATGTGTGTATTCTCCATATGTGTCCATGATGGGGCAGTATTATGCGTGTCTTAAGTACCAGGTCTTATGACTTAACTTAAGACCTGGAGGCGTGGTCAATGCTGTTTGGCCACTCAGAATAGCCAAATGGCATTGATCACGCCTCCAGGTCTTAAGTTAAGTAATAAGACCTGGTACTTAAGACACGCATAATACTGCCCGCATTGCATGTGTCCAAATATAATTTCTATGTAATAGAGGGTATGCACATGCATAAAGTTAATGGCAAATCGAGTGGCAAATCGAGTGGCAAAGTGAGTGACAAAGTGAATTTAATGTCGTTTAACGTTGTTTAATGGAATCAAATACAACCTGCACTATCCAGTTTCATACAGATTTAATTTCTTACTTACTGTTAGTTACTGTTTCGATTTTAAATCATTGAATCGTATCGTATCGCCATAATGAACCAATATCGTCCATGTATCGTCAACCATGTACAGTTGGAGGCCATCGATATTGTCCTTTTCTTTTTGCTGAGGTTTGCGTGATCTGCGCAAAAGGACAGTTAACCCATTTTGGGCGGGAACCCCTTTTGGTGTTTTAAACATTATGTTATAATTTAGCTATTGAAAAATAGCAGATCTACAAGCTCATAGCCCAGAGCTTGTAGGTCTGCTATTTTTGAAAAATCGTGAAAATATTTATTTCAGAAAACTGGAGGATTTAGAAGGATTTTTTTAAATTTTGAGGTCAGGCCTAAATGGGTCAAATGATAAGGGACAATATCGGTGGCACCCAACTGTATCGTATCGTCAACCATGTATCGTGATATCGTATCGCTGTTAAAATGTTACACCCTCAGAGGAGACGGTATGGTGAAGCACTGTCGCATCCAGAAAGAGGGCAGCATGTACCTCCTGGGCACCACCACGGAGTTCGAAAGTCTGGTGGAGCTGGTCAACTATTTCAGGAAAAAGCCACTGTACCGCAAAATCAAACTACGTTATCCGGTCACGCCTGAGCTGGTGGAGCGCTTCAGCGAGGTGAGTGACGACACAGCAGGTCCTGCAGGGAATGAGGACGCATGTGTACGAGTGAAAGACAGAGAGAGAGGGGGCACGGTGGCACAGTTGGTAGTGCTGGCGCCTCACAGCTAGAAGGTCCTGGGTTCGATTCCCGCTCGGGGCGCTGTGGGTGCTGCTGGCGGCGTGTTTCCTCCTCCGCGTCATCAGTGCCCGTACCCGAGGCGGGGTTGGCGAAAGGGCCTTTCTGTGTGGAGTTTGCATGTTCTCCCCGTGTCTACCCTCACAAAAAACATGCAGTAATCCTGGTCTCTAAACTGCCTCCCCCTGGCCAGCCGGGGTGCCTGATGGAGGGGAAAGGAACTGGTTGGAATAACGTGTTCCTTCCACGCGCTATGTCCAACCAGGGAAACTCCCCCCTGTCAGGTGTAAAGGAGCAACTTGGACACTCAGGCATGAAGGAAGCATGAGTTCAAGTCCGTTGCTCTCCCCATGTCCCCCATATATGGGGACTAGGTTGGCGGAGGGTGTGTAGAGCCCTGGATCACATTAGATAATTGACACAGGGGTGAAAAATGGGTTACAATCGTAACCAAATCGTGGGATAAAAATTATATAAAAAAAAAAAGAAATACAGAGAGAGAGAGAGTGACTGAGCAAATGTGAGAAAGCCTGCAATTTGTTGGTGGCGTGGATCTCTGTGTGGCCGCTCGTGTGCTCCACACACAGTGAATGTTTTGACTTATTTCACTTTTACCTCTGTCTGTCTCTGTATAGGAGAAAGATTGTGCTCCCCTTTATGACATGAAAACATATGTGGAACCCAATGAGATCGAGCCACCAATGGTATGTACACAGCAATGTAGTCAGACTATAACTATAACTAAAAAACATCGCATGGATGCACCCGGGACGTATCCTCAGTGATGTATCCCAAGGTCATCGGGGGTTTCGGGTCTCTCAAACATCATACCCCTCACTCAGGTGATCAAGTCCCGACTTACGTCCCAGTAGCTACCCTCGATCAGTCCCATTAGTGAAAAACCAGGGCCACACAATCCGTTGCTCCGGAACTACTCTGCCAGGACTGGGAGAACCAGATTCTGGCACGTGGAAGGACTAGGCTCTGTGGGTTGGCTCCTGTCCTCCGGGCCCCTCTTACGTCTCACCAGGTCCACTCCTGCTCTCACCAGGCCTAGGACCCGTGCGTTGCACCAGACTCCCAGCACCAGGCACTTCATTCAGGAGTGGTGGATTATTTATAATGGACCTCCTAAAGGCCTCACCGAGGGTTTTTTGGGCCTCCTCCTCACGGAGGACTCAGGCTTGGGCGCTAACCCATACTGCTCACCCGATACATTGTACTGTACCGTTCACTTAACCCATTCTGTACGGGAACCCCTTTTGGTGTTTTAGCTTTTAACTAAGCATTATGTTATACTTTAGCTATTGAAAAATAGCAGATCTTCAAGCTCATAGCGCGCCACCGAGTGGCGCGCTACGAGCTTGTAGGTCTGCTATTTTTGAAAGATCGTGAAAATGCGGCACAAATCTTTGTATATATATATATATATATTCTTTCAGAATACTTTTTTAAAATTTCGACCTAAATTAATGACGCATAATTATTCCGCTCTATGCTTTCGCTAATGATAGATGTTCAATGTGTGTGTGTGTGTGTGTGTGTGTGTGCGTGCGTGCGTGCGTGCGTGCGTGTTTTAGCCTCAGAGTACTGTTAGAGCCCTGTATGTCTACCAGGCCATGAGGCCAGATGAGCTCAGCTTCAGTACAGGATCTCTGATACACAATGTGGTTAAAGAGCCAGAAGGAGCGAGTGCATTCTCCGGCTGGTGAGGCCACACGCACGCACACACACACACACACACACACACGCGCACGCACGCACGCACGCACGCACGCACGCACGCACGCACGCACGCACGCACGCACGCACGCACACATGTACACATTTCAATTATTTTATTTGGATATGCACAAGAGGCGCAATACAATAGACCCAAACACTGATCAGAATTAGGTTACATTATATCAGGGTTCCCCAATAGGCGGCCCGGGGGCCATTTGCGGCCCGAGGAGCGCCCCCTGGCGGCCCGCGGAAGAATTTCGCTGGGGGGGTCCCAGATATAAATGGCATTAAATGGGGGTCAGTAGCCTATGCATGTCAAACTGGGCATCCTTTTCAAATGGGGTCTTGCCCTGAAAATGAATTTTCAGGGCAAGACCTCGACCTCACGCGTGCGGACTCGGCCCACAGCCTGGTACCCTAGTCAAAATATGGCCCTCGAGGAAAATTAATTGGGGAACCCTGCATTATATGGTCCAACCAGATATAACTGCTGCACATGCTTAACACACAGAGGAATAAAAGATAGCACATTGATGACATACTATTACTTGACACTACTAGACAAGATGTTTGTTTTTTTGTTTTTTTTAAAGCCACCTAGGGATAAATGAAACAACGCCTTCTCCAGATAGACAGACTGCCCATAATAGCTGAGACAGAACAGTATTTAGCCAACTTTTTTGCATTTGTCTTTTGCAATGAACCCAATTGCAGACCCCTGAGCACAAGTTTATGGACATGGCCCAGACTTCCAAATACAAGGACAATAAGTTGACAGTTATATCCCAAGGCCATAATACGTTCCACCAAAAGCTGATATTTCATAAGCTTGGATGTAAAACAAGTGTCCATATACAAATCAAATGGGCAGCCTATTTCAAATATAGTGACAGTTTTTCAAATGTCATTGATGAACACAATATCTGGGGTATTTGGAATATCTTGTAGTGAATTGACATGTGTGTAATTGTGATCAAACCAGTCTATTTTTACAGTGCTGTGTTTATACATTCTCAACATTGATTCATCACATTGCTCTGTACTCTCCTACGCAATGCAGGTGGAAAGGGGACTATGGTGGAAAGCTGCAGCTGTATTTTCCATCGAATTATGTTGAGGAAGTGTGCAACAATGCCATGCCTGAGACAAGACAGAAGGTACAGTATTTTAGTTAAAAAGAACTATAGAATAGAAAAAAACTCCAGGTCTCTATACTGCCTCTCCCTGGTCGGCCGGGCGCCTGATGGAGGGCGAGACTCCTCCCCCCTGTCAAGTGATAAGAAGGCGGCCTGCTCACTCTTCATGCATTGAAGGGAGCATGAGCTCAGTTCGGGGCTCTCCCCAGGTTGGCAGAGGGAGAGTAGCACCCAGGATTACAGTTTAGCCTTAGGCAATTGTCACTGGGTGAAAAATGGATTACAAAATGGTGGGATTAAAAAAATAAAAAATAAAATCCCAGTAGCTACCCTCGATCAGACCCACTAGGGAAAGACCAGGGCTACACAATCCGTTGGATCCACTCCGGAACTACTCTGCCGGGACTGGGAGGTACAATTCTGGCATGTGGAGGGACTAGGCTCTGTGGGTTGACTCCTGTCCGGGCCCCTCCTACGTCTCACCAGGTCCACTCCTGCTCTCACCAGGAGTACCGCCAGGACCTGTGCATTGCACCAGACTCCCAGCACCAGACACTTCATTCAGGAGTGGTGGTTTCTTGAGCCGCAATGGGCTTGCGGCTCAAATGGCCCAGCTCCTAAAGGCCTCATCGAAGGTTTTTAATCTAATTAATTAATTAATATTAATTAATTAATTAATTGATTTCCACACAATCCACACAATCATTAAGACTAATGTATGGTAGAATAGCATAGATCACTGCAAGCCTTTATTTGATGTATTTGGGCTGTGAAACAGGAAGAAGACAACCCATTGGGCGAGCTGTGTAAAGGTGTGGTGGACATCTCTAAGTGTACGATCCAACACGTGAAGCCCACGCCCAGCTGTGAGTATATCGCTTCTTAGCGACTAGTTTACTAGTCGACTAGTTTACTAGTCGACTAGTAAATCCACTAGTCGACCTTGTTGGTACTAGTTGACTAGTTGATAAGAAGAAAAAAAATGATTTTTTTTATTTTTTCCCCCGATTTTGTAGGCCTCAAGATCAGGTAGATTATAGTTATAGTCACCATGTACGCAGTTTTTCAATGTACAAATATTTATTTCCAAAAAAAAAAAAGTTAATTTTTTTGATTTATTTTATTTTTTACATAATAGGTAGTTAAACGACTAGTCGACTAGTAAACTAGGCAACTAGTCAACTAGTCAAAATGACTAGAAGTGAATGCCCTAAGTGGAGCCCCAGCCTTATGCAGTATTACCCCCCCCCCCCTTAACTCCCTAACTTCTCCTTCCTGCCTAACCCTCTCTCTCTCTCTCTCTCTCTCTCTCTCTCTCTCTCTCTCTCTCTCTGCCTCTCTCTCTCTCTCTCTCTCTCTCTCTCTCTCTCTCTCTCTCTCTCTCTCTCTCTCTCTCTCCAGTACCGAACGGGAAGAATGGGAAGCCCCACGTGATGACTCTACAGGACGTGGAGAATGAGAGTCTGCAGTTTGACTTGGCAACAGAGCCTTTGGTGGATTTCCATGAATGGTACCAGGCAGCCTGGCCCCATTCCTACACCACACAGAAACCTATACATGAGGCTAGTATCCAACACTACCTAGTACCTACTGGCGAAAAGTGGAACTGCATCACTTCACACTAGGGCTGTGAATCTTTGGGTGTCCCACGATTCGATTCGATTCCGATTCCGATTCTTGGGGTCACGATTCGATTCAATTCCAGATTCAAAACGATGTTCTATTCAAAATGATTCTCGATTCAATACATAGGATTTCATCACAATCTACTCCAGTCTTGAACTGAAGTAACTACTGTAACTTGAAAATGACTGAAGACATGATGTTTACTGTGATTAGGGTGAGCTTACATTTCATATCACAAACACCGTGTACATGTGTTTGGTCCGATGATTCATTGATCCGATACCCCTAACCCCTAACCTAACCATAACCGCAAGCACGGGAGCAGGCGCTAGTCCGAGGTGCGGACGCATATCGAACCAATGCTCCGTCGGACCATAGTATGCCTCCCACAAACACCATGTCGATTTTTGGAAATTATGAATCGATTTTGAATCGTTCTAATTCTAATTTTTGACACCCCTACTTCACACACATGGAGGTGGACGGACGTTTATGACGTCACAATTCCGCTCGCTCGTGCCATTGAGTTATAATCGTTGGCAGTCTTCCTGGTGCTTCGAAACGCCACTGAGCAACTTCCATTGAAATTAAAAGCTTGGGGGCGTGGCTGTAGCTCCGGTCCTCCCTCTATCCTTGTATACCTCTATGCTAGTATCGAATGGTGTGCAAACAATAACAATTTGGCAACCCCATTTATTAACGGGGGACAGAATGGGTTTTCTGTCAGTCTTTTACACGGTTGTTTTCAAACATGAATAGGGTCATTGACAGATGTATTAGCGGCAGTATGTTAACAAATTAACTGCTTCTGACTGAGCATTCCGTCATATGAAAATAATTATATAATGAGCTTTTTGTTGACAATTTACAAATTAGTTTACATTCTCTGTGAATGAAGCAAGTGTTGTGATTGGTCGAAAAAAGTATTGTATCCGGGGGTAATACATCTGACGGATGTTCCGGACCGACACTTCCGCAGATGCACTCTCTGCCTTAGGTTGTGACCAGGCTTTTCTCTTGAGTAAGGCTGGGACCAAGGCTAAGTTCTGCTTAGATCTGATTGTATATGTACAAGTAAGACGCGCAAACGCGGGAAGCGAACGCAGCTCGTAAATTGCAATAACAACAATTAGAATAAATTACGTACTTTTTTAAGGTTTTTTTTAAGTTCCCTTTTTGTTTTTTTTAAGTTAAGTTTTTTTTTAAGTTACGTTTTGTGTGTGTGTGTGTGTGTGTGTGTGTGTGTGTGTGTGTGTGTGTGTGTGTGTGTGTGTGTGTGTGTTTTTTGTGTGTGATACAGCTGCGCCCTCTGGTGGCGGGCCGGTGGCGTTACAGCGTGACAGACAGACAGACAGACAGACAGACAGACAGACAGACAGACAGACAGACAGACAGTTTAGGCCATCTTCTATAGTTAGTAGAGCTGGGACTCGATTAAAATTTTTAATCTAATTAATTAGAAGCTTTGTGATTAATTAATCTCGATTAATCGCATTTTAATCGCATATCAATATTCAACCCGAGAACAGTGATAAACCTTTTTTTTCAAATGTTTTTTGGTATCCCAGTGAATCAATGAATAGTGACTACAGGATACCACTCATTTTCAACATTTTACTGTCATTAATATACCTTAGAGCTGTTGTGTGGAAATAATAAAAAGTCACCCCATTCTGTGTTGCCTAGAACTGGAGGTCTGAAAAAAATCAGTAACAGTAACAAGTAGATCTCAGTGACATCACAAAGCTGTACTTCATAGTGTTACTGTTTTTTGTCAGACCTCCAGTTCTAGGCAAAATGGGGTGACTTTTTATTATTTCCAGTTTTCCACACAACTCCATAGAAAAATGTTGAAAATGAGGGGTATTCCCCTTTAAGCAATACAACTTTTTTTTTACAGATAAACAAGTGCAGCAAGTGCCTATATAAAGTGACTATGAATACTCAAATGTGCTTTACATGGTGGGGCATGAGGAAAAAAAATAAAAACAACTTTATTAGGGGGTAAACACTTAGACAAAGGAACAAATAAAAAAACGGTGGAATGAACTAGCTGGGGAGTGCATTTCACATGGGGTTGGGGCAGACCATTGTCTGACCACGGACTTTCACACTTGCTGCTTCAGTATGTTTCGCATCGAGGACAGCTTGACACTGACAGCTTCGTGCTGTGGTGAAATCTCCGCGAGCCTCTGCAAGGCGTGCAAGCCTCTACTCTGCGAGACATGCTAAGCTGAAGCAGCTAGCATGGAAGCTAGCTCTGATCCATAGCTCTGGCTATGGACCAGAGCTAGCATGAAGCATGGAAGCTAACATTGGTCATATGGCTTATGGATCCGATTCCTTTCCCTCTGACATTGCACACAACCATGCTGCTATCCACGCGTCCATCCGATAGCTTTTAAATCTAAATGTCCCATCCACGGAGCAAACGTTTGGGTGTTATAAGTTGTTGTCTGACGGAGCTGTAGTGTACTGGGCCACTGGACTGCTGCTGCTGCTCCTCCCCCTGCCGTGCAAGGAGTGCAGCAGCCTAATGAGCCTAGAAATGCACCCAGTGAGAAACGTTCCGCCGTGAAAAAAAAGGTGCGATTAAATGCGTTAATTTTTTTAACGCGTTAATTTTTCTGTAGTTAATTAATCTCAATTAACGCGTTAAAGTCCCGGCCCTAATAGTTAGTGCTCACTGCGTTCGCAATCACTGCGTTCGCAATCATTGGAGGATATTGTTACTCCTGACAAAGTGATTATTATACACACACATGCAGCAGCTAAGCCATAAAAGTGTAAAGAGTGAAATTCAGCCATATTCTGCACCCACACCCACGTCGCTTAAAACCACATACCGTAAGAAAATGAATGGACAGAGTCACCTGTGACATTGGTTTGTGTGAAGTTGTGTTTTAAAGCCTTGACTTTGTTAAATTGACCGTTGCCATGTTGGATATATCATATACTGTATCTGTGGAGATTTAAACTGGTGAAATGGCGATTTCGCCATTTATCTGTCGGCTAGTGTGCAATATAGGCCTACAGTTATATTGTCTGTAATGTAGTCAAATCTGTAATGTAATCTGTAATTCACAACAAATATAGTCTCGTTGCTTTTTAATTTCCCATGTATCAATATATTCATGCATCTAGGATTCAAGGTCCCCAAAAGCTTTGAATAATGTATTATGAATCATAATATATCATTTGTGGCGATGCTCCGCTAATCGTCACAATTTGTAAGAACATCAACCAGAGAAAGATAGACTTAAAGGAGCATTCAGTGATTTGGGTGATTTGGAAAACCACCCAGTCCGCCCCGGTAACAAAATGTGCACATGCACGCTCTACAGTGGGGGGAAGTACAACAGACCAACAGCATGCGCACCAATGCCCGCCCCACTCGATCATGATTGGAGGAAGGCCCCTCTCATCCTGATTGGATGAAGGCTTTGCCACCCAAAGCCCAAACCGAAACTAGGGTTTTTTGACCCCAGGGGCTCACTGGGGACAGGGAGGAACTCCTTATATGGTCAGCACACTCTATAGTAGGGAGGATTATCCAGAAAAAAAGAAAAAATAAGTGATATTTGAATTAAGTCAAATCACTGAATATACCTTTAAGATCATAACCTGTCTTTTATTCTGTCCAACTCCAGGCCAAGTTGCAAGAAGAAGTGAAGAAGAGGCCCGAGGTTGCCATGGAGATGTCGGAGCTGGTGGTCTATTGTCAGCCTCGCAGCAAGGACAAAGACAACTTTGGTATAGCGCCCATGCACGCACACACGCACGCATACATATATATAGATACTGTACATGTTCACCAGCTCAGTGGCCTTGTGGTTAGAGTGTCCGCCCTGAGACTGGGAGGTCGGGGGTTCAATCCCCGGCCGGGTCATATACCAAAGACTCTAAAAATGGGACCCAGTGCCTCACTGCTTGACACTCGGCATCAAGGGTTGGATTGGGGGTAAGTCCCTGCGACATACTAGCGTCATGTCCAGGGGGTGTACTTGTACATCAAGCTCCCTCACGCTACAGAAACAGGAGATAGGCTCCTGCCTAGCCTTGCCGAGCCTCATGGCTCGGCAAGGCTACTTACTACATACCTACATACACCACCACCAAACAACAAACATGGATGCACAAAATACTCAAATCCAAAACTATAGAACATTTGAAATATACTCACAAATAGCCTCATCCATAAGTAAAACGACCAATTTCAACAAATCATTGCATTTTATTTCTTTGCTTAATTGAAACGCTATAGTCACATATGCACGTGTACACCGTATGCACATACAGCCCTCACATCAGCCTACGTTTTGTAAATGTATCATCATCCCATCAGGGTTGGTTTTATACACGTACATTCATGACTTATTTATTTGTATAAATGTATTATGTGCTCACACTGTAGCATGCAGAGTAGTCATATACAGTATTACACACTTTATGCTCTTCTCTCTATCTTTCTTAACCCATTTTGGGGCTTTTGGTGTTAAACATTATGTTGTAATTTAGCTATTGAAAAATAGCAGATCTACAAGCTCATAGCCGCGCTACGAGCTTCTAGATCTGCTATTTTTGACTATCACTGACATAGAAATATGAGGTATTTCAGAAAACTGTCAGGATTTAGAAGACATTTTTTTAAATTGCGACATCAGGCCTAAATGGGTTAACTGCAATGATGAGCCTGGACAAACCAAGAATTTCACCCACCTTACTTGTAAATGTGATGTGACAATAAAAGATTGATTCTGATTCTAATTCTGATCCCTGTACACAGACTCTTACACTTACAAAGAGGTCCGCTCCTTCGTGGAGAACAAGATTCCAGAAAAGAACCGGATCCCAGCATTCTTAGAGTACAACCGCAAGGGTCTGAGTCGGATCTACCCGAAGGGCCAGCGCGTGGAGTCCTCCAACTATGACCCTTACCCTCTGTGGGCTGTTGGTTGTCACATGGCGGCGCTGAACTTCCAGACTCCAGGTCAGTGGGCTGGTCTGAGCACGCACTAATGACCTTAGTGCGTGCAGAGAAGCCTGTCACATAGGTTTTATGTTTTGCCATGCAAGAGACAAACCAATTTCAGTTTAGCCATGCGTACCAAATAGCCGTTTCACCTTCCAATGTATGAATGAATGAACCACTGTAAAGCGCTTTGAGTACTTAGAAAAGCGCTATAAAAAAATGCAATTCATTATATAATATTAGAAGTGTTCAGTCAAATTCTCTCTGTTATTATTATCTTCTCTGATGTTTTTTGCATTTAGTAAGTAGGATCAGGAGGTGAAATTCAAAGTAAGCCTTGCCAAGCCATGTGGCCCATAGGACAGGAGTCTCCTGTTTCTGTAGCGTGAGGCGGGACGCTAGTATTTCACAGGGACTAATTTTTTATAACAATTTTTGAGTGGTGCAACCACTCCCTTACGGAGCTATGTGTGTGGGTGGGGGGGTGGCTGGGTGGCTGGCTGGCTGGGTCTGAGCACGAAAATGGTTGTTTTTCACTTTTTTTAGAATTTGTCTCCAGTGTTTTGAATTGACTGCAATGGTTAATAGATTCCTAATAACAGCATCATTCAATGTCTGCACAGACAAATACACACAGCTGAACAGCGCCCTCTTCGGTTTGAACGGACGTACGGGATACGTCCTGCAGCCGGAGTTGATGCGCACGGACGGCTACGACCCTCAGCTGGACAAGAAGAAGGTCAAGTACAACATCAGTGTCAGGGTAGGTGTCCACAGGAACACGCACACACGTTGTCATTATGATCATTTCATACTCCTCTCATTCATTCCAGTTAAAGGACAACTTTAGTTTTTTTCAACCAAGGTTCATGTTTTAGGTTGTTATTAGAGAAAGTATAAGATGAGTGTTCTTTTTTTTTCATTTGCTGCTTTCTTTCGTTTTAGCGATTTTAGATATTTTTGACAGGGGGGCGGGGGCATTCAAACATGGGGCTATATGTATTTTTTTACAACATTTTATAGCGATTTATTTTTTTATTATTTACTATAGACCTACTAGACCCCAGGAAATTACATCTGGCCACAAAAGATCACTGAATGTGAAGGGGGGGACAAACTGACCTGTTGAGCCATATAACACAATATAGCAGCCCCCTATAGTACCCCCCTTCACATTCAGTAGATCCTGTGATCTTTTGTGGCCAGATATAATTTCCTGGGGTCTAGTAGGACTATAGTAAATAATAAAAAAATAAATCGCTATAACATTTTGTAAAGAAATACATATTTAGCCCCATGTTCGAATGCCCCCGCCCCCTGTCAAAAATAGCTAAAATCGCTAAAACGAAAGAACGCAGCAAATGAAAAAAAATTACTCATCTTATACTTTCTCTAATAACAACATGTCCTTTAACCCATTTAGACCTCAGCTTTTTAACCACTTTAACCTTTATTGTAAACTTTAGCAGTTGAAAAATAGCAGATCTACAAGCTCGTAGCGTGGCACCGAGTGCCATGCTACGAGCTTGTAGATCTGCAATTTTTTTTAAATCATTGAAAATGTTGGCGCAAATCTTTGAATATATATTCTTTCACAGCGAACGTTTTTGCTTCTGTGGGGTCCCTGGAACAACATATTTTCAGATGGGGGTCGGCGGCCAAATACAGATAATTCGGGGGTCTTTGACATGAAATAGTTTGAGAACCACTGATATAGAAACATAGGTTTTTCAGAAAACTGTCATGATTTAGGAAGACAAAGTTTTTGTAGAATCTGGTCTCAGGTCTCAATTGGTTAAGCGAATCAGAGTTATCTTTTGCAGTGTATTTCTCTGGTTTGGCATGTCATGCTCATGATGACCTTGGTGAACATTCTGTGACAGCCATTCAGTGTTTGTTGTCTGCTGCCCATTGCAGGTGATCGGAGCCAGGCACCTTCCTAAGCCAGGCCGCAACATCGCCAGCCCTTTCGTAGAGATTGAATTGTGTGGACACACCGAGGAGTGCAAGTTCAAGACTGTTGTCTTTCGTGAGTCGAGGGGATGTTGGATATAAATGGGGTATTAACGGGGAGGAAAAGAGTGGGATATGGACAGCTCTGTTGCCAATCCTCCCTCACCAAAGTCTGACGTAATTTCCACGTCCTACCTGGGTCGCTGTTTTTTTTATTTCCCATTCTGAATTCCCATAGACTTTTCTTATATCGTGTCAATTAAGAACCATCCATCCATCCATCTTCAACCGCTTATCCGTAGTCGGGTCGTGGGGGCAACAGCTCCACCAGAGTGTTCCAGACGTCCCTCTCCAGAGCAACATTAGTGACTTCCTCCTCCCGAAACGTTCCAAGGCCAGTGAGTCGATGTGTTTCCTCCAACTGCGCCTTAGTCTGCCCCGGGGTCTCCTCCCAGTGGGACGTGCCTCGAGGACCTCCCTAGGGAGACGCCCGAGAGCCCGAGACCAGATGCCCGAACCACCTAAGCTGGCTCCTTTCCAGGCGAAGAAGCAGCGACTCTACTCCGAGTCTCTCTCGTGTGACTGAACTTCTCACCCTGTCTCTAAGGGAGATGCCAGCCACCCTTCGAAGAAAACTAATTTCGGCCGCTTGTATTCGCGACCTTATTCTTTCGGTCATGACCCACACTTGACCATAGGTGAGAGTAGGAACGCAGATTGCTCGGTAGAGACAGAGAGCTTTGCCTTCTGGCTCAACTCTCTTTTCGTCACAACAGTGCAATACAGGGACTGCAATATCGCCTCAATTAAGAACGGATTTCCAAAAATA
This sequence comes from Electrona antarctica, assembly GCF_951216825.1. Lineage (NCBI taxonomy): Eukaryota > Metazoa > Chordata > Actinopteri > Myctophiformes > Myctophidae > Electrona > Electrona antarctica. The sequence goes on from NC_136810.1 coordinate 51,803,236, forward strand.
AACAAATGATCCCTGGCGGTTTGACTCATATGGATATATAAGAATCAACTGACGGCGAGAAAACGCCGCCGAATTTAATAGTTTTCCCCAGAAACAGACTGTATCAAATATGAGTGACTGACCACTGTAAACGATACAGAACCATCTCCCTGACAATGTCGCTGAGACTGAGATTTGTTTATTTTAATTTTTTTACCATAATGCTTAATTGCTTATAGGCTATAAGACGATTTTAAGATGACCCCATGTTATATTCAGGGGATGAACGAATGACGTCAGGACTTTGGTACTTTCTGTGATGATTCTTCTTACTTTCTGTGATTATTCTTCCGTGATTCTTCTTCTTCTTCCTCTTCTTCTTCTTCTTCTTCTTCTTCTTCTTCTTCTTCTTCTTCTCCTTCTTTTTCTTCTTCTTCTCCTTCTTCTTCTTCTTCTTCTTCTTCTCCTTCTTCTTCTTCTTTGGTCTGGTGGTCGTATGCCAAGCGTCTTAAACTGGCACTGTAGACTGATAGTCGGATCCTTGCTGGTAGGAATTGCTGCACAGCATCTTCAGACTTGTCCTCCACAACATTAAAGATGTTTGAATGTTTATTCCCAGGTGACAATGGTCTGAATCCAACGTGGAAGGCTCCTGCAGCGCCGGTGACCTTTCCTGTGTATGAACCAGAGCTGACCTTCCTACGCTTTGTGGTCAGTGAAGAGGACATGTTCTCAGACCCCAACTTCCTGGCTCAGGCCACGTTTCCTTTCAAAGGCATCCGCCAAGGTAGAAGACCTGTGCATAGTATACGCACACGCACGCACGCACGCACGCACGCACGCACTCACTTCTTCACCCGACAGTGACGATATACACTTGTGTGTGTGCATGCGTGCACACATAAACGTCTGTACAGTGGTACATGTTGGTTTAGTGTTTTGCATGTTTTGACAGGTTATCGGTCGGTATCCCTGAAGAATGGCTACAGTGAGAACTTAGAGCTCGCCTCTCTCCTGGTCCACATCCATATAGAGCAAGTGCAGGTGAGGAACAGACACATGTGCACATGAAACACGTGTTCGAGCTGGCTAGAACACGTGTTTCTGCATTCTTTTTTTAAATAGCAGATGTGTAAGCTCATATAGTGTGTTACTTTGTTGTGTGCTGTGAGCTTGTAGATCTGCTATGTTTGAATAGCCAATGTATAAAATAAATATACATAAAGTGGTTACAGATTACTGTGATACTATATTAACTAATTTTGCTGGGGACCCCCTGGAACCCCCCCCCCCCCAGGGTCCCCTGGGGGTCCCCAGACCCCACTTTGCACTGGTATAGACAGTACCGAAGTCCTCACATGATCAAACCCACTACACGCCCCATGGGTCATGAAGATTTTCTTACAAATCCCATACACAGATATTTTTTTCAGGGAGGTGGCTCTGTATCATGTATGATATTTTGTTATAGCCAATACAGTCTAGACGTTTGGAGGGATTTGTTGATGGGATTTTGAATGGGAAAAACTCATCCTGACCCAAGGGGCGTATTTGTTTTTACGTGAGACTTTTATGCTATAGGTTTTAATTTTCCCTCCAGTTTGAATTCTGTGATTGTGATCCTAACTTGCTGCTTCCACACAGAAAGTGGAGGAGGAACTGTACTCGTCTTCTAGCCAACTGCGGAAGAGGCAAGAGCCTAACGAACCTTTCCTGTATGGCACAAACACCCACCCAAAGACCCACCGCAATGACCTCACCAGAGAGCCCAGCACCAGTGAGAGACAGAAGTAAGTTCTTAGCGCGTCCCAGTGGTGGAAAGCAACTAAGTACATTTACTGAACAAAGTACAATTTTGAGATATTTGTACTTTTGAGTGTTTCCAATTTCCAAAAAACATACATTAACCACTTCAGTTAAGTCGTAAACATTTAGGCTTTTTGAAAATAGCCGATCTGCTAGTTTCAAAATATTTGTATACGTTTGAAAACTTTTGACAACTTGACATTGGACATTTACTCAAGTAAATGTTTAATTCCGGACTCTCACTTGTAACAGAGTATTTCTACATTGCATTAATGATACTTTTCCTTAAGTAAAAAAATAATTGTAGTACTTTTTCCACCATTGACACATCCATTGTAGAAGATGGCCAATGCAGAAAACATGAATCTTCTACAGCAATACATACAGTAATAAGCATTGAATAGCATTCCATCCTTGGGTTGTGTTTGAGTCCTTCAATATAAGGACTGTCCTCTGGTGTTTTAGAATGAGTCCTTCAATATAACATGTGCTGTCCTCTTGTGTTTTAGAATGGGTCCTTCAATATAACATGTGCTGTCCTCTTGTGTTTTAGAATGAGTCCTTCAATATAACATGTGCTGTCCTCTTGTGTTTTAGAATGGGTCCTTCAATATAACATGTGCTGTCCTCTTGTGTTTTAGAATGAGTCCTTCAATATAACATGTGCTGTCCTCTTGTGTTTTAGAATGAGTCCTTCAATATAACATGTGCTGTCCTCTTGTGTTTTAGAAAGAGTCCTTCAATATAACATGTGCTGTCCTCTTGTGTTTTAGAACGAGTCCTTCAATATAACATGTGCTGTCCTCTTGTGTTTTAGAATGAGTCCTTCAATATAACATGTGCTGCCCTCTTGTGTTTTAGAATGAGTCCTTCAATATAACATGTGCTGTCCTCTGGTGTTTTAGAATGAGTCCTTCAATATAACATGTGCTGTCCTCTGGTGTTTTAGAATGAGTTCTTCAATATAACATGTGCTGTCCTCTTGTGTTTTAGAATGAAAGAGAAGAAAATAAGCAACAGTAAATTCTATCCATGAGGTCATCACCCATACCGGGTATATCCACATCAGGCTCCATCTGAGGCCTTCCTTCCTTGCATGGCGGTGAAAGGCTATGGTTACTGTATTGCTCCTCATCACCACGTTGCAGAATCCTAGACGAGAGACATTTTACTCAGAGTATAAAAAGGAGCATCACACTCTGAGTTAAAGCTACAATATGTCACTTTGATGTTCTTCTACCCCAGATGTGAACCCGGGTCCCTGACCCCCCCACACAAGTGCTGACATTTTTTACCACTGTGCCAATAGAGCCTGCCTGCCTGCTCAGGGGAGAAATGTATATATTTATCAAGAGAAGAGCAGGGAGACAAAATAGCACCACCCCATTTGCGAAATACAAAAGTAATAAAAGAATCACACCCGTGTGAACTGAGTGGTGTAAGGTCTTATATAGACTGATCAGCTGTGGTCTGACGTAATGTCTGACGTAATGAAATCACACCCGTGTGAACTGGGTGACCATAGCAACCATGCTCATTTTTTTTGGTACGGACAGACAGACAGACAGACACGTAAACTAAAAATCACACCCGTGTGAACTGAGTGGTGTAAGGCCTGTCTGACGTAATGAAATCATGTCTGACGTAATGAAATCACACCCGGTTGAACAGGGTGAACATAGCAACCATGCTCATTTTTTCTGCACAAACAAAGCCAGTTGTAGGAGTGGTTTACACCACTCAACAAAGCCAGTTGTAGGAGTGGTTTACACCACTCAAAAAAGTTACATAGTGTAGCTACTTTATAGCTACTGTATATAAAGTAACATTCAGGATTCCGCTGAGCACATTTCAAGTAAGCCACAGTGACTTGATTGATTGATTGATTGATTGAAATATTTATTAACAGTTTGCAGAATTACAGTACATTTCAAGCACAAACTGTTAACTTTGAGTGGACGACCCAATTAAGCATTACACTTGTTTACAAGAGGGTCCACCATGTTCAATTCATCATGTTCATTGATTGACTTGCTGTCAATCAATGTTTGATTCTTGTCTATGGTCCTACTTATGCCAACTGGTATTGGGAAGTACGGACGGAGAAAATATATATATATGTTACGTTCTGTTTATTGAATTATTTTACATGTTTTGGAGAAATACAAATATTGATATAAACATGGCTTCAAAGTAGGCTACATAGTGAAAGTTTATTATTATTATTATTATTATTATGTTTGGCCTGCCATGTATTCTTTATTATATTTCTTTTGTTATGAATTGAGTCAATAAAGTACTGTATGCTTGTGATAACGTTTGTGTTGCATTGTTTCATTGTGTTTCCCAAAGAAACCTCGCTAATAGGCAAAGTCATACAATCTGATCTTCTGACAATCTGTGTAGTATGATGATGAAGCCTTCACAAAGAGTAATAATCTTTAATATGTGTCATTCCCTTTCCTTATATGGACATAGAGGCACACCAAGAAATTATCAAGACATCCTTTGCATTGGGTTATGTCTCATGATTCAAAGTTGCAAACTGGAGAAGAATATGTACAGGCCGTCCGAATATTTGGCCAATGGCTGAAAGAAATTTCATCCTCTTAGAAAGGATCACTTTTACGGTCAGGGGTAAATTTGATATTTTCAAAGAGGTTTTGAGTTGGAATATGTTGAGCAAAATGATGTGGGTGGTATATTGGCCAATGAGGTTAGCGCAGAGACAGACAGACAGCGCAGGCACACCTGAACTTCCATGCACGGCCAAAAGCCACTGTCTGCTGGCGTCTCTTCCTGGTTTTTGTGCGTCCCGCAGGATTGGACTTCTATATAGATTTTGTATTTTTCGCAGTGTTTTTGTTTTGTCGTTCTTTTTTTGCTGTTATTGTCTTGTGTTTCTTTGTTTTGAAAGTGTAGTCTATTTTTAAGTTTCTTGGGTGATGGAGAGGATATTGACGGATCTCTGTTTGCCCTTATTTGTCCTTTGGACAATGGTTGTG